>NW_022589714.1:28010532-28399198 GCF_004348235.1 Phoca vitulina
GTCATATGATACATGTCTTTCTCTGTTTGACTTATTTCGCTCAGCATAATACCCTCCAGTTCCATCTACGTCGTTGCAAATGGCAAGATCTCATTCCTTTTGATGGCTGCATAATATTCCATTGTATATATATATACCACATCTTCTTTATCCATTCATCTGTCGATGGACATCTTGGCTCTTTCCACAGTTTGGCTATTGTGGACATTGCTGCTATAAACATCGGGGTGCACGTACCCTTTCGGGTCCCTACTTTTGTATCTTTGGGGTAAATACCCAGTAGTGCAATTGCTGGATCGTATGGTAGTTCTATTTTCAACTTTTTGAGGAACCTCCATACTGTTTTCCAGAGTGGCTGCACCAGCTTGCATTCCCACCAACAGTGTAGGAGGGTTCCCCTTTCTCTGCATCCCCGCCAACATCTGTCCTTTCCTGACTTGTAAATTTTAGCCATTCTGACTGCTCATGTGATGGGAACTACACAGTACTGGTTATCAGGTGTTTTCTCTGTAATTGAAATGAATGAGGGATGTGTTTTATTTCCGTCTAAGAGGGAGCTGTTGTCTGTAGATCTACCGTAGTGACAACCCATGTGGTGATTTTATTACACAGTTAAGGAAAAGCCTTTGATTTTAAGAAGTGTTGGGACGTGTACTAAGAACAAAATAATGATATGATTAACAGCTTTCATGAAGTTACTCATGATGTGTTTCTTTCGGTTTCTTTTTTACAAAGTGACCTCCTTCTATGCCTAAGAGTAATGTTAGAGGACAGTTAGGAGTATAAGACAACTGAATATTCATATTTGTCAAGTATGTTTTCTCTACTTTGAAAGCAAGGTACTTTAGAAAAGTTTGAGGACCTTCCTAATATTTTGTATCAAGCTAGTGTTGTATAAATGTTTTTAATGCATTCTGCTTTAAAGAAAGAAGTAGTAAATTGCATTCAGATAGTTTTATAGTAAAGGTCAAGGAATGGGTTAGCTTCTCATTTGGAGACAGAATTTTTAATACCTTGTATCCCATGTCACAGTCTGAAATTATTGAGCTTTCATTATCACATTTAGCACTCCTGACAGTGAGATGGAGTAGAATTGGTTTCCCTTCTCTGTACACATACTGCAGCCTCCAGCTCTCAGAGGAGCCCAGTGACCAGGGGAATCATGCATCTGCTGCTTTGCAGAGCCTGGACTGGAGTGGGTTTGTTTTGCTAAGTGTTGAAGAGCGGGAGGAGTTATTTTGAGGTTCCTGGGATACTGCCTGTGGATAGAAGCCTTCTTTGTGTTTAAGCCATGGGCTGACACCTGCAGGTTACTTCTAGAGCAGTAACATTAAACCTTTACCCAGGTAAGGGAGGCAGTATGGTATATTGGGGAGAACACTATTTTGGGAACCAGTGGACCTTGGTTCTGGTATTGGCTGTGTAACTGCATTTGATGTTGGTTAGAATATTTAACCTCACTGAGCTCCACCTTCTTATCTGTTAATGAAACTGGGTTGGAAGGACTTTCTGGTAACTTTCAGTCATTTGGTTCATTAATCTTAAGGGCCATTCCCTTTATTTTTCTCTTAATAGGGAGTTTCTTGTTACTTCAATGTATTTAATGCATGCTATTCTGAGTCTCAGAGAAAAGTCAATCCTTAGTTGTCACTGCTGTGGAGTCCACAGTTGGGCTGGATTTCTGGATTTCTGAATCCGGTGGTTGAGTTAACCGAGATAAAGCCTTGACTTAATTGGTAGTTTAGCTTCAGATGACCCAGCAGTGGGACTCTACCAAATGAAATCCTCTCCATATACTGGCTCAATTATTCAGACAGAGGACACCATTCAGTGAAACTCATAAATTGTCCTTTCATAGAAATCTTATTTTAATTAAAAATTTAACATCCTACTTCCATGACATTTGAGAGTATTACTCTCAAACACTATTTCTTATTTTGAAACTTAATATATTTTAGAATTAGCACTAAACTCTACACCTTAAAAAGTTTCTTAAAAATAAGGACTGGCCACATATTTTGGAAGAACTCACACATTTGAAAAATATGTATACCACTGAATTTGATATGTTCGCTTAATACAGGAAATACTTGTAAGTTGTTTTGGAAAATGTAATTAGGACTCACCTTCTAAGTCTACAAATTTATTATCTTACATGCTTACTTTTCAGAAAGAAATAGCTAATTATTTTGTTACTATAAAATATGAAAGATGTTGAGGTAGAGGACCTCAAATTTTTTCATTGTTTGTTTAAAGAATGTAAATGTGTAGAAAAATGCAGCTTAGCCTTCATGTGTTAAGTTTTAGCCTGGGTAAAAAGACACATGTTAAGAAAATATAGCTCTAAGACTCTACAGATGGTTAGGAACAGGAATTCAAATGGCCGTATATAACTACGGAGCCTCTCACATCTGTGTGAGGTTGACTGGAATCAAGAGGTCTGTTGATGATTCCAGTGGGTATTATTTGGATAACAGAATAGAGTAGAAGGAGAGAGGATGGGATTTGCAGTGCATCTTTGAGTCATCCTAGTGTGGATTGGGCTTTAAAAGACATCCTTGGCCAAAAAGAAATTTATGTGCGTGTGAATAGGGGATGGATATCTTTTTGTTGTTTTATGTCTGGTTGTATCATCTTTTGGCTCTACTTGGTTCACAATTTCAAAGCTAAAGTATGAATTTTCTAAAAATAAACTCTTTTCCAAAACTAATAATGTTGGTCTTCTGTGTGGGGTTGGATGGTATCTGGACTGGTTTGCTTAGTTGGTTGGTTGGAACATGGCCAGTAGTGCAGCAGTAGGTCGTGTGTGCCAGTTGAGGGTTCCACAGCGACATTCTGTACACTTTGTCCTAGCTGTCATTTGACTGATGTGTGACTTCAGAAGAAGTCATCTCAGAAAATACAGATGAATTAGCATAAATCTATCACCATCGTGAAAAAAAAAAAAACCCAAATATTTTGCCAGTGGTGGGTGAGCTATCAAAATAGATGATTGCTTATAACTTGTAAAGCATAGTGTGGCTTAGGGAATTAGTGGTTTTAAACTATACCTTCTGGGAACTCACTGGTCGGACAACTAGGAGATACACAGATGCACATGAATATGTATTACCTTACAGGAAAGTGATGGATGCCTGCTTAAAATTTACATATAATACACTATAGTATTCAGGAAAGAAGGGAGAATTCTTTTCAGCTAGAGCAGTCAGTTGTTTTTCCACTCCTTTTATTTATTTATTTATTTATTTATTTTTACAAATCATGGTATTAAAAAATTTAAGGAGAAGGAATGAAAGTTATTTATTGAGTTCTTATAATGGGTGAGAGACTTTACAAGGTGCTTTTATGCCATTTCATTTAACATTGACAATAACCCTTCAAGTAGATAGAATAGACTTACTCCTCATTTTAAAGAAGAGGAAAGTAAGATTCAGAGAGATGAAGTCACACAGTAAGTGTAAGCAAGGAAGTCATAGATGAAGGATTTAAATCTGTTTTAATCGAAAGCCTCTGATCTTTGAACTATGCCCTGTGCTGTATGTGCAGGAAGATGCAGAAGTACCTAGATATGGGCAAATCTTCCAAAACCTTTCCATCTTGATCTGTAGGTAATTGCACTGCCAGGGAGGGATGGTGAACACTTCTGTAGATAGAGGGTGTGGGTCGTGACTTGGGGACCCAAAGAAAGTATGGGTACAGTGGAAGTAGCAGCACCAGTCTTTGAAAACTAGAAATCTGGGATAAGTGAGCATGTAGGAGCAGAGTTAGAGGCCACTGAAACTCTTAGAGTCCCTTAATGTTGGACGAGTGTTTATGCTGGCAAAGAACATCTCTCTAAGAAAGGAAAGCTGGTAGGAAACAAGGCTGAACTTCAGCAATGGATGTGTGTGTATACCTATCCATCCATCTGCCATTTATTGAGTTGCTACTACATGAATGCACTACGAAACATAGTGGGAGGGAGAGAAAATTCAGATGTCCCTGTCCTCAAGCAATTCAAATGCTGGTGGAGGAAGATGGGCATGTATATAAGCAATTGTTATATCAAAGGTTCTCTGAAGTTTCAGTGTGAAACAGAATCCTAAGTCTCTCTGAGGGTGGGAAAGGTGTCACCATGGAAGGTACCACAGGGATTGTGATATTTAGCAGGAGTGGATAATTCTTGAATGTTAAGTGGGGACCAAATCATGAAAGGGCTTACTTATTTGAGGAGGGTTGGAGTTGTATCCTGAAGGCAACAGGAAGCCCTTAAGGGATTTTAATTAAAAGAAGTTAATTAGAGAATATTTTAAACATAGAAAAATAATGCAAAACACCAATGAACTCATCACCCGTATTTACTTACTTCAAATAGTTCTGTCTTTTCTAAAGTCATAAAATTGCAGATAAATAGCTAGAAATCTATCTTCATGCCTTTGATCTTTTCAAACCCAGAAATAATTGCTGTTTGAAGGTTACTGTGTGTTATTCCCATGTAAGCATTTGTACTTCTACTATATGAATATGTACCCCCAAACAACATGTATTGTTACTTTGTGAATTTTGAAATTTATGTAGATGGCATCATACTGTTTATTTCCTCTTGGAACTTACTGTTTTCACTTATATTTGGTACACATAGCTCTAGAACACCCATTTTTACTGTCTTGAAATAGGTATTCACGCTCTTATTGATGGACAATCAGGCTGTTTCCATTTTTTTCTGGTTACACATAATGCTGCAGGGATAGATATATCTCCTTGATGTCTCCTTTCGTACACAGGTATATTTTTCAGGGGGTACTCCTTGAAATAGAATCATGAGATTTTAGCATTTGCATTTTTTTCAACTTTACTAAGCATTGTAAATTGCACTTCAAAGTGACTGTAACAGTGTATTCTCATTTTTAAAAGCATGAATTCCTGTTTTCCTAAATCCTCTAACTTTTTTTTTTTTTTAAAGATTTTATTTATTTATTTGACAGAGAGAGAGACAGTGAGAGAGGGAGCATAAGCAGGGGGAGTGGGAGAGGGAGAAGCAGGCTTCCTGCGGAGCAGAGAGCCCGATGCGGGGCTCGATCCCAGGACCCTGGGACCGTGACCTGAGCTGAAGGCAGATGCTTAATGACTGAGCCACCCAGGCGCCCCCTAAATCCTCTAACTTTTGTTGTTAACATATTTTTGTGGGTGTGAATAGTATTTTGTTCTAGATTGTATTTTCCTATTATGAAGATTGCTCATATTTTCATAATGGACATCTAGGATTCCTCTTATTTGAATTTCTTGTTCATAATCTTTACCTATTGTCTTATTGGATTATTTCTATTTTTCTTACTGAATGTAGGCCTTTATATATCCAAGCCATCAGTCTTTGTTAGAAATGCAAATGGCAGATATTTTATTCCAGGTTAAGTTTGTTTTTTAACTTTATGACATCTTTTGTTATGAAAATATAAATTTCTTCCTTATCTGTTAAAAAGATATTCTTTATATTGTTCTAAGAGTTTTGAAGTTTTGCTTTATACATTTAGGTCTTTAATCCATCAGTACTTGGCTTTGATACATGGTGTGAATAGGGGTACAGTTTTATCTAGAATTCCCCTTCCCCTGTGATTACAACGGTTATCATAAGACATTTATTCAATAGCCATCTCTTCAGAACTCATTTGTAATGCTACTTCTTTCTCATAACAATTTCCCATCTGTAGGTGGATTTGTTTTTAGGACCTTTACTGAGACCGACTGTTCCAGACTAAACTTTGGTCAATACTGAATCTTTATAATTACTGCAGTTTTAAAGATTTATTTATTTGGGCGGGGGAGGGAGAGAGAGAGAGAGAGAGCAAGTGGAGGGGGCAGGCAGAGGGAGGAGGAGAGAGAAACTCAAGCCAACTCATCGCTGAGTGCAGAGGCTGATGTGAGGCTCCATCTCATGACCTGAGCTGAAATCAAGTTTTGATGCCTAATTGACTGAACGGCCAGGTGCCCCTATTATTACTGTAGTTTAAAAAAGAGATTTGATATCTGGTAATATAAATCTATTGCTCCTTATTTTTCTTTCTCAAAATTGGCTAATTTTGCCCTGTTTTTCTTTCATTTGAGTTTTTTTTAATTAGCTTGTCAAGTTCTACACCCACACTGAAACACAAAGCACCTGGGTTTTGATGAGAATTGCATTAATGTACAGATTAATTTGAGGGAAAATATATTACCTTTATGATATTAAGTCTTATATGAATACATTTATTTTCCTTATATTTAGAAATTTTTGTCCTTCAATTATAATTTTGTTCTAGTCACTCTAGACATGCCATTATTTTTACTGCCATTGTGAATGATATCGTCAGAAGCTCATTTTTTAAAAAGATTTTATTTATTTGATAGCATGCACACGCATAGAGGAACAGAGGGAGAGGGACAAGCAGACTCCGAGCTGAGCGTGGAGCCGAGGCAGGGCTCGATCTGACAACCCTGAGATCATGACCCGAGCTCAGATCAAGAGTCAGAGGATTAACTGACTGAGCCACCCCGGAGCCCCCAGAAACTGATTTTTTAAATTTCTTGCTGCTTGAGTAAGGGAATGGTATTTGATTTTTTAAAAGTATAGTTTTATATGTAACAACTTTGCTGAAATCTGTTATTGTTAATTATTTTTATGTGGGGGCGCCTAAGTGGCTCAGATGGTTAAGCGTCTGCCTTCAGCTCAGGTCATGATTCCAGGGTCCTGGGATCGAGCCCCGCATCGGGCTCCCTGCTCAGTGGGGAGCCTGCTTCTCCCTCTGCCTCTGCCTGCCTCTCTCTCTCTCTCTGATTCTCATAAATAAATAAATAAAACATTTAAAAAAAAATTATTTTTATGTGGATTTTTAAATTTAGATATTTTCCCTAAGAATATTGATAATTTTATTCCTTTCTCAATCTTATACCTATTTTTGTTGTCTTCTTAGATAGTGTCTCTTACAGTGCTAAATAGAAGTGATTGCGCAGGCATTCTTGTATTATTTCTGGCTTTTTCAAAGAGAATTCTTCTAACATTTCACCATTAATTTTTATGTTTCCTAAAGATTTTTGTTTTATCATATAAAAAACTTGTCTTTTTACTTTAAAGTAGTAAATGGATGTTGTATATTTCAAGATAATGAAGAGTGTTGAAATTATCAAATGTTTCTTCTGCATCTATCTCAATAGTATGGATGGATATGAAATTATAAAGCCCCAGCCTCTGACTATGGTAGTGGATGTAGAGCAAATAGAATCTTGAGGGTTTTGTTATTAGTTGTGAGAGAGGATGGACAGAAAATAGCTTTTGAAAGACACTCATGATGCTGATTTAGGATAACTGGGTAAATGGTAGGGTCATTACTTGAATAGGGAATAGAAAGAGAATAGCAGTTTTTTAGGAGTAGGCCTTGAGCTCACTTCAAGATTTGTTGAAACAGAGATGTATTTTGGTTGTTTAAAAGTTGATGTTCAGACTTTTGAATATAATTATTTAAAAAATGGACTCTTGAATGGACTCTTATTTAAAAAGAAGTATGCCCTGGAGATAAAAATTTGTGATACGGTGATATCAAAGTGATGGTTAAAGCTGTAGGGGAGGATGAAATGAGAGCTTGAAGAATTAGAACAGTAGAGGCTCTGTTTAAACCCCAGGAACCAAAACACATAAAGGACAGTATAGGAGGGACTCTCAGAGAAGTCTGAAAATAAGTCACTCCTAGGGAGTGTGATGTCAAGGAAGACTTAGGGAAAGGTTTCAATAAAAAAAAAAAAAAAATAGCCATGTATATGAGCCAAATGCAGGGAAGTAATGAAAGATGGTTAGAAAGAGTTGACTTAATTTGGCAATTAGGAAATCACTGGTGCCTTTAACAGGAGTGTGGGAGTCAGACACTGGATTGCAGTGGGATGAAGCTTTAGCAGGAAGTGAGGGATTGGCGGGGAAAAATGAAGACCTCTCTCTCAGGAAGCTTGGCAGTGAAGGGAAGGAGAGAGAGGAACATGCAAGTAAAAGAATGAAGAGAAGAATGATCCATTAAGAAGTAGTTGTAAGTTTCCCAGTGTTGGAATTGTCATATGGATGAAGCACTGGAGGTTAAATTTTACTTAAATGTGGTTGCTTTACTGGATGTGGGGAAGAGCTGATCAAGGTTGTATGACTGGTTAGTTTTAATGCAGAGTTGATCAGGTCTCTGTTTGCCTGCCTTTTGGTCTTACTTGTTTTGTCCAAAGGCTCAGGATCATGCAAAAGAAACTCATATGAAGCAGATTCAAGGGCTGGAGCCAATCCCTGTATAGCAATGAGGTCCTTAAATAAGGGTAAAACTTTTAGTAAATGTAAAACATAGGACAAAAATATTTGAAAGATTATTATGATAAACACTTTGGTGTCTTATTTGGCCTAACATGTGCCAATGATCAACTGGATCTCTAATTTGGAAAAAAAAATAAATGCAAAAAAAAAAAGTAGCTTTGCCTGTTTGGGATCGGATGTTCGGTCTATTTTGGTTATCATGATTCAGTAAAAGCTATTAAACCCACAGACTCTGCTAGTCTGTAATAGAGGAAGTTCTTGTCCCTGTTCTTGCTCCAACATTAGAATCAAAAGACAACCATATTCTAGATTCTGTTTATTCTGGCACAACTTAGTTCATTGGATTTGTTTCCAATTTAAATGGTATCTTTGCCAGGTGAAGTTGGTAATGATTAAACAAATTAAAAAATGTCTTTAATCCAGTGAGATGCTTTCTATATATTTAGCTATCATTTGAAAATTACTTTTTGATAGTATGGGTAAATTTTTTAAGTTGCCAAATTTAATTTTTATAGTTGAAATTAGCCAAAATTGCCAACTTAAGTTGGGCTGCAACAAACCAGTTCAGGGTTTCCATGGAAACATGATTTCATCCCATCTATGAAAACCCATTTTGTTTTTTCTTCTTTATCATGGAACTTGAATCTCTGCAATGTTTTTCCTGTGATTCCTGCTCCAAGAAAAAGAAAACAGGTTTCCAATTAGACAAATATTCATATTTGCCCATTAAAGTTTAACCCCAGGGGACATTTTTATTTAGGGAGATAAACAATGGTTTATCTCAAATAAACCATTGCCTCAAATCTTTCCTGTTTAGTTATGACAATGACTATGCATTTTTGTTATTTGTGTTTTGTATTTTTAAATACTTTGGTCAACCTCCAGTTACAATTATTCCAAGTTATGTTAAAATTACTTCATACTTCTAATATCCTTATTATTGAGTGTCGAGCTGATTTAGAAATCTTCAGTGAAAGAGCTGTGACATTCTTCTTCATTTTTATTTTCTCCCCATGCCTACCCCAAAGCCTGATACGAACAGGTTCTCAATAGATGTTTATTGAGTCAGTTGATGGTACAGATACTGCATTGCCTTCTGTGGGCTTAGCATCATTAAGGACTCTGTGGAATACAGAAGACATATATAAGATACTTTCCTGTTTGTGATTAAGGATTTAGTGAGGGTAAAATTGAAATGTAAGTGCTTACTGCTATTTAACCTCACAAAGGCCAGACCTTTGCTATCTTATTTAATCTTTCTAATAGTCCTAGAAGGGCTGTGGTACTATACTAATTTTTCACATTAAAAAACTATGGCTTAGTTTGAGAACTTGCCCAGGCTAGTGATTGGTGACCAAGGTTTGAAAACCAGTCCTGCGTGGACAAGTACACTTAGGAGTTGGGGGAGGTGATTCTTCTGCACATAAATCAGTAGTGAAGTAGTAGATATTATTGGGTGTGAGGAGTTCAGACAAGGAAAGGTTATGTGGATGAGAGTGATAATGTAAATGAAAGCACTATGCATTCCATATAAGCACCATGCATTTTTATTTCCTGTGATAGTTCTCCTTGAAAGAGAAAAATTACAGATTTGGGAAGATGATTATCATTATTCCACTTAAATGTTAAGTCTTTATCAGTGTGTCATTAGTCTAATAAATCTATAGTTTTTCCTATACCTAGAATGTCTTAGAGTAGGAACAGTTACTGTATTTGTAGCAAAACTATGCTATAAAATCTCATTAAGTTGTTAATATTAACTAAAGTAATAATATTTGGGGAGGGGCTATGTTCCTGACTTGCAGTTAACATTAGATAATGTATCAGTGGTTATCTCTGAACAGCAGTCACAGATAACTATCACACTGATACCTCAAAATAAGAAAATAATGATCCAGACCTTTAAAAATGAACCTAAGTATACAGTATGTAACAATTATATAAGGCTCCAAGGTACCATAAAGCTTTTCTAAGAAACCCTCTAGTATATCGTAGCTATAGTTTGAATGTAAGAAATGTTAATGAAATGCTTAATGCTAATTTTATTTGCTCTCTTAAGATTAATACTGATTTAGGAGTAAATTATTCAGGTTAGATCAAGTCTTTTAAATTCTCCAGGAGATTTGAATTGGTGCCATCTTTTCTTTTTTTTTTTTTTACAGTGCCCACTTGACAATTTCACAGTCTTCGAAACACTTCAAACTTGGTTAGAAAAATTAGAAAACTACTCATATAACATCATATTTGGAATTGCTGATGTAGGCATAAACATTCATTGGGTTTTGATAAAAGTGGCATAGATTGAGGTATTAGATTAACTAGGCAGCTTTAAATTAGTTTAATGTACATTCTGGATACAAATTATTTGTTGATTATGTGTTACAAATATGTTGTCCAAAGGCATGGCTTGTGCTTTTATTATTTTTATATATTTTTTTCTTTGAATATTTAAGAAGGTAAAGCAAACATAACCACCATGCTATTATCACACCCAATGTATTTTTTAAAATGGTGAATATCATCTAATATTCAGTCCATCTTCAATTTTCTGATTGTCTCAAAAATATCTAGTTTGTTGTTTGTATCAGGATTCCAACAAAGTCCGCAACTGCATTTAATTGATGTATCTCTTAAGTCCCCTTACCTTTTTTCCATACCATTTATTTGATTGTACAATTATTACTTTCTAGATTTTGCTGATTTCAATCTGTTGGTGTCATTTAACATATTCCCATATTTCTTAGAATTCAGTAGATAAAGAGTTGAGTAGATTCAGGTTTTACTTTTTATTGGCTAAAAAATAATACACAAATGAAAATGTGCTTCTCCTGTTATGTCATGTTGGGAGGAACATGTCTTACTCTACTGTAATGATGCTAAGGTGGATGAGTGGGTTCAGGTGTAGTCAAGCCTAAGGCATCTGTCCTAATTTTCTCTCTGACCTTTTACCTAATAATATTAGCAGCCCTGGTGACCCTTGCCTAGATCCATTATTTCATTAGGAGTTGCAAAATGTGATTTTCTAATTCTATTATTTTTCTGGCATTTATTAACTGTTGCTTCATCAACTGTTTTCTTACCCTGAAATACCATACATGTAGGAAAAGTAAGAAAATACTTGATTCTCTTTATTTGTATACTAGCAACCTCCAAAGGTGACCCATGGTGTTTTTTGTATTGATATGAACTCCTAGGTTTAGCAAATTGTTTTACTTCAGTCCATTGTAGTTACTATTATTTTTAAAGATCATATGGTTTCATTGTTACCCAAAAGGAGCCCTCAGTTTAGCTTGCCAGTCCTTTTGCTCTAATCCCAGTAGTTTTTGAGACTCTTGCTTGTTTTAAATGACAAGATTTCTGTCTCAAGTCTCAGGTACCCCAGATAGGGAATTTGCTGTTTTCCCAAAGAGCCCTGGTTCCTTTTAATGGAAAATGGTATTTAGAAACCACCATTGGGATGAACATAAAATGCTCATTTCTACTGATTTCCTTTACCCTGGCTCCTCTTTTGTCTATGCCATTTATTTTGTATTTATTATCCTGTATTGCTATTTAACTTTCCGTATGCTTATGTTTTATTTTCTAAGGAGGCAAATGGGACATCCAGAACTAGAACTCACACCACATGACTTGTTATACACCATTCTTTTTGGTGTATTATCAATGAATTGGAAGACTAAGTAGCTGGAGAACAATTAGACCTGAGTTAGATGTTAAAAATATTATTAGCTATCTCTTTAGGAATTGAGGTCTTTACTTTTCTAATACTTTGTCTTAAAAATTAGAGGTGAATCAAGAAAAAAGTTAGGCCAAATGTGTTAATATAAGAGGAATTTAGGGATAGAAAAAAGGGCTACATTTATAAGCACAGCTTAAATTACCAACAGAATCCCATGGCCTGATTTCTTTCAGGGGTTTTGTTGCATAAGCAAATAAAATACGCCGTTCTCCATGTTTCTTGGTTATCTTTCACTGGTCTCATTTTGAATGATTACACAGACCTTATATTTTGTTGCTTGAGTATTCAGAAGCTGCCATGGCCAGATGGGATTTTAAACCATTCCATCAAACTACTGACAACCAAGTTACTGCCCTTCATTTTGTCTGGTGTGGCTTTAATGGATGCTATGTAATGTACTTTAACATGAATCAAGAAAGTAGTCACTCACTCTGCAGTGTGAAAGTAAACTCTGCAATGTATAAAATAATAGCATCTTTGAATCTGTTAGCCTGTCTATAAGATGGGGATTTATAATTACCTGTCTACCCTACCACTCCAGATGGTCGTTTAGAGAAATATAACCAATGTCGTTTGTTTAGATATCCACAAACTGTTACACACCATCAAGGTGGCATTGATTAATTATTTATTTTGGGGGGCTTGATTGGACCTATGAAATTCCAAAAGTTATAACTATGGTTCTGTTGTTTTAATAATAACTCAAGCAAACCAAACTCTACTACATACATCTATACATGAATTAATTCTTTTTCTGGTTTGCCAGCATTTTGCTCTTCTTAAATTTTATCTGTCCCACTTAATGCTTCCTTCTATCAAAATGTCAGAAATATAGAACACAGTAGATGTATAGGTGTTTGTGTGCATGAAAGTGTGAGGACTGGAGTTTGTTTCTCTACCTTTTCCTGTCTTACAACTGAGTTAAAAGACAGAGCCTATAAATAAGCATGAGTGTTAGTGTCTCAGGAGGGGACTATTTTTAGTCTTCTGTTTCATTTGAAGGTTTTATGGCCAAGCACAGCAACCAAATTTTGAGATGACATCTTTCTTGACAGTCCCTTATTTTGAAAATTCCTGGTGGTTCGTCATGCTGATTCCCATGCCTTTACCACTGACCCACTGCAAAGGACATTAATTACAAGGAGACAAGGAATTTGCTTTCATTTGTATCCACTGCTCACAGAAATTTACTATAAGGGTTATTTTTATTTTATTTTTATTTTTATTATTTTTTGGTGGGGAGGGGCAGAGGTAGAGGGAGAGAGAGAGAATCTTAAGCAGGCTCCACGCTGGGCAAACTGAGATCATGACCTGAGGTGAAATCAAGAGTCTGATGCTTAACTAACTAAGCCACCCAGGTGCCCCAGTAGTTGTTTTGATTTTAGTAAAATATCAGAGACTGTGACAGTAGAATATGATACAACACAAAGGGTAAAGAAATGGAAGAGATATGAAAAGTAAAAAAGGATAATAATTGAACAATTGATCTCTCTCTTGCTTTCTCTGAAGAATCAACTGTTAAAATCTATAAAGCTCTTTGATTTGGGAAGTGAGATGATACACTAAATGTGTAAAGCCTGATCGTGAGGCACCGTGCTTAAAACCCTCCATTGGATTCACTTTGCATTTAGGGAAGACAGTTCTAAATTTAATATACTTCATGTGGTCCTTGGTACTTCATTTTAGCTCTTGCCGTCTTTTGCTCTTGCTCTTACGCTCATGCTTCACTGACCTTTCTTCTTTTCATAAAACTAGCCAAACTTATTCCATCCGCAGAAGGGAAAGTTTGTCTTCCATTCTGGGCAAGGATGGCTCCTTCACGTGACTCAACTGTCAGCCCAAATGGCATCTTTTTAGAGGCCTCCTTTGACTTCTAGATCTAAAGGAGCCCTTCCTCTCCTGGCCCCAAGTTCTACATTACTGTTTGTATTTCTTCAAAGCACCTAACATTATATGAAATTCTCTCACTCAGTTATTTAGTCTCTGGAGCAGGAATGACATGAAAGCCAATTCCTTATCTAGTTTGGTCACTTCTGAATTCCCAGAACCTTTGGGTCTGAGGCTTATTGGAGCGCATGTGACAGGGAGGCCATGCTACCTAAGCAAGCCTTGTTTTCTTCACCACTTACCAAGATTAAATGAAGTGTTGTCTCAAGCATTGTAAACTCTGTATTTTTGTTATCACAATCGTGAGGTGAGAGAATATGGATCATTATTTCTGTAGTTGAGAGGATGATTATAGATCATCAATTTCCTTTTTTTTTTGAACATTATAAGAAAGCTATTAAATTGTAGTTAGTGGTGGTGGTAAATCTATAAGCTAGATTGTTTGGTGTGCATTTAGCTGTGTATATCTACATTAACAGAGGAGCATGGTTTAAATTCCTACATTCCTACATTCTGTTAAAAGTAATTCCCTCTTTTCTCATTATCTATTAAGAATTATTTATATAGCATTAAAAGGTTACATTTTTCCAACACAGATTTTTCCATGTGTAAAGGTGGCATATGAGCCCCTCTCTGAGTAACAAATCTTTACACATATTTGCTTGTGGAGATTCTCTGAGTAATGCTTTCCTATTTGGGATTGCTAACTTATTTCTCTACCAGGAGAATAGGAACTGTAGGAGTTTTAAATTTTTCTATATGTGTAATTTTGGAATTATCTTATACCAGATTTCTAGAACTTTGGTATACATTAGCATATGGATATGGGAAGCTTTTTATTTTTTTTATTTTTGAAATGTTTGGTCCCTTGCTCTACAACCTGAAGCTATTGGGTAGGGCTAGGGCATCCATGTGTTTAACAAACTCCCCAGGTGATTGAAATAAATATTAAAATTTGGTATGCCTCAGTTTATATGCATTGCACTTAAGCATATGTACAATGAAATAGTTATAAAATACATTTATGAAACATACCAGTTATGTTTCCAAGGTTAAATAACACGACAGTAACATATATTTAATGCCCTTTTCATGTGGTCTACTTGAATGGTTGCCAGTCTAGAATTTAATAAAATTAGACAATTAACTTTAGCCCAAGAATTCTGAAGGAATTAGAAACTACATAGAAATAATGAAGATGACTACGGTAGAGGGGGAAAATAACTTTGCGGCTTTTGGGGAAGAAGTTAGTCAATATTTATTAGCACACATTATTGCCATAAAACAGCACATCCTGGTGATGACTCACCAAAAATGCCTCTCACTGACTTTTTTGGCCTTTATAGCTCTTTGTCCAGAGGGGACAGCCTAATGTGAAAAACAACAGTGATGATACTGAATTGATTATTTTTCATTGAGGTATAATTTTTATACAACAAATTATACAGTTGTCAAGCCTTAAGTTTAATGGCCTTAGACAAATTTATACACCTGAACATCATCACTGCAAATGTAGGATATTTCTCTGACCCAGCCAGTTTACTTTTGCTACTTTACAGTTGAATTCTTTCATCTAAGGCAAATGTTTCCTGATTTCTAACACCATAGATTGGTTTTGTTATTTGGGACTTCATAAAACTAGAATCATGTTTTATGTGTTGTTTTTTTTTAAAAGATTTTATTTATTTATTTGAGAGAGAATGAGAGAGAGAGAGCACATGAGAGGGGGGAGGGTCAGAGGGAGAAGCAGATTCCCCGCTGAGCAGGGAGCCCGATGCGGGACTCGATTCCGGGACTCCAGGATCATGACCTGAGCCGAAGGCAGTCGCTTAACCAACTGAGCCACCCAGGCGCCCTTATGTGGTTTTTTTTTTGTGTGTTTGGCTTCTTAAGTTGAATATATCTAAAATTTGTTCACGTGTTGGGTGTAACAGTAGTTCATTATTTTTTTGTTGTTGTGTGTCATTTCATTATGTGAATATACCGCACAACTTATTTATCTATTCTCCTGTTGCTAGCATTTGAGTCATTTTTAGTTTGGGACGATTATGAATAAAACTACTATAAACATCATTAAAGTCTTAGGCACAAGTTTGCATTTCTCTAGGTTATATACCTAGCAGGGGAATTGCTGGTCATAGTTTAACTTTCTAAGAGACTGACCCTAACAATTCTCTAAAGTGGTTATTTCATTTTCCCACCAGCAATGTATGAATTCCAATTTTTCCACATAGTCTCAAAAACATTTGATATTGTCAGTTTTCAATTTTAGCCATTTTAGTGGGTGTGAAATGTTATCTTATTGTGGTCTTAACATTCATTTCTCTGGTGACTAATGATGAGTGCTATTTAATATGTTTGTTGGCCATTTCTGTATCTCCCTATGTAATGTGTCTGCTCAAGACTTTTACCCATTTTAAAAAAATGTTTTCTTTTTTATTGTTGATTTTTAGGAAGTTTTTTTTTCCCCCAAGAATTATTTTTATTAGGGGCGCCTGAGTGGTTCAGTCATTAAGTGTCTGCATTTGGCTCAGGTCATGATCCCAGGGTCCTGGGATCGAGCCCCGCTTTGGGCTCCCTGCTCAGCCGGAAGCCTGCTTCTCCCTCTCCCACTCCACCTGCTGGTGTTCCCTCTCTTGCTGTGTGTGTCTCTGTCAAATAAATAAATAAATAAAATCTTTAAAAAAAATTTATTTTTTAAAAAATATTTTTATTTTGTTGAACTATAATTGACATAAATACCCTATTAGTTTTAGGTATATGTCACAGTGATTCAATATTTTTGTACATTACAAAATGATCCCCATGATAAGTGTAGTTACCATCTGTCACCATGCACAGTAATTACTGTGTCATTGACTATATTCCCTATGCTATTATATCCTGTGACTGACTGACTTTGTAACTGGAAGTTTGCACCTCTTAATCCCCTTCTCCTATTTCACCTGCCCCTCAACCCCATCCTCATCTGGTTACCAGCAATTTATTTCCTGTATCAGTCTGTTTCTGTTTTGTTTATTCATTTGTTTTGTTTTTTAGATTCCACATATAAATGGAATATATGGTATTTGTCTTTGACTGACTTATTTCACTTAGCATAATAACCCTCTAGGTCCATCCATGTCATCACAAATGGAAGATTTTATTTTATTTTTTATGGCTGAGTAATACTGTAAGAGTTTAAAAAATGTATATATTCTGGGTGTAGGTCATTTTTTATAAGTATTTTTTTTGGGAATGTTGGCTTGTGGTCTCTCTCTCTTTTTTTAATCAGAGAGAGAGAGAGAGAGAGAGTGAGCTCAAGAAGGGGGAATGGCAGGCAGAAGGAGAAGCAGGCAGCAGACAGAGGGAGAAGCCAGGGCCTTAGGATCATGACCTGAGCCAAAGGCAGCCACTTAACCAGCTGAGCCATTCAGGCGTCCCTATTGGCTTGTATCCTTAATGGTGTTTTTTGAGGAACTGAAATGTTCAATTTTGGTGAAATCTAATGTATCCATGTTTAAAATTGCTAGTGGTTTTTGTGTCCTAAGAAAATTTGCCTACTCCCAAGGTCATGAAGATACTCTCTTAAATTTTCTTTTAGAAGCATAACAGATTTAGCTTTTACATCTAGATCTATGCTTTATCTAATTTTTGTATGTGGAATGAGATGGGGTCAAGGATCATTTTATTGTTTATCCAGTTGATCCAGCACCATTTATTGGAAAGACTTTCCTATTCAATTACCTTGACACTTTTATTGAAAATCAGTTGACCATGTAAGTGTGGGTCTATTTCTGAACTCTCTTGGGTTTCATTCTGTGTTTATCCTACACCAATAGCATACTTTCTTTATTACTGGAGCTTTATAGTAAGTCAAAATCAGGTAGTATAAATTCTCCAATTTAGTTCTTCTTAATCAAGATTGTTCTTTATTGAAGATTGTTCTTCATTTAAGGTTGTTTTTCTAATTCAAAATCATTTGCATTTTATATAATTTTAGAATAAGTTTGTCACTTTCTTTTAAAACTATGCTGGGATTTTGATCGGGATTGTGTTGAATTTATAGGTCAATTTAACAAGGATGGACATGTAACCAATACAGAGTCTTTTTTTTAAAGATAGATTATTTATTTAATTAATTAATTAATTTATTTATAGAGCATGAGCTGGGGGAAGGGCAGAGGGAGAGGAAGAGAGAGAATCCCAAGCAGACTCTGTGCTGAGTGCAGAGCCCGACTTGGGACTTGATCTCATGACCCTGAGATCATGACTTGAGCCAAAATCAAAAGTTGGTTGCTTAACTGACGGAGCTACCCAGGTGCTCCTACTGAGTCTTTAATTTATGAATGTAGATCTTTACGTGCTTTCTTTAATTTCTTTCAACAGTGTATTATATGTTTTAGTATAGAGGTCGTTCATATTTTTCATTAGGTTTATGATGTTTTTGATACTATTAAATATAATATTACATTCTCTCCCCCTGCCCAGTTTTGTTGCTAGTGTATAGATATGCTTAAAAAAAAAACAAAACCCTATTACCCATGTGTCTTGTGACCTTGCTAAAATGACTTATTGGTTTTACTAATGTTTTGGTAGATTTGAAAAAGCTTTCTACGTAGAAAATCATGTTGTCTATAAATAGTTATAGTTTTATTTTTTCCTTTATAGGCTTTATATCTTTTATTTTTCATTTTGAATATGACAGTGGCTAGGACTCTCTGCACATTTTTGAATAGAAGTGATGTGAGAATATGTCTAACTTCTTACCAATATGGGGGAGAAATTGTCAGCTTTCACCATTTGGTTATGATGTTAGCTGTTGATTTTTCATACATGGCATTCATCATGTTGAAGAAGTTCCCTTCTATTTATAGTTTGCTGAGAATTTTACCATGAATGGGTGTTAAATTTTGTTAAATGCCTTTGATGTATAAATTGAGATCTTCATTGATTTTTCTTTTTGAGTCTCTTCTTATAGTAAATCACATCAGTTGAGTTTTGAATGTTAAACCAATCTTGCATCTCTGGGATAAACTTTACTTGGTAATGATCTATTTTATATATTGTTAGATTTAATTTGCTAATATTTTATGCATTTTTACATCCTTTTTCATGGGATAATGGACAATAGTTTTCTTAACTTGTAATATCTTTGTCTAGTTTTCTATTAGGGTTACACTGGCCTGATACAAAAAGTTGGGGAGAGTTCATTTCACCTCTGTTTTTATTTAATTTCATTTCATGAAATATTTTGGTTAGTATTTTTTTTTTTTTCCTTAAATGTTTGATAGAAATTACTGGTGAAACTATCTGGATCTGGAGGGGTTTTTTTGTTTTTGTTTTTTTTATGGGAAAATTTTTGTTTAAACATTTGATTTCTCTAATAGAGAATTTCAATTTAGACCAGTCTCTATAGGTAGTGTGTTCTGGAATTTTGTTTGTTTCATCTGTCTACTTATTTTTTTAATGTCTGTAGGGTCTGTAGTGGCATCCCCTATTTCAATATTGACTCATGTAATTTATGTTTTCTGTTTTATTTCTTGGTTATTCTTGCTAGGATTTCTAAGAATGTTCATTTGTTTAAAGAATTTACTTTTTTTTTTCAGTTTTCTATTTCATCAGTTATTTTTTTCTTTTACTTTTGGCTTTAATTTGTTTTATGGTCCATACATTCTTTGAAAAATGCTTTTTAAAGTTTTTATTTAAGTCATCTCTACACCCCACAGGGAACTTGAACTCACAACCCCAGGATTAAGAGTTGGATGCTCCTCTGACTGAGGGTGTTAAAATGTAACATTTTGATTTGAATTTTTTTAGTTCCCATTTTTTGCTCCATGTATTCCGAAGCTTTATTATTAGATGTCTACACATTTAGAATTTTTATCTTTCTGATCTACCCTTTATATTACCATGAAATTTCCATCTAAAATTTGAACTCTTGTCCCTCTGTATGCAATATTTTTTCTCTGGCTGATTTTAAGAATTTTCTCTTTTATTTTGATACTGATTGAGTATGATGTACCTAGGTATGACTCACTTTTTATCTTGCTTGGGGTTTGTTGAACTTCTTTGATCTGATTGTTGGTAGCTTTTGTCAATTTAGAAAATCTTTGGCTATTGTATTTTCAGGTATTTTAAATATTCACTTTCTCCATTCCATGTGAAAAGCTAATGGCTTGTATGCTAAATCAAGACCGCTTGATACTGTTCTGTAGATTTCAGATGCTCTATTCCTTTTATCATTCTCTCCCAACTCCCTTTTGGGTTTCATTTTGGGTAATTTCTATTGACATCTTTAAGTTTACTAATCCTTTCCTCTGATGTATGGAGGTAAGCCCCTTATATGAATTATTTTTTTGATATATATTTTATGGCAAGCATTTCAGCTTGTATCTTTTTTTAAGGTTTCCATCTCTCCTGAAATTTCTCATATTTTTGCCCATTGTTGTCCATCTTATTCATTAGATCCTTTAACATATTTATGATAACCATTTTACAGGCCCTGTTTGATATTTCTGATATTTAGATATCTCTGGATCTGCTTATACTGAACATTTTAATCCTGATCAGACATCAGATTTTTCTTGCTTTTTCTCGTATCTTGGCAGACCCCTGGGAGATTTCTTTCAGCTTGTCAGTATGGTTTCCACCTTTTTGTATTTCCAAATTTTATTTTTCTCTCTTGTCCTTCGTTTGGCTTTCTGCTTTTTGAGATATCTCTCTCCACTGTGGTGAAGGACTAGAGTGCCTTGGAGGGACTTTTCTCAGTTCTGTTGCTTCTCCCCCAGGCTTCAGCAAGCCAAAGATTTGTATTTGAGCAATTCTGTGGGTTACCTGAACAGGGGGAGGAAGGTACAAGATCTCTCTTGCTGTTTTATAGTGCTCTCAATTTTCTCTGTATTACTTGTCTGTTCCATGTACTCTGTTAAGGCTCATGGGGAAGAATTACTGGGTGGGGGCATACTCATTCTGTGGCTGGGACTCTGCAGGACTCTAGTCTGTCACACAAGCTTTGGTTGGTTTCTCCCATGCTGTGCAGATTCCTGCTCCTCCTGAGGAGTATTCCCTTTCTGCTAGGGATGAAATCAGCCCAGAATCTCTTCTATCTTATAAAGGATTAATAATTTTTGGAACTTTGCTCATTTAGGTTTCTTTAAATCCTGTCTTTTCTATTGCATTTAAAAGACTACAGTTTTATAGTTTATCTGGCATGTTCTTATTCGTGGGAGTGATAGTCTCTAGCAACTTTCCACATTCTAACCAGAGATAAAGTCCTTGGACTAACTTAGAAGACATATTAAAATCATATAACTGAGTTTGTGAATCAAATAAAATAGATCTTAGTGCTTATAATTACACCCCATTAAAAAAATTAAATGTTATCACTTAGCTTTATTACATAAATATTTTAACCAAATACCCTTTAAGTGTTTCTTAAATGCAAACCCATTTTTTAGAGAAAAATGTTTGCTACCATTAAGATAATGAAAAGAATGTGGTAAAGCTCTACAGGCCATGCCCGAAGGAGGAATTCTAGTAAGTATTTTGAGCAAAGCCCAAAGTTTTAGAAAAGTTTATACTTTTCCAAGATAATTATGAATTAAAAGACATGGTTTTCTTCAGCTCCTAGTCATTGTCCTCTTGCATTAATATATTTGAAATATGGCTATTTTATTTTTATTTTTTCACTTACTTAAATTCAGTTAATTAACATATGGTATATCATTAGTTTCAGATGTAAAGTTCAGTAATTCCTCAGTTGCATATAACACCCAGTGCTCATTACATCATGTGCCCACTTTAATGACCATCACCCAGTTACCCCATCCCCCACCCACCAGCAACCCTCAGTTTATTTCCTATAGTTAAGAGTCTCTTATGGTTTCTCTCCCTCTCTGATTTTGTCTTATTTTATTTTTCCCTCCCTTCCCCTATGATCGTCTGTTTTGTTTCTTAAATTCCACACGAGTGAAGCCATATGATAATTGTCTTTCTCTGATTGACTTATTTTGCTTAGCATAATACCTTCCAGTTCCATCCATGTCGATGCAAATGGTAAGATTTCATCCTTTCTGTTGGCTGAGTAATATTCCATTGTGTGTGCGTGTGTACATCTATATATATATACACATCACATCACATCTTTATCCATTCCTCTGTTGATGGACATCTGGGCTCTTTTCATAGTTTGACTGTTGTGGACATTGCTGCTATAACATTGAGGTACAGTTTCCCCTTTGGATCACTACATTTGTATCTTTGGGGTAGGTACCTAGTAGTGCAATTGCTGAGTCATAGGGTGCTCTATTTTAACGTCTTGAGGAACCTCCCTATTGTTTTCCAGAGTAGCTGTACCAGCTTGCATTCCCACCAACAGTGTAAGAGGGTTCCCCTTTCTCCACATCCTTGCCAACATTTGTTGTTTCTTGTCTTGTTAATGTTAGCCATTCTGACTGGTGTGAGGTGGTATCTCATTGTGGTTTTGATTTATATTTCCCTGATGCCAAGTGATGTGGAGCATTTGTTCATGTGTCTGTTGGTCATTTGTATGTCTTCTTCAGAGAAATGTCTCTTCATGTCTTCTGCCCATTTCTTGACTGGGTTATTTGTTTTTTGGGTGTTGAGTTTGATAAGTTCTATATAGATCTTAGATACTAGCCCTTTATTGGATATGTCATATCTTCTCTCATTCCATAGGTTGCCCTTTAGTTTTGTTGACTTTCCTTTGCTGTGCAAAAGTTTTTTATCTTGATGAAATCCCAATAGTTCATTTTTGCTTTTGTTTCACTTGCCTTTGGAGACAGTGTCCAGCAAGAAGTTGCTGTGGCTGAAGTTAAGGAGGTTGTGCCTGTGTTCTCCTCTAGGATTTTGATGGATTCCTGTCTCACATTTGGGCCTTCCATCCATTTTGAGTTTATTTTTGTGTATGCTGTAAGAAATTGCTCTAGTTTCATTCTTCTGCATGTGGCTGTCCAATTGTCCCAACACCATTTGTTGAAGAGATTGTCTTTTTTCTATTGGATATTCTTTCCTGCTTTGTCAAAGATTAGTTGACCATAGAGTTGAGGGTCCACTTCTGGGTTCTCTATTCTGTTCCATTGATCTGTGTGTCTTTTTGTGCCAGTACCATACTGTCTTGATGATTACAGCTTTGTTATACAGCTTGAAGCCCAGAATTGTGATGTCACCAGCTTTGGTTTTCTTTTTCAACATTCCTTTGGCTACTTGGTGTCTTTTCTGGTTCCATACAAATCTTAGGGTTATTTGTCCCAGTTTTGTGAAAAATATCAATTGTATTTTGATAGGGATTGCATTGAATGTGTAGGATAGATATTTTAACAATATTTATTCTTCTGATCCATGGCATGGAATGTTTTTCCATTTCTTTGTGTCTTCCTCAGTTTCTTTCATGAGTGTTCTAGAGTACAGATCCTTGACCTCTTTGGTTAGGTTTATTCCTAGGTATCTTATGGTTTTTTTGGTGCAACTGAAAATGGGATCGATTCCTTAATTTCTCTTTCTTCTGTCTCATTGTTAATATATAGAAATGCCACTGATTTCTGTGCATTGATTTTATATCCTGCCACGTTGCTGAATGAGATCTAGCAATTTTTGGGTAGAGACTCTTGGGTTTTCTACATAAAGTATCATGTCATCTGTGAAGAGCGAGAATTTGACTTCTTCTTTGCCAGTTTGGATGCCTTTTCTTTCTTTTTGTTGTCTGATTGCTGAGGCTAGGACTTCTAGTACTATGTTGAACAGCAGTGGTGAGGGTGGACATCCCTGTCATGTTCCTGACCTTAGGGGAAAAGCTCTCAGTGTTTCCCCATTGAGAATGATATTCGCTGTGGGCTTCTCGTATATAGCTTTTACGATATTGAGGTATGTTCCCTCTATCCCTACACTGTGAAGAGTTTTAATCAAGAAAGGATGCTGTATTTTGTCAAATGTTTTTTCTGCATCATTTGAGAGGATCATATGGTTCTTGTCCTTTATTTTATTAAAATATGGCTATTTTAGACATATAAATTATTCTAAGGCTAGTAAAAACTCCAACTGAGTATTACAATGAAAAAATTTAAACTTATAATGGTTAGGTATTTGTCTTTATTTTTCTAATGTGTTTAACTTTCCTTTTTTCTCTTTTTTCTTTTTAGGAATCCTAAAACCAAAATATTAGAACGAAAACAGAAGCATGGCTCACCATATTTCATTTCTTTGGATAGTTTTGGTCCTGCTTCTTCAGAATTCTGTATTAGCTGAAGATGGGGAAATAAGATCAAGTAAGAACTATCAATGTTTTTGTTACCAACAAATTGATTGTGGAAATTAAATTAGGGGAGCTCAAGCAGTTCTTTTAAGGACCTTATTCTTTCTGTCTTTGATGCTCTAATTCCCTAAAATGAAATGAATTGCTATGTTACATACTAACTGAGAGGAAAACCTTCTATCAGAGTTAATTTTGAGAAAATTCCCTGGTAATTGTTTATTCTCTTTTAACCACCAGGCTTTGGAATAAATGGTCTGCTATTGAGTTTACGCTCAGCCATTTAGGGTTTAGTGTTATGCAGATTAAGTGCCTACCTCATTGGGTTATTAGGACCATCCTATGAGGTTATCTCATAGAGATAATGAGATAATCCATGTAAACAGGATAACGCATATTAATGGCTTAGCACAATGACATCTCAGTAGATGGTGACTATTATTTTGATTGTGTATAGGAGAGCTTGCATTAGAGAAGGAGAGCTATATTGCACTTCTGCTACCCAGGCCATTATTTACAGATATCATTTCTTTTAAAAAAGTTGGCTTCTGATCATATTTTAAAATGCATAAACACCATACTGTAAATTAATTATGGTTTCTCCAGCACTTAAATCATATGGTTTGACAGCTTGATTTAGCTTAAAGTTTATTAATAATAAATTTAATGTTTGTATAACATTTTTATAGTTTAATCCACTCAAGTACTGTACAAGGTAGATATTCTTTTCTCTGTTTTTTGAGTAGGGAAAGAGATTCACAAAACTTAAGGGACTTACCTAATATCATACAGCTGGTTAGAGCTATAACTAGTATTTGAACTATGCCTTTGATCTTCAGTCCATTTTTTTTTTCTATGACATTGGTGATTCATCTCTCCAAGAAGAGGTCTTTTGGAGTGGTATTTTGTCTAGTTTTTATAAATGGCAGTACTTGCTTTTGTACCCATGCTCTTGGCTAACCTTGCAGTTATGAAATATATGGTCCATGGCTCTAGAAAGGGATATGAAGGGCCAAGAATAACCCTGTAAGAGTTTATAAACACTGAATCAAGTGGCACACAAGCACTAGTAGGTCTAGACAATGAGTCTCATAATAGTGAGGAAGGACAACCCTGAAGAACTCTGCAAACATAACTTGCCTGTCCTTTTGTTTCTCCCACAAAAGCCCAACAAAAGCATATGTCTCTAATCCCAGTCCAGTGTCCAATAAAACCAGAAGACCTGCATTCCCTAGGGTTAGAAAATTTGTCTTTGGGGAAGAATTCCATTTCTGCTGTCCCTGGCCTGAACTCTGGCAGTGTTCACCATGTGAAAGGAGGTTGGAATAGTGTTCCTCATGCTTTTTTGGACTTCACTGCCACCTTAAGAGTGACATCATAATCATGGTTACATTTTTGAGATAAATTCATGTTTTGGCAGTTAAAAAAATTTTTGGTAACTTCTGGATTATATGTTCACCTGACAATAGTGTTTATTTTTGCTGGTTACTGTGATGGGTGAGTTAACTTTAAAATTGAGGCATCTTTGTGTGAGCCTTGTCATCATTCCAGGTATGGAAATAGACAAATATTAGGAAAAGAATGGAAAGGAAAGGAGAGAGAAAGAGAAAGAGAGATTGATTGATTGATTTTACTTCTAAGGAAATGCAGGAATACAAATACTAATTGTCACTGAACGTTGTTTTGTCCTCCAGGACTGTCCTTTGCAATTATGATATCTTATTTGTAATGTCTGCAGAAAATAAATCATTATATTGGGCATCTGATCACTACTAAGGGAGACCATTAATATGAGTAGAAACACAAAACTTAAAATTTGTTATTATATTACCTTGACTCATTTCACCCTTCTCCAACTTACCTTCTCGAGGGACATGTGATCTTTATCTGATGGGCCATAAATGGTATTTTTGCTGCTTTAAGTGCAGAATTGAGAGAAAGAGGAAGTGTAGCCATTCCTTTCAATGTACTCTGTTGGCCATTTCAAACTGTCAGAATTACTCAAACAAACCACTTTGTCTGTTGGGCTGTGTTCAATTCTTACCTCTGGACCTTTGTACTTACTATTCCCTCTGATTAAAAGGCCCTCCTGTTCACCTGGCTAAAGCTCTCCTTTTAGATCTCAGGTTCCCTGTCAGCTTTCCCACAGGATCTACTCTGACTTTGCACAGTTAGTTTGCTACCCTTCCTAAATGTTCTCATAATATGTTGTACTTTCCCTAACCAGCCAGTTGTCTGTCTAAATAGACTGTGGTATCTGTTTGAGATATCTTAGGCATCTTTGAAGCTGGTACCCAACATGATATCAAGCACAGAGTAGCTATTCAATATACATATACTGAAAGAATAAAACAGGGTTGGAGGCATGCTGTGTACTGCAGAAAAGAGAGTTAAGATTTTTTTTCTTTTGACAAGTGCTTAGAACTTGTGTAGGTATAACTTATACTAAAGATAGTTTTTTGTTCTCCAGTAGAACTCTCAGGTGTGCTGATCACATGTGTTTCCTGGTATCTTGAAACAAGAATCTTTATCTCTATGGAGAAAGGAATAGCTTTATACCCATTAACACAGATTCACTTAGCATGAGTGTCTTACTGGCTGAAGATGAGAGATCAGATCTTTAAACACTGATCTTGCAAGAGTAGACTACATTGGTGGTCTTGGTTCATTAAACTTTTATCAACTATATCAAAGAATATGGATCTTTATTGGCTAGTTGAATCCTGAAGTTGGCAGAAAGATTTTTTGTTTTTAAATTTCTTTCTCCCATTCATTGGTTTATGTTTATTTTAGTAAATACTTCAGATTAGCATTAAACTAAACATTTCATGGATAACTTAAAAGAATGCTATTAGCATATAGCTGAAAATAATTTATTTCTTTATTTTTGAATTTTCATTTATTCAGTGGGGAATTAAATGTTGCTTTATGGTAATACCTGCCCCTACAAAGAGCTATCTAGATATCATGTCAAATACAGCATGCATTTTTTATTCCCTACTTTTAAAGCCGAATCATTAATCCTTAAATTAAGACAATGGAATTTTAAAATGTCAACAAAAATGATAGCTCTCATTTAGAAAGAATTTTCATGAGCTAGGCAGTATATCTTATTTAATCTTCACAAAGCTCTTATGAACTGGTTACCTTTTCTTTTTAAAATTTTAGCTTTATTGAGGTATAATGGACATATAAGATGTATTATATTTAAAGTGTGCCTCATGGTGATTTGATACACATGTATGTTGTGAAAGGATCCGCCGCATCTGCTTACTTAAAGATTGTGAGTAAAAACCTCCCATGTTTTGCGTATTATACAAATGTGCTCTGATGGTTTTCTTTTTCACTTAGGTTGTCGTACTGCTCCGACAGATTTAGTTTTCATCTTAGATGGCTCTTACAGTGTTGGCCCAGAAAACTTCGAAATAGTGAAAAAGTGGCTTGTCAATATCACAAAAAACTTTGACATAGGACCGAAGTTTATTCAGGTTGGTGTGGTCCAGTATAGTGACTACCCTGTATTGGAGATTCCTCTTGGAAGTCATGATTCAGGAGAGAATTTGATGGCAGCAGTGGAATCCATACATTACCTGGGTGGAAACACAAGAACTGGAAAGGCCATCCAGTTTGCGCTTGATTACCTTTTTGCCAAATCCTCACGGTTTCTGACTAAGATAGCAGTAGTACTTACAGATGGTAAATCCCAAGATGAAGTTAAAGATGCAGCAGAAGCAGCAAGAGACAGTAAAATAACATTATTTGCTATTGGCGTTGGTTCAGAAACAGAAGATGCAGAACTTAGAGCAATTGCCAATAAGCCTTCATCTACTTACGTGTTTTATGTGGAAGACTATATTGCAATATCCAAAATAAGGGAGGTGATGAAGCAGAAACTTTGTGAAGGTAAGCCTTAATAGAATTTGGAAACCATTAATAATTGCATTTTCTAACACTTTGGTATAACCTGCTTTTTATACCAATGTAGTTATATTTAGTGTCAAATTATCATGTTAGAATTGAGGTGAATGTGTATTTTTGTGTTTCATTTATTCTGGATAAATTTTGTTTTTTAGAAACAATTACTTAAGAAAATCTACAGTTGGGGGGGCGCCTGGGTGGCTCAGTCGTTAAGCGTCTGCCTTTGGCTCAGGTCATGATCCCAGGGTCCTGGGATCGAGCCCCGCATCAGGCTCCCTGCTCCGCGGGAAGCCTGCTTCTCCCTCTCCCACTCCCTGTGCTTGTGTTCCCTCTCTCGCTGTGTCTCTCTCTGTCAAATAAATAAATAAAATTAAAAAAAAAAAAATCTACAGTTGGAAAATGTCATACTTTGTTTTTTTGTTGCTTTTTCTTTTCAATTGCAGCATGTCTATTGTGGAGATGGAAGAAAATAAAGACACATAAAAAATAAGAATATATGTAAACTACATATGATCATTATTACTCTTGTTAGTGAGTTTTTTGTCTTTTTCATTCCAGTGTTTCTTTTTTTATTTCAGTGTGTCTGAGAGCTTATTCATGTGCCTAAATAAGGATAACATTGTATATATAATTTCATACTCTATTTTCATATTGTTGTATATTCTATTATTTTTATGTATAATTTTCATCCTCTATTAACATGATAGCAATCTTAGTATCCTAAGATAATTCATTTAATAATTTCCCTTTTTTGTGTGTGTTTAGTTCATTTCTTTTTGAAAAAAAATTTAATCTAAATTCTAGTTAGTTAACATATAGTATAGAGTAGAATTTAGTGATTCATCACTTAAACATAACATCTAGTGCTCATCACAAGTGCCCTCCTTAATATCCATCACCCATTTAGTCCACCCCCCACCCATCTTCCCTCCGTCAACCCTCAATTTGATCTCTATAGTTAAGAGTCTGTTTTATGGTTTGCCTCTCTTTTCCCCCCATATTCATCTGTTTTATTTTTTAAATTCCATGTTATGAGTGAAATCATATAGTATTTGTTCTTTTCTGACTTATTTCGCCTAGCATAATACACTCTAGCTCCATCCATGTCATTGCAAATGGCAAGAGTTCATTCTTTTTGATGACTGAATAATATTCCATTGTATATATATACTACATCTGTTTTTATCCATTTATCAATGTGTTTAGTTCATTTCTAAGTTTTTCTGCTATAAATAACCGTGAATATTCTTGTACAGAGTCTGAATGGGAATCTCTCAGTTTTTTCAAAAACAAAGGTCAAAGTACTCTCATTGTTAAAGCTCTGGAAAAATGTTAAAAATTGCACTTGAGAGAGACTTAAATTTCTACCATCAGTGAGAGAGCATTTGAAAATATAGTACTTATTAGTCAATTATTTTTATATCGTTCCATGAAATCTAACTTTGTGTTTATGATAAGTGCGTGGTACGGAAAAGCTCCAATTTTTGGCAAATATTAATCATGTAAGGATATAGACATGCTTATATTCATATTATTTTGGGGGAGAGTAATTTGTTTGTAATATTATAGGCATGTAACATACAATATACCTAAAAAATAATATTCATGTAAAATGGAAAGGCTTTTTTTTTTTCTAGTTTACCTAAAAAAGCTCCAAAAACAAGTTGGTTCACATTTGATAGAAACATTTCTGGGGTGCCTGAGTGGCTCAGTTGATTAAGCATCTACCTATCCTAAGGTCATGATCTCAGGGTCCTGGGATCAGCCCTGCAGGCTTTCTGCTCAGTGGGGAGTCTGCTTCTTCCTCTCACTCTGTTTCTGTGTGTGCGCTCTCTTTCTCTCTGTCTCAAATAAATAAATAAAATCTTAAAAAACAGAAACATTTTTAAGTGATTGTGGTCTAGAAAACAAATTTATTTCTTTATTTTCTTCATATTTGTTTGGGGGCTATAGTACAGAAAAACATTTAAATTTATTTTTAGATTATTTAAGAAGGGATAGAAGTTAAGCATTTTCTTTAATCAAACTTTTAAAAAGGTACTATATAGCAAGTACAAATGATCATCACAGTTATTCTTTTTATGTTTCCAACAGTAAGACTGTGTTGACTCTTCTCATCTTGAGAGAAGAATTTATATTTGTTTCCCAATTTTACTGAAAAATAATTGATATACATAGATTTTTAAATACATTGTAAGATTAGAATTAGAATTCTTTGGTTTTGAAGCTAGATCTATTTCATTATTAAAACAGACTTTTCATGGTGATATTTTACTTACCATTCTTTTATATCCTAAAATATAAATTTAAGTATGTCTGGGTGGTACTTGCTTCAGACACTTTCTGTAGATACATATTTTGGTAAATGCATTCTATTTAAAAAATTCTAATTACACGTGAAAGAGTAGCTGTGCTTAAAAGGGGTAAAAAAATTCTTTTAGCAAAAATGTCCAGTCTGTAAAAAAAATTAAATTTGAAATCTTGCCAAATATTTCTTCATGCACACTCAAAGAAAGAATGTAAGTAATGTCTGTGTCTATTCAGTTCACAAACATGCTGTACAATAGCCATCTTTTAAAATGTAGTTTTTGAAATTGTACTTAGGGGAATATAAAGGCTTTTTTGCACTTGACTTTTTAATAACTATTAGATTATGATTAATGCATTGTTGTATTGCAGAAGCCTCAAATCTTGCAATTTGTGCATTGTTTGACAAATTTCATCTTTTTCTCTTTTTGACAAATGGTTAAATTCTACATTGAAGTGCTTATCATATGGGATTACCATTTCCTAATATTGTTCACTTTTATACTCTTGTTGTGATTGATCCACAATGAATAAAATATTATTTACTTCTTTGGTCCCACATGGATTATTTCAACTTCATAGACCTACCATTTCCTTAAAGGTGTATTCTGTAGTACGTTTCTTATTTCAGGAAGATCTTTTTGTAATGGACAATGATTTCTTTATCTGTCTGAGAGTTTGATTTTTTTCTTTTTCATTCTATTTTTTTATTGTAAAAAACACATGAGATCTAACCTCTTAAACATTTTAAGTGTATAGTACAGTATAGTTAACTACAAGCACAGTGTTGCACTGTAGATATCTAGAACTCCTTCATGTTGCATGACAGAAACTGTGCCTGTTGAACAGCTACTCCCCATTTCCCTCTCCCTCCCCCTCTGACACCTACCATTCTGCTTTCTGTTGTTATGAGTTTGACTACTTTACATTATTTCATAAAGGTGGAATCATGCAGTGTTTGTCCTTCTGTGACTGGCTATTGGGATTTTGATAGGGATTGCATTGAAACCATAGGTTACTTTGGGTGATAGGGAAATTTTTGCATTATTGAGTTTTCCAGTCCATGAACATGAGATGTATCTACTTGTTGGTGATTTCTTTAGTTTCTTTTAGCAGTGTTTTGTAGTTTTCAGCATTCAAGTGTTTCACCTCCTAAGTTTATTCCTTAGTATTTTATTACTTTTGATGCTCTGGCTAGTACTTACAATATTATGTTGAACAGAAGTGGCAAGAGTGGGCATCCTTGTCTTTTTCCTGATCTTAAAGGAAGAGCTTTTGGTTTTTCACCATTGATTAAAATGTTAACTGTGGGCTTTTCCTATATGACCTTTATTATGTTGAGGTAAATTCCTTCTTTAATTTGGTGAGTGTTTTTATTCTGAAAGAATGTTAAACTTTGTCAAATGTTTTTTCTGCAAATACTGAGATGATCATGAGACTTTTATCCTTTATTCTGTTAATGTGGTGTATTGCATTGATTAATTTCATAGGTTAAACCATCTTTGCATCTCAAGGATAAATTCCACTGGGTCATGATGTATGATTTTTTGGGCTCCTTTTGATAATGCTGTTGAATTCATTTTGTTAGTAACTTGTGGAGGAGTTTTGCATCTATATTCATCAGGAATATGGACCTTTAGTTTTCTTTTCCTGTAGTGTCCTTTTCTGACCTTTTTATCAGGGCAATGCTGGCCTTATAAAAAGAGTTTGGAAGTACTCCCTCCTCTTCAGTTTTTTGTAAGAGTTTGAGAAGGACTGACATTAATTCAATTCACCAGTGAAGACACCTGGTCCTGGGCTTTTCTTTGTTGGGAGGTTTTTGATTACTGATTCAATATCACAATTCAGTTTGTGAACTGAATAGACACAGACATGAGTTATAGGTCTGTTTAGGTTTTCTGTTTCTTATGGTTCAGAAATTTATCCATTCCTTCTAGGTTATCAAAATTGTTGATGTATAATTATTACAGTCTCTTATGATCATTTGTATTTCTGTGGTATTAGTTGTAATGTCTCCTCTTTCATTCCTAGTTTTGTTTATTTGAATCTTCTCTCTTTTTTTTTCTTAATCTAGCTAAAGTTATTTCAGTTTTGTTGATTTTTAAAAAATTTTATTTTATTATGTTAATCACCATACATTCCATCATTAGTTTTTGATGTAGTGTTCCGTGATTTATTGTTTGCGTATAACACCCAGTGCTCCATTCAATACGTGCCCTCTTTAATACCCATCACCAGACTAACCCATCCCCCCAGCCCCCCCTTTAGAACCCTCAGTTTGTTTTTATGCAGCCATCAAAACAAAAACAAAAATGAAATCTTTCCATTTGCAACGACATGGATGGAACTAGAGGGTATTACGCTAAGCAAAATAAGTCAGTGAAAGACATGTATCATATGATCTCACTGATATGAGGAATTCTTAATCTCAGTTTTGTCGATTTTTAAAAAAAATGAACTCTTAATTTTCTTGATTTTTTTTTTTGTTTTACCCTTCTTTATTTCATTTATTTCTGCTCTAATCTTAATCATCTTAAAGATTATTAGAATTTCGATTATTCTCTTGTTCCTGTTAGTTTTGGGCTGAGTTTGTTCTTTTTCTAGTTTTTTAATGAATAAAGTTAGGTTGTTTATTTGAGATCCTTTATTCCAAAATACTTAGTATTTTGCCACATCTCATAAATTATGGTATGTTGTGTTTTAGTTTTTGTTTATCTCAAGATATTTTCTAATTTCTCTTTTGATTTTTTTGAGTCAATGGTTGAATAAATGGTTGTTCAAGAGCATGTTGTTTAATTTCCACATATTTGTGTATTTCCCACTTTTCCTCTTACCATTAATTTCTAGTTTCATTATGTTGTGGTTGGGAGATATATTTGGTATGATTTCAGTCTTCTTAAATTTGTTGACTTGTTTTCTGACAAAAATTTAAAAGAATGAGAAAGATTGAAGAAAGCCTAAATGACTTATGAGACACTATGAAGTACACCTATACATATTATAGGCATTTCAGGAGAGAAAGAGACAGAGTTTAGTTAAAGAAGTAATAGCCAAAAACTTCTCAAATCTAGAAAAGGAAATGTACATCCAAATTAAAGAACCCAAAGAAATCCACATCAAGACATATTATAATCAAATTGTCTAAAAAAAAAAAAAAGTTTTGAAAGCAGCAAGAGAAAAGCCACTCATTATGTACAAGGGTATCTGCCCCCCACCCCATATGACTACTGGCAGATTTCTCAATAGAAACTTTGTAGGCCACAAGGGAATGGGATGATATACTCAAAGTGCTTGCTGAAGGAAAAAAATTGCCAACTAAAAAACTATAACTGGCAAAAATAGTCTTCAAAAATGAAAGAGAAATAAATATTTCCCAAATTAAAAAAGGCTGAGGAAGTTCATCACCTTGCCTTATAAGAAATACTAAGGAAGTCCTTTAGGTTGAAATTAAAGGACATTAAACAACAACACAAAAGCAGTGCAAAGCATAAAACTCTTTGGTTAGGGGCACCTGGGTGGTGCAGTCAGTTAGGTGTCCAACTCCTGGTTTCAGCTCAGGTCATGATCTCAGCGTTGTGAGATCGAGCCCCATGTCAGGCTCCATGCTCAGCATGGAGTCTGCTTAAGACTATCTCCCCCTCGAACCCTCCTACACTGTTGGTGGGAATGCAAGCTGGTGCAGCCACTCTGCAAAACAGTATGGAGGTTCCTCAAAAAGTTGAAAATAGAGCTACCATATGATCCAGCAATTGCACTACTGGGTATTTACCCCAAAGATACAAATGTAGGGATCCGAAGGGGTACATGCACCCCGATGTTTATAGCAGCAATGTCCACAATAGCCAAACTGTGGAAAGAGCCAAGATGTCTATCAACAGATGAATGAATAAAGAAGAAGTGGTATATATATACAATGGAATATTATGTAGCCATCAAAAGGAATGAGATCTTGCCATTTGCAATGACATAGATGGAACTGGAGGGTATTATGCTGAGCGAAATAAGTCAATCAGAGAAAGACATGTATCATATGACCTCACCGATATGAGGAATTCTTAATCTCAGGGAACAAACTGAGGGTTGCTGGAGTGGGGGGTGGGGTGGGAGGGATGGGGTGGCTGGGTGATAGACACTGGGGAGGGTATGTGCTATGGTGAGCGCTGCGAATTGTGCAAGTGTGTTGAATCACAGATCTGTACCTCTGAAACAAATAATGCAATATATGTTAAGAAAAAAAAAAAAGATAGCAGGAGGGGAAAAATGAAAGGGGGGAAAATCGGAGGGGGAGATGAACCATGAGAGACGATGGACTCTGAAAAACAAACTGAGGGTTCTAGAGGGGAGGGGTGTGGGAGGATGGGTTAGCCTGGTGATGGGTATTAAAGAGGGCACGTTCTGCATGGAGCACTGGGTGTTATGCACAATGAATCATGGAACACTACATCAAAAACTAATGATGTAATGTATGGTGATTAACATAACAGTAAAAAATTAAAAAAAAAAAAAGACTATCTCCCCCTCTCCTTCTGCGCCTCCCTGCTGTGTGCACACACGTTCTCTTGCAGTCTCACTCTAAAATAAAAATAAATAAATCTTTAAAAAAAACTCACTAGTTAAATATATAGACAAGTTCAGAATACTATAATACTCTAACAGCGGTGTGTAATCACTCTAACAGTGGTGTGTAATCAGCCCTCTTTTGTTTTGCTTTGTTTTGTTTTTCCAGTTTAGTGATTGTGTTCTTCACCTCCAAAATTTCTTTTTGGTTCTCCTTTATATTTTATATCCCTATTGATACTCTCATTTTGTTTATACCATCATTTTCTTAAGCTCATAGGACATCTTTATTATGGTTGTTTTGAATTCTTTTTCAGATAATACACCTACGTTTCTTTAGGGTTGGTGTCTGGAGAGTTATTCTAGTCCTTTGATTGGATCATGTTTCCCTGTTTCTTTGTGTATCTTACAGCTTTGTTTTGGGTTCCACACATTTGAAAAAACAGTCACTTCTCTCAGTCTTTACCAACTGGCATTGTACAGGGGAAGTCCCATTAGTCTGTCTAGCAATTCTGGGGGCCTTTGAAGCCTTTTTATGGAAGGATGCAATTTCTCTAGGCCTGAGTGAGCAATTTCTTAATTAGAGAGGTTTGCTATTTTTTTCCTAGGAGCTCATAATCTCTCACTCCCTTTGGTATCTGTCAATAACTTTTAAGTTCTAGTTTTGTAGCCATAAGCTTCCCCACCGTGTTCTCAGTGGGCATTAGACATCCACTGTATTCTGGTTCCCTGTCAGCATCCTTAGTCAGGTGGGACCAATATTACTCCCTCAGGCAGCCCTTGGGAAAGCTAGAATGCTAGATACATGCTCCACTCTTTTCTCTTCTTCCAGAGGGAGAAGGTTCAAGTTGTGTGTCTTCTCTTGATCATGCTGAGCCATGCCAGCCACAACAAACTCCCTCCCCCCACCTCCAAGACTCTTTGTTCTCAGCACTTCCCAGGAATCCAAATGATTCCAGTTCCTTCAGTGCTCCAAATGAGGTTAGACAGAAACCAGTCTCTTGGGCAGGCCTGTGGATACATGCTCTACTCTTCTTTTTTCCACTCATGGGCAGTATCACGAGTGAGGGGGTCCTCTCCTGGCACTTACTTGTACAGGCTTGGGGGAGGGAATGATGTGGATAAAGTGAAATTACTTGTATTACTTGTTTCATTGAGGCTCTTCTTGGCTTTGTGCTCACCTGGGGTACTTCAACTTCCTAATCCAAATCTGGAATTTTCATAAAGGTATTTTGGTCCATTTATTATTGTTAAATCAGTGTTTCAGTGGGAGAATGTGGGCTGTGACTTTTCCACCGTCTTGCTGACATCATTCTTCTGTTTCTTTTTTGAGTAAATCAGAATGGGCTTGATGCAAAAAGAGGAGAGAAAGGAGGGAGAGAGAAATTTCTCCTTGCGCCCAGGAAGATACCATCCTTAGGTGTCTTTAAGGGCTTCCAGCAGCCGATGGCTTGAATTACTGGGTTTTAGGACCCATATTTTAATTCAGGTATGTTGAGCTTGCCTATGCACAGGTGTGGGTAAAGAGCAGGCTCTAGAAAACTGCCTGTGTAGAGCCCACTGTGGGGCTCGATCCCAGGACCCTGGGACCATGACCTGAGCTGAAGGCAGACGCTTAATGACTGAGCCACCCAGGTGCCCCCTGCCTGTGTATTCTTACTGTTTTATTTTCCACCATCTTGACTTTTGGATGAGGTAGGAAATTTATCTGTTTTTTTTTAAAGGGGTATAGGATGTTGACTTGCTCAAATGGGGCCAAAGGCTAGAGGTCAGAAGGCAATTAGCTATGCATCCTCGGCCTTATCTTCTTTGAGAGAGAGAGAAAGAGACTGCTGCTTGAGTGTAACTTTGGTATCTTTCATCCTGTAAAACTTTGAGGCTTTTTTCCTTCCAGTGCTTTCTACAATGATGCACTTTAAGTTGGAATGATGTTTAGGACTTCTGAATTTCTTTCCCTCCCATCAAAAATCACTCATACTTTGGGTGCCTGGGTAGCTCAGTCAGTTAAGCATCTCCCTTCCGCTCAGGTCATGATCCCAGGGTCCTGGGATCCAGTCCCGCATCAGCATCGGGCTCCCTGCTCAACAGGGAGTCTGCTTCTTTCTCTGTCCTTCCCCCACTCATGCTTGTTCCCTCTTCTTCTCTCAAAAATAAAAATCTTTAAAAAAATCACTCATAATTTGTATACTATTCTTTGCTTAGAGATTGCTGGATAATTTGATTATCTAATTCAAGCTTTACAGTGTTTGTAATAGTGGCCTAGTACATTACCTTACCCTACTCCTAATTCCATCTGTATTTCATTAGAAGTCACAGAGTGTAAGGGTACACATATCAGCAATCTTGGCCAGGACAACTGAGATGTTTTTGGAGGTGGCCATTATTTTAGGTTCCATGATTTCATTACATACAGGTGATTAACTTTTCTGTCCTCATATAAAACTGATTCCCTTCCATTCTTCCTCTTTACTGTTGGTACATATATACGTGAATTTCTAACCATCAAGGTGGAGCAGAGGGAAATGAGAGGTGGGAGGTAGGGTAAAGTTTGGTGGATAGGATAGGATTGAGTATAGTATTCCGTAAAATCTCATCAAACTTTCAGGAGAATCACTTTATAATCTATCTGTAGATTAAAAGGTTTTGAATCTAATCTGAATTGAAGGCAATTTACATTGTTAGGGACAATGTATATCTAAAAATAAGACTTTCCATTTAATTAAAGAGGCTAGAGCTATGTTCCCACCAAAAAAACACAATATGCTTATATTTTATGTGAAAAGTGATGTGTGAGTATTCACTGGAAAAGTAGAATGATTATGGCATGATTTAGAAAATATACAAATTACAACATATAAACCTTGCTCTCAGTGTTTATGATTGGCTCTACATGCAGTTGTATGAATTAATTATGTCTAAGAAAGGAATGAACAAGAAAATACTCAGAATAATTTTCATTAGGAATGTTTAAAATTTGTATGGATAGCCCATTCCCCCCTCTTCTCTCTTTCTCTGAAACATTATGTATAATATCTGTCACCTAATTACATATTTTATTCTCATAACACCTCCATCCTTTTCAAGTGGTAATAGACATGCTAGTAGAGGTGAAAATTGGTACAATCACTTGGGAAAAGTTTTGGGCACTATATAATATGGCAAAGTACATAGATACCCTCTGAAACAGCAGTTCTACTCCCAGATATTTGACTATGAGAAATAAGTTCATATGTTTACCAAAAGACATATGCAAGAATGTCCATAGCAGCTTTATTAAAAATAGTCAACTGCAAACAACTCAAATGATTGCCCACATAAAAATGGACAAATACGTCATAATTCAGAGTGGAATACTACACAGCAACAAACAAGAACAAGTCACTGTTACATGGAACAACATGGATAATCCTACAGATACTATGTTGAGTAAGAAAATTCAAGTAAAAGAATATACTGTATGGTTCATTTATATTAAGTTCAGGAATAGACCAAATTAATCCGTGATGATAGAAATCATTACAGTGGTGGCCTCTGGTAGTGGTGGTTATTGTCTGTGAAGGATCATGAGGTAACTTTCAAAGGTGTTAGATGTGTTCTTTGTCTTGTCTGGGTGCTAGTTTATAAACATGAATATGTGCCAGTTGATGTGCACTTGTAATTAGGGCATTTTATTGAATGTAGGTTGTACCTTAATAAAAAGGTTTAAAAAATTCAGCACAACATCTGTTAAAGTAAAGCACTATCTCCTGATTTTTTTTTTTTTCTATAAAACTGAGGCTATAGCATTGTAAGGTGGTCCAGCCCAATCTCTGGAATCAGACCAAGATCCAGGTTTGGTTCTTGCCTTTGTCAACATCACATTCTTGAAGCATGATCTTGGGCTAAGTGACTGGCTCCAACTTTGGTGATCAGACATTTTATGAATATTAATATCAGTGTGCTGGAGAAACATTAGGGACATGTTAAGATGCCTGGACATTTAGTTAAAAAAAGAAATAGTTTGTATGTTAAAATGCTACATAACTGTAATATCTGACAAAAGCTCTGTGAAATTAAAAATGAAAAAGAAAAGGAGTGAAGAATGAGGTAAAGGAATTATACACATACTATTTTCTGGGTATATGTAAAGGCAAAACACATTACCCTTTCTCCATCTATAGTATTGAGGTAGGAATAACAAAAAAAATTTCATTACATAATCAGTGCTTTTAAAATGAGAAATGGCAAAACCAGAGGAGTTATTTTTGTAATTTTGTAAGCCTGTAGAATTGTATTTTCTTTAACTATTCCTTAGGCCAAAGATTATTGTTATTTCTTATATTTTTTCTTATTGTTAAAAAGAATATATTCTATGATCAGTGAGGTGACTTAATGGTGCAAGAAATTTTTACTTTTCTGGTTTGTGCACAAGTTGTACTAAAGAGTAATAGGAGCCTCTTGTTCCATTGACTTACCGTTGAAATCTGTGCTTACTGTGTCTCATTGTCTGTCAGCCATCATCTGGCAGACATCTTCCTCAGATGAAGGACTGTTGACTCTAAATCAACCTAGATTTCAATAAAGTGGGATTGCTTGATGGTAAAGGAGGATGAGATCAATCTGTAATGAGAAAAGAAATTGTGTGAAGTTGGGGCTACCTTCTTTGTTATTTAACTAATCTTTGGTAAGAGTATCTTTGTTTCCATAATTTATTTTGGTTTTGCTATTTTATTGCATTTTCAGTATGTTATGATGAAGTCTAAGTTATCACAACCTTGGTACTAAATTGGAACAATGGTGACTGTTCCTCCTTTTGATGAACTTGTGCATGACATTAAAGTACATGATGATATAATAGACCTTCAGTAAGGCAGATGTATTAAATTGCCACTGAATACCATTGAGGGGTATGTATCAATTGGACATACACTCATGTTTGCCTTACCGTCAAAACCAAGTTCAGTCAAGGAAAGTTTGAAGAAGTTGGCTTGCACAGATCTGCACCAGACAACTCTGTTTTATTGGACTATCAGGTCTGGATCAGTAAAATTACTTTTGGTTTCTGACCACAGATCTCCTTGACAGAATTCCCTTGATCTGAAAAAAAACGAGGTGACATCTGGAGAGAGGTGACATACGAACAATGTGGCAATGTGGAATTGAATTAAATAGACACTTATAAAGTAGGCTAGATATGTTCTAGAATAATGTGTTCATCAGTGTTCCTGTGATATTAACTTAGAGCTGGAAAGGTGTAGTTGGAATTTGGTTGCTCTGGTTAGACTAAAGATTTATACAGTTTTTGTGCCCATGTCCATGGCAGAATTTTAAATAAGACACGTTTTTATGACGTTGATAATACTGGATTACTTATATTACTAAGCCCTGAGAATTAATAGAAAAGTGAATATTTTTTTCTGGGTTCTATCGATCACTTAAAAACTTAAAAAATTTTTTTGAATATAGTTGACATATAATGTTACATTAGTTTCAGGTGCACAACATAGTGATTCAACAAGTTTACACATTATGCTATGCTCACCACAAGTGTATCTATCATCTGCCATCATATGATACTATTAAAATTTCATTAACTTTATCTCTCACTCCCCTTCACCTATATTGCCCATCCCCTTACCTTCCTCCCTTCTGGCAATCATCAATTTGTCCTCTGTATTTATAGGCCTGATTCTGCTTTTTGTTTATTCCTTTTTTTTTGTTTTTTGTTTTTTTTTTTTAGATTTCGTGTGTGTGTGAAATCATATGGTATTTGTCTTTCTTTGTATTAGTTTACTTAGCATACTCCCTTTTAGGTTTATCTATGTTGTTGCAAATGGCATGATTGCATCCTTTTTTTTTTTTTTTTAAGTCTCATTCTTTTTTATGGCTGTATAAGATTCCATTGTGTATGTGTATATCCATTTGTCTTTCAGTGGACATTTCAGTTGCTTCCATATCTTGGCTATTATAAACAATGCTGCAACAAACATAGGGGTATATATATCTTTTTGAATTAGTGCTTTTGTTTTTTTTGGGGGGTAACTACCTAGTAGTAGAATTATTGGATCATATGGCATTTTTACTTTTAATATTTTGAGGAACCTCCATACTGTTTTCTACAGTGGCTGCACCAATTTACATTCCTACCAGCAGTGCGTAAGGGTTTCTTTTTCTCCTCATCCTTGCCAACTCTTGTTTTTTCTTGTCTTTTTGATTTTAGTCATCCTGACGGGTGTAAGGTGCTATCTCATTGAGGTTTTGATTTGTCTCTCCCTGATGATTAGTGATATTGAGCATCTTTTCTTATGTCTATGTCTTCTTTGGAAAAATGTCTCTTCGTGTCCTCTATTTTTTTTAATTGGATTGTTTGTTTCTTTGGTATTGAGTTTTAAGTTCTTTATATATTTTGGATATTAACCCCTTTTATTGTATATGTCATTTGCAAATACTTTCTCCCATTCTAAAATAAACTGAAAGTGGATTAAAGACCTAAATGTGAAACTTGAAACCATAAAAATCCTAGAAGAGATCACAGGCCATGGCAACAATTTTCTAGATATTTCTTACCTCCCAAGGCAAGGGAAACAAAAGCAAAAATAAATCAACCAAACTAAAAAGCAGGTATTACTGGCTCCCAGGGTTTAAAATAAATAGAGTAACCTTTGCTCCTCCGAGAAAGCATTCCTATCCTGAATATTCTGAACATATTGGAATAAAATGAAGTTAAAACTGTGTAGATGGTGTAGAAATAATTTGTGAACGTCGGTCTTCTGTTTTCTTTACCCTTGCTCCTGAATGCATTCCTTTAAAATAACTTGGTTTATCTGGATTGTTCTAATTACCTGTTGTAAGTATTATAACAAGCTCCCAACTGAGTCTCTCTTTGCATTTGATTTTCCTCGTACTTAAAATTATAGTTCTCACATTTCACTTTTTATTTCCAGTTTCCATATTTTTGTCTGGATGTGGTTTGTATACTTCAACATAGATTTCTTTTTTCTATGCAATGGGGAAATTAATTATTTACCTCTCTTTCCTCAAGTTTGTGCAGAAATTGTTCGTTGGTAATCAAAGTAGCATTGTATATATGGAAACTTCTTTTACCTCTTTCCTATAGCTAGGTATATACAAACATAAAAACTGTATTTGAGCATTTTAACTACATTTTTTTCACTTCCCGTGTGTTAAGATACTGTTCTTGCAGGTGAATGAATTGGGAAGAAAAATTACCTTCAAGTAAACATAATTATTTAAATCTATACTTCTTAATGAGATGTGCTAGGTAGTAATGAAAACATGGCTATATTGTACATTTTTGATTTCACAAGCTGTGCCACACTGTTTCCCCATAAAATTTTGGGTATTATAAGATAGTGTAAAGGACTTTGTTAGAGCAAAGGGATGAACACAATGCTTGCTTTATCCCCTGCACTTGCATGCCATTTTGGAGTTACAAAGCACTTTCACATACATCATCGCATTTGATCCTCAGACAAACCCTGTGAAGGAGATCATTATTCTCCCTTCACAGATGAGAATCCAGAGGTTCAGGAGAGGTTAAGAGAGAGGTTTCAGTCTAAACCTCATGTTCTTGTCTTAAGTCTGAGATCTTAATCCAATATCTTATAATTTCTCATTTGTAAGGAAAATGAAAGGAGCAATTCAAATCTGAATATTTTTATGATGTAATGTTTTCTTTTCAGCTGAACTTCTTTTGCAGTTTTAAATCAAATGCATCTGACATGAGGCTTCATGTATTGTCCCTTCTGCATATTTCCGCCCCCCTGCCACTGCCTGCCAAAAAAGAACCCCTGCATCATGACCTAAAATACTTAGTTTTATTAATTGATTTATGATTTAAACCGTATAATAGATTGTTACTAGAAACACTTAGACCCTGCTTCTCATGTTTTCATGTGGAGGGATTTCAGCTAGGCTAACTCTTCTGATCTCTCTCCCACCCTTTTTTAGCTCCTTACCACTGAATGAGAAAATCAGTTTTCAGATGAGTGAGTGTGATAAAAGTAGCTGGTCATGGTTGGCCAAGAGCCTTTAGCTGTCTTCTTGGATCAGTGTGTCTGTGGAGCTAGTGTGTTTTGGTTTCCTCTGTAGACCAGGTGTGAACTTAGTGGGCAGGCCCTGCTTCTAAGGAGGGATAGGGAATAAGTCAGCCCTGTGCTTCTGGGGTGGTGTGAGGGGGTTCATTATGGTGTGCATCTACCGAACTCACTGGATCACATGTCCAACCAACATCTGTTTGTCTCATTCCTGTATCTCCTCATCACTTAGCTCCAAGCTTACCAGAGGAAGAAGGATGTAATTCATTGGTTACTTCAAAACTTAAGATTTAAGACCTGAAGAGAAAAATGCCCCTCCTTTTCCAGGAATACTTATAATTTTATTTATATCAAACCTTTATTTTCCAATATTCTACGGTATAAATTATGACTGTACATGTTGGGCTAATAAAATCCATCTCATTACTTTTTATTGTATTATAAATATGATACTATTCCCTCTTAATGTTGTGTAAGAGGGTGATTATCTTAAAGAGGTTTAGTGGAGTTCTTGTTTTATTTTGTTAGCTGCTCTATAAAATATGAGCAGTCATGCTCAATGTATATATTATATGAGGGCCTTGGAAGAATCTGAAAATATTGCAACATTTCTACAATATAACAGCTTAATATCATTTCAACCATATAAAAATTTCCACGTAATTTCAGATACTAGTTTCCCAGCAAGTGAAAAGCATGCCATATTTTTATAATTTATACAGATGACTGTATAATGCAAATATTAATTATTCTTTTTTTCCCCTAAAGATTTTTGTTTATTTATTTAAAAGAGAGCAAGAGAGAGCACAGAGTTAGAGTGAGAGGCAGAAGCAGGTCCCTGCTGAGCAGAGAGCCCAATGCTGGGCTCCATCTCAGGACTCTGAGATCATGACTTGAGTTGAAGGCAGACGTTTAACCGACTGAGCCACCCAGGTGCCCTTTAATGATTATTCTTAAGGAAATAGTCTTTATATAAATATGATATAATTAATTACAGATGAGCTAATAGGCCCATTTTAAGAACTTTCATGAACAGAAAAGACTCACAGTTTTTTCCAGAGTAATAGAACCAATGATATTTGAATTATAGGATTATCATCTGCTAAAACTGGAAAGAATATCAAGAATGACGCTTTTATTTTTTTACCCCTCAAATGCTGGGAATGCAAGAAAGGAATCTTAGAGTTAATCTCTTAGATCCAAGAAATTTAAGAGTTATGCAAAGTCATGTGACTAATTAATAGTAAATCCTGGATGAGACTTGTCAATGCCATTCCAGTATTCTACCCCACAGGTATTAAGTTGCCCAACGTTCAAAATAGTGATTTATAAATGTCAGCATAGTGTTCTTAAAGCAATCTATTAACAAATGCTTCTCTTCTAGTTCTGTTTTACTTTTATCCCCTTTTAGGGGGAAAATAACATTTGAGACTTCAAATGTCAGAAACACTCCTGCACATTTTCTCAAAATGCATTTACATCCATTTATATGCATTTGTGTGCATATATAGATTTTATAATTATTTTCTCTAATATTTCTCGTTTTCTTGAAGTAATCCATGATTAATCAATGTTTACTGCTTTTGCTTTGGATTTATAGAATCTGTCTGTCCAACACGAATTCCAGTGGCAGCTCGTGATGAGAAAGGGTTTGATATTCTTTTAGGCTTGGGTGTAAAGAAAAAGGTTAAGAAAAGAATCATGCTTTCACCAACAAAGATAAAAGGATATGAAGTGACATCAAAAGTTGACTTATCAGAACTCACAAGGTATATGTTATGTGTTGATATAAACTTTTTTTTAATATATGTCTATAGACATGTTGAGAATTCTTTAAGCTTATGCACATTCTTCTTTTTCTAGCAATGTTTTCCCTGAAGGTCTTCCTCCATCATATGTATTTGTCTCCACTCAGAGATTTAAGGTCAAGAAAATGTGGGATCTATGGAGAATTTTAACCATTGATGGAAGGCCACAAATAGCTGTTACCTTAAATGGTGTGGATAAAACGTTACTATTTATAACAACCAGCATAATTAATGGCTCACAAGTGGTCACTTTTGCTGACTCTCACGTTAAGGTAAAGATGCCTGGGTATGATTATGATGGTATTGCTGGGGGAATCACCACCAGGTTTGTGTGTGTTGGAGGAAGAGAGCCATAATTTTAACATGGCTGAAAAGATACTGACTTCATAGTTTAATGTTGCTTTATTGAATAAAAGCAACAAATGAAGGAAAGTTGTTTCTTAGATGGGATTAAGGAGTGGGGGGACCTCACATTTTTTGAGTACCTGCTATTAGATGCCAGGAACATTTAATTATAATATCCACCCAATGCAGAAGCCATTGCTCTCACTGTACAGACCAAAAAAAAAAAAAAAAAAAGTTTAAAGTATATTAAGTTCCATCTCAAAGTAACACAGCTAGTAAGTGGTGGCATCAGGAATTGAAGTTAAGTCTCATCAGTTTCAAAGTCATGTTGGTCCATCTTACACTGCCATGTCCTATAAGATACTGAGATAAAGACATTTGTTAGAACCTTAAATACAGGTAGATAATGAGTGCAGAATTCCCATTTATTAGGAGAATGCTTTCTTTTCCCCAAAGGAGCCTATATTTAGTAAAATTGATAAAGATAAAAGTGTATTTTTCAAGTCAAATGTGTTCAGAATACAGATGCAATGATAGAAACAGTTATGTTTTGATCATTATTATAATTATAGTCTAAGAGTATATAATTTAGGAAATGTACAAGGTTGTATATGAAATTATGCCACCTGTATAATTTATTTGGTAAGCAGATTAAATTTCTTAAAAATTTGGCTGCCATTTTTATTAAAGTCAATATGCTAGGTTCTGTAAGAAATCACAAATGAATAAGGCCTGTTTCACACCTTCAAGGAACTTATTTATAATGGAAGAGTGAAGGCCTCTGGTATCTAACAGAAGTACAGGTATTAATGGAGTGTAGGGGTAAAAGTAGATTCTAACACAATATGTAGGCAAGTCTTATTAATTAGATGCTTTTTGGGCTGGACCTTGAAGAAGATAGGATTTTGATGAAGAGAGCGAAGGACATGTAAGTCAGTGGTTCAGTATTGAGTAGTCATGTGTAGTAAAATGCGGGGTTTTTATTTAAAGAAGAGGAAGTGGTGTCCCCTGTGTCTGGAGTATAAGATACATGAAAGAAAAAGCTAACAAGGTGCAAGTTCAGTTTGTGGGGACCTGGAAAGCATACAAAGGGTTTTGGGCTTCATCCAGTGGATGACAGGATTTCATCAAAAAGTCTTGAATCATAGGTGTGTCATGGTCAAAGCTGCTCTCTCTTCTCTTTCTCCTTTTTCTTTCATAAAAAATATTTTCATCTGTATCCTGAAATTGCTCTAGGCCTGGGAATCCAGAAATTAATAAGATATGGCATCTTCTCTGACAGAATTCTAGTGAGAGAGATTAATTGTAGTGGAGGTATGAAGGATGGCTTAGAGAGGGAAGAGTTAGAGATATGTTTGAAAATTATTCAGATAAGACATCCATGAACATAAACTATGGCAATGAAAATGTTTGAAATGGTGAAGTGAATTTGAGTCATTTAAGAGACATATTTGGTAGAACTTTGCATCTGGTTCTTATTGCAACTGAGGGAAAGGCAAGAGGTAAACACACTTATTGCAGTTTAGAAACTGAGGATATTATTATCCAAGGAAAACTGAGAGGAAGAAAGTTTTGGGGATAGTTCAAGTTCATTTTGCTACACTCTCCCTCAGGCTGATTGTGAAATATCCTGGTAAAACTATACTAGCCAGTATTAGAATTATAGATCCCATATGTAGGAAAGAGGTTCAGGCTGTTGTAGATATGGGAGGTATTCTATAGAGGTAATATTGACCTGTAAGAATAGATAAGATAATCAAAGGGGAAAATGAAAAAGGTCAGTGACAGATCTGTGGGTTAATGACCTCATCAAAAGGCAGGTGAGGAAGAGAAGCCCTCAGAGAAATAGAGAATGAGCAATTGAAGAAGAAGAAATGAAGATGATCAAGATGGTTTGAGTCATGGAAGTTGAATGAGAACATCAAGGAAGATGGACTAGTTAAGGATCTAAAGTTGCAATGAATAGGATGAGGAATAGGAGAAGCCACTTGGATTCAGAGATTAGGAATTTATTTGTGACCTTGAGGGAGTTGTTTCAATAAATTGTTTGATACATCTACTTACATGTAATGGATATGTAATGGAAAGTATGGCTTCATAAATTAATTGGTGGGTAGAATTTGAGACTCAGCTGGGATCAGAAATTAGTATATAATACAACCAGTCTGTGTGGTGTGGATTTATGGTTGGCAGCAAAGGAATGGGAACAAAGAAAAAGAAAGATTGTTAGGAATTTTACTTATGAATCTTCCATACTTTCTTCCTGTAGACATTATTTGATGAAGGCTGGCATCAAATTCGTCTCTTAGTAGCAGAACAAGATGTGACTCTGTATATTGATGATCAACAAATTGAAAACAAGCCATTACATCCAGTTTTAGGGATCTTCATCAGCGGGCAAACTCAAATCGGAAAGTATTCTGGGAAAGAAGAAACCGTTCAGGTGGATAAAAAATGATTTGCTTTTTGCATTGTATAAAGTGAGCTTTTGCTGTCCTTTGTGATAGTATTTATCACATTTAACTGTATTTAACTTAATTATTAATTCCTTTAAGACACTTAAACAAAATGTGATCAGTTTATTAGTGGAATTGTGTGTTTGCGTGTATGAAAATGCAAAATTAGACTTAATATGTAGGAATTCTTAGAAAACTGTTCCCCTGGGTTCAGGGTAGAAATCTACATTCTTATGAAACATTAATTTCATATTTCCCAGGAGAAGCATAGATTAAATAATAACTTGGAAAAGAGACTGTGATTAGAGCTGTGAGTCGGGAGCTATAAAATTTCTCTGCAGCTGTGAGGTTACGATCAGATTAATGCATTTCAGGATTCTTAAAACTGTTACTTTTTATATTTTTTAAAAAGTGGAGTATCTGTGTGGGTTGCGAAATGTGTATATAAAAAGAAAGCCATTTCTTGGACAATCCCTTATTTGAAAATGTGTACTTTCCCACTCTGTTTCTATTAAGGGAAGACTGTCATATTCAAATTACACCATGCTCTCTATATATTAATGTTACATGTCAGAGTAAATATTTAAATAGCAGCAGGTGCTTGGACTACTCATCACACAACACTCCATGCCAGCAACTAAATCTCTGAAACTAAAGATGACTTCTTAAACTCACTCTTTTGTAATCAGAAATGTTGTAGACATTTAGGATAAACACAGAAGGCCTGGGAAAGCTTTTAAGTGTCCTAGGAAATGCTCTCTAGGCTAGCTCTTAATATAGAGATACTAAAAAAGCTCCAGTGGGTTCCCGAAGGAAATTAAAGTTTTGTTTTTGGTGCTAGAGTTTTCCTTATGAATTATGTTGCATCACATCTTTAAACTGTATGTTAGGTATTTAAATTTCGTATTACTATTTTTTAGCTAGGTGCTGTGATTTAAGCCTTCCATGACTGCTCATGTAGTTGGGTCGCTCTTACGAAACAATTAGCTTGGGCCTCAATTTTAACCTGATGGGGTTTATGTTCCTAGTTTGATGTCCAGAAGTTGCGAATCTACTGTGACCCAGAACAGAACAACCGAGAGACAGCATGCGAGATTCCTGGATTTGTGAGTAGGATGGATTCTTTCTCCCAAGTGTTTCCTTCAGTACTTTCAGAGCAATAAACAAAAGATAATATGTGAGGCTTAATTTAATATACAGAGTTAATTTGTTTGTTGTCAGTGCAATTAAAGTTACATTGATTAAAACATACTTTGAGGTTCATAATTGAAATAAAATGATAATGTATCACTGTGCAAGTGTGAATGGAGGAGCACAAGGAAAGGTTTTCTTCCCACCTCAGAGTGTGAGGTTTCCGGTACTCAAGTGAAGCAGGACTGGACCTGCTCTAGGAAAGTCTAGGATTCTTTGAATATCTGGAGTATCCAGAGTGTAAAATACATTTCTATACTTCATTAAATGTGTGGATAGAATACCCCACACAGCACAATTCTAAAGAATAGGAAGTGATTCATTTTCCTGTTCACCAACATATTTTCTCAAACCATAATGAATATACAGGTTTCTTTTTGTTGTTGTTACCTAAGGAAGATTTTCTTGTATTTCAAGGATATAGTAACTTTCCATTTATGTAGCTATTTTCATTAATGTGTTAGGAGGAAAAAATGATAAGCTAAAATGTTAGAGTCTGATTATATATGTGTGCTTGTGGTGTGTGTGTGTGTGTAATCCTTTTTCCCTTGGGCAAAAAAAAAAGTATATTTTTGTAATGCAAATAAGATAGGATGTTTTAAACTTTTTACAGTGTGGATTCCCAGTGACCTTTGAGCTCATGTCATAGTTCTTTTAGTTTGTAAAGTCATACTACCATCATCTTTTTTTCCTATCAAACTGAATAACCTACAAGTCCACATGTTCTGAAAACTTGAGGACGTAGGGCAGTAGGTTTAAATGCTCTATAATAATATCAACCATGGAACCTTTTAGAAATGATTCATTCTTGGTTTTTTAGAGAGGTAATTGTTTAAACACTATAATTTTTATTTTAGATACTTATAACTTGAAATACAGACCTCTAATTTCTCCTAAAAGTATTAATATGTGATTACATTCTGAGAGTCCATTTTATATACTTTATTTATTGATATTTCTGCATTGATGTTATGACCATTACCCTCCCACATCATAAAAGCACAAGAATAGATAGTAGATTTTGAGTTCTCACATTCACTTTTTTTGTGTTTTTATGTCTCCTTCCTTACTTTCAGGTGTGACTTCATGTAGCATACCTTTTGCATCTTTATTCCCACTTTCTTATTTTCTGATTTAATTTTCATTGTCTGGAAAGATTATTAACCTTTTTAAAATCGTGTATTATTCAGTAAGAAGCAAATTGTTTAGTGAGGAGGTCTCCTAAAGTTAAATGCAGAAAATTTAATGCATGGAATTTGTGACTTTCTTAGATGTGTTTTGGCTTTTTCCTCTGGTTTTTATATGACTTCCAGAAAGTTCAAAAGAGCATATAAATCTCACCCTGGAGTATTTTTGCTCCTGCGTGGCCATTACACCAAGCAGCTTTGGCATTTCCATTTTCTCGTTCTGCTCTTCATTGTTGTTCATGTCCTTACTTTATTCTACTGTAAATGTCATCATAATGTGTATTAATGTCATTTTTTTAGGACAGTGGCACGTACATGTTTTAGTTCTTGCTGGTTTTGATACTTCATGTATCTAGAACCTGGACAATAAAATATCTATAAATTAGGAAGATAATTTAGAAATTTAAAAGCGTCCTTTAAAACACATTCATTGTTGTTTTTCTTTCAGAATGGTGAGGTAGGCCTGGAAACTATTATTCTCCTTAAGGTAATATTTGTATTGTGGGACTGTTTAGCTTCCTTCCATCAACTGTAAGTACATTAGACCAGTAGAACTCATTTTTATGTAGTTTGAGTGCATTTAGTTTTCATAGTTTGTGATTCAGAATTTCTTAATGAATTGTGCTAAATAAAATTGGAAAGCAGATATAAGATATCTTTACAGTTTCATAAAGACATTCAGACACCTACACATACTTATGTACATATAGATATACATGTGTCTTTCCATGTTTGTTGTTGATTTCCGTTTTTGTCTCTCTAGTGCCTCAATGGTCCCAGTGATGTAGGTTCAACTCCAGCTCCTTGTGTTTGTTCTCCAGGAAAACCAGGACTGCAAGGCCCCAAAGTGAGTAATACCTAACTTGCTTTTTTTTTTTCGGTTAAAACACACAAACAAGAGCCAAGCAAATGCACAAAATTCCTAGTCACCACTGATGCTATTGTGAAATTTCTACGTAATGCCTTAGAACAGTCTAAAACCTTAGTTTTAGTGATTTTTTTTTTAAAAAGTGTATTCCAATCTATACTTGCTTTTGAACCTAGAACTGATACCGTTGGCCCAGAGTAAAGTGAGGGAGGGGAGTGTTTTAATTTATTTGCTGGTTTGTCTTTTTTTCCCAAACACTGCTGCCAAATTCCCAGAATGATACCTCCTTACAACCTCATAAAAAAATGAAGAAATGGCATTTGTTGAGATATGTTTCTAAATCCTTAGTTTGTCAAAATGATTTTCAGATAGAAAAATAAAGTAGAAATATTAAACTTGATTTCAGTGTTATGTTTGGTGTCTAATTCTAAAAATAGAGGCAAATATCTCAATTTTACTTAATCATGTAATAATTACTTTTAGGGAGTATGTTCTGTTAGTCATGTTCATATATGCACGTGTTCCACTTGTATCTATTAATTTATGTGTATAGAGTTTGTGTATATAAACATTTACATAGTTGTGTATACATTTTTATATGATTGGAGCCATGATGTACATGCCATTTTATAACTAGTTACTTTTTATATAACTAAATAGTCTGGATATGTTTCTATGCTATTAAGTATGAATGACTGTTTTTAAGTTGATACTTACTGTGGGATCACTTAGACCCAGCTTGATACTGAGATATTAAGTGGTTTGTCTACTATACATAAATCTTGCTCATCTTTTTTTTTAGGATTTATTTATTTATTTTAGAGCTTGAATAAGTGGGGGGGGAGGGGCAGAAAGAGAGTGAGAATCTTAAGCAGGCTCCTTGCCAAGTACTCAGCCTGACACGGGGCTTGATCTCACGACCCTGAGATCATGACCTGAGCCAAAATCAAGAGTTGTTCACTTAACTGACTGAGCCACCCAGGCGCCCCTAAATCTTATTCATTTAATATTTTAAAATATCACTCAGATAAAAATAATGTCTAACTTGGAAGCAGATATGACTCCCTAGCCAAAAAGAGTGTTTTATGTATTGATCATTTATTGCTTGAGGTGCCCAAGCAATAATTACTAATTTTTGTTAAATATGAATTGTAATGTTCATTTAGATGGAATTTCCTTAGTGTTTCAGTCACCATGACTGAAAAATTTAGCTTTTAAACTGCTCATCTAAGGTAATTTGTTTCCTCCCATCTTTCATGCATGTTTCTCCCATCCATTTTTTTTTATTTAAATTCAATTAGCCAACATATAGTACATCAGTAGTTGCTGATGTAGCATTCAATGATTCATCAGTTGCATATAACACCCAGTTATGCTCATCACATTTTTATGTGATAGCTCATGACCTACTTCAGGACTCGCATTAAAATCAAGAAAAGAAATGTAATTTAAGAAATAAAAATATATATTCATTATTTCATTCAAAGTAAATCTATTTGGCTGGGAATTTGAAATCAGTATATTAAAATCAATTTACTATTATAAACTATTTTTCGATTGCATTTAGGTAAGTTAATCCAGGTGTTCTTTGTTCTCTAGTTAAAGCAACTGCATGTTATTCAGTTGCCTTGACATAAAGAAGAAATGCCTATAGGATACTCTTGGGAGAATACACCTTGTAACAAGCAACTGCATGTTATTCAGTGCCTTGACATAAAGAAGAAATGCCTATAGGATACTCTTGGGAGAATACACCTTGTAAGACAACTTGGTGTGATCTACCAGCAGACTTCTTTTTAAAAAATATATATTTATATACACATATATCTACACACATCTATACACACACACACACACATATATAGTTTATTCCACTTGGAATATTATACATAAAAATGATTTGATCTGTAAGAGATATAATATGGAAATCAGGTGCACATAATGTCTGACCTCTCAAAGCCCCACATGCTTTTCTGACTCCCAGGGAGGTTCAGGGCACCCCCAGGATCTCTAAAAGGCTGTTCACTTTTGGGGAGGCATCAGATACATCTGATGTTTTCTGAATTTTTACTAGTGGTCTATTAGGTGTCTTGAAGTGACCTCAATTTTTATTCATGTATGTTCCTACAGCAGATTCTTAGCACAGCCTTTGTCTTCTCTGGTCAAGCCTCTGATATCGAGTATTTCCAAGTTTCATGTGTTCCTCATTTTCATTTTCATTTTTTTTTCTTAGTCATAATCTCACGCTATTGCCACCTACTACTTTAAGTGAAATTGCAGTTTTCCACCAATCTTTAAATTGGCATGCCTTCTTGATCTGCTTTCCATTTTCTTCAGAAAATCTGGCTGGAGGACAGGAACGAACACACACACACACACACACACACACACACACACACACACACACACACACACACACACACCCACACACACACCTTTTAGGGCTCTTTCCCCTGGAAGTGGTTCCTTACCCACATCAGGGACCTGTATGTGAAAAACAGAATCCCTAGCAACACTCTGAGTTGTATTTCCTTTAGAGAATTTCTGGCTTGGGGAATTAACAGGGTTTTAATTAGATTAGCAGAACTGGAACTAAAATAGATGAAGCCATTTTCCTATAGATCCAACTGAAACTTACTGGCCATTTTTGTTAGATGCTCTCTGGAAAGTTTTACAGATGTCCATCAAACAAAGTTACCTGTGAAGAACAGATCTCGTCTTCCTGTTAACCAGAAATAGAGTTCTGGGAGCTGAGAGTTGAGTCCTCAGACTGAAACAGGAGAAATTGCTGTGTGGATAGGTGGGTCAGTGCTTATTTAAAGATAAACTCATCTGTTTAAAATTCTTTGAGTTTCCAAAAGATATGACAACCCTATTGGAAAAACAGGTCAAAATAACTATGGTTTCCTATACCTAGACTTACCATGGCATTATAACTCTACAATAAGCATAGAAATATATATATTACTGGATTATGAGTTCCTTGAAGAATAGTTAATTCATTTTGTATCTGTAATATCAAACATAGGGAGTGATTAAATTAATAAATCTGTTGGAATACTTTATATATGCAGGCAGTTCACAATGAAGTTTAATACAAACTAAATTCTCCTTTGGAATTCCAATATCTAACACAGTGCTTAATGGTAATAATTTTTTATTTAATGAATTATAAAATCATTGATTCACCCCTTTTCCCAGTTAACCTATATGGGATGCCTGTGTTGTGATATGAAAGATCCAGGCAATCCCCAATTTACAAACCCCCCCTTTCAAAGGACCTTTGCATGTGAATGGCAACTTCTTCCCCCACTTCAGTAGTAGGAACATTTCTGGGGACAAACTCCCCACATTTGATCTAACCTTGATGTTAGATCTATTGTTTCTGAAGTGGAAAGAAGGCGTTTTTTTCTTCTTTTTAGGAAGGAACAATTTCTTATGAATCCTTTTCTCTGAAATACCGCCCTCTCTATCAATGTATCTCTGTTGATTTCCTTTGTTTCACCCTCCAGATACCACCATTAGAGATTCATTCAGGCTATCAAAGTATCCTCTGTTTAAAATACAAAAGCCTTTGGAAAATTTCAGGGGCCACTGGGCATTCACATTTTTATGTTAATTTTCCCAGACTAAGTAGATTCCTTCTAGCCTGAAAGAGTGGGTGTTTGAGTTTTGAGGGAGGGAAGAGGTTGGTTTAGGAAAAGGGAATAGGTCTTAGGTCAGATACTCCTGCAGAGTCTGGAGGGTAGAATGAAGGCACAAGGAGTTTTGAGAAGAAGGCTTGAACACATGGGATTTGGGCCTAGGTGAAGAGTTCCAAAGACATTTGTTTTAGATAAGCAACTGAAAATAGTATCTTGCTTTTGCAAGCACAACTGTTTCTTACTTTGATTATTCATATTTACACTACTTGAGAGAACATATTCAGAGATGTTTCAGCTTAGTCCATGACATTTCCACTCCTGTCAACAACTCAAAAATCCTGTGGCACAAGTTCAATTCAACATATGTAAGTACTGCTTTTCAGCTGAACACATAGTTTTTAAAATTCAAAATGTGCAAATGTTTCAACTAAATTAGAAGAAAGTGGATTGGGAATTTAGTCACAATTGTACAATAATAGGTCCTATGTCTCATTTAATGTATTTGGAAATTGTTTTCTGTATTAAGTTTGCTAACAGTCCCCAGGTCTGGTTCTAATCAGTGTATGCATTTTAATGTGGGCAGGGATAGTAGTGTTTAGGAGCATGGACTCTGAAGCTGAACTGGCTGAATTCAAGTGTCATCTCCACTACTGCGGTGTGACCTTGAACAAGTGACTTAACCTTCTGGGGCCTCAGTTTGCGTATATAAAAAATGAGAATAATAAAATTACTTGCTTCATGGGATTATTATGAGGATTAAGTAATTTAGCATCTGTAAATCAAGATAGATCATTGACTTTTATTACAGTAATACAATTGAATTTTTATTCTGATTGGTTTTCTCTCCAAAATTAATGTCTGTCTTTATTTTCCCAATTTTATGGAAACAACACTGAACCTTCCTCAGTTTTTGCAAATAAATCAATAGGGCAATAGTCAGAATAACCAGTAAAACCTACCAGCAATAATAGAACCTGCAAAAGAGATTATTTTCCCTCTTGGGGCTGTTCACCAATGTTATGGTCCTTTGAAGTCACATTGGATTTATCTTGTGAGTGATTTTTTTTGTTTTTTTTTTTTTTGTCTTGGAAACTTAGTTTCTATTTATTTAAAATGTTGTTAATATGTTTTCTGCTTTGATGTAGTGTTAAAACACAAATTTCATTTCTTCTTTTACCAAAGCTGTATTCCAGCTTCATCACAGTAGATGATAAACCCTCTCAGATCCTTTTGATATACTAGATTTTGCTGATAATAATACTCTGCAAGTAAAGGGGGTCATTAACATGAAATATGATTTAAGATAAATCAATCCACAAATAGTTATTGAATCCCTACTTGATACGCAGCATTGTCAACCCTTCCCACCTCCTCAAAAAAGGGGGAAAATAAAGACTCTATTTTCAAGAAGTTTCAATCCAAATGATAAATGAAGACTAATCAAGGGAAAACTGAGAAAACTCTGCTTATGAATAAAGGATCAGTGATAGGAGCTGCTATAGCATTTCAATAGAAAAAGACATCAAGGAAAAAAGAAATAATGGATTCTTAAGTGGAAAAGGAAGAAAAACTTCTGTCAGGAGAAGAAAAGATGGAATTTGTTGAAAGATAGCAAGTGCCTGGGTGGCTCAGTCATTAAGTCTCTGCCTTTGGCTCAGGTCATGATCCCAGGGTCCTGGGATTGAGCCCCACATTGGGCTCCCTGCTCCGCGGGAAGCCTGCTTCTCCCTCTCTCACTTCCCCTGCTTGTGTTCCCTCTCTCAGTGTGTTTCTCTCTGTCAAATAAATAAATAAAGTCTTTTTAAAAAAAGATAACGAGTCCAATTTGAACAGGGATAAAGGATGGCAGAGAGGCTAGAGATTAAGGTGGATCCTCTCAAAATAAGAGAAAAACTCCAACTCCCTAGAGAACCAGAATGTTACTCCTTAATGCCCAGCTAACACTGGAAGTCCTTAGGTTAGAACTATAAATTCTGTTTCTTCAGCAAGACAGGACATGTTTCAGCATTATTTTTCTCCCTGGATTTACACTGTTCTTTCTCTATTTCTTTTAAAAATAACATTTCCTTTCTTCTCAGCCCTTCCCAATGCTTTGTCTCTTGGGCAGCTCCTAAGTGAAAAGCCCAACCCCCCTTCATTGGCCACTTAATAGAGTTAACATAGTTCTTTCCATTTTTCCTGTTATGTTTCAGGAACAACTCTCCGTAGTCAGTAGCCTGAAGTAGTATTTCAGATCTTCAAATTTGGCTCTGTGAAAGTACCCTTAGTATTGGTGTTTAGTTAATTTATAATTTTTGGGGTCCTGTGTGAATGAGTTCTTAATGTAAATAATGACTTAACTGAAATCAGCTGCCTTGCCTCTGTGCAGAAGTTTACTGGTACTGATGGCTGAGACTTCATGTTTTTAAGCAAGATGCCCCATGTGGATCTCATGGATTCAGCAATAGATTAATATGATATTAATTTTGAAGTATTTTTTAGAATTAAATTATACAACACCCTCACCTCACAAAAAATGTTGCTTTCATTGCCTTTTTTCATGGGTGGTGACTATCTGAATGGTCAGTATTGGCCATTGGGCAACATACTAGAGTTTCATAGAATGTGCCTGGACTAATTGTCGTATTGTATGGTTTAATGTTCTTTGGACATCCTTGGTTTGTGGGGGGCAAAGGTCATTTCTTCATTTCTTAGTCCCTGTGTTCAAGGACTATGGGGCTTGGGCAGAGTTGTCTGGCTTGGGCCTCGCTCTCATATAAATACTCAGATTTAAAAATTTTAACATTATGTTAAAGTTATAAATATAGGCAAAGAGACACATCGACTAGAATAAAAGAAATGACTGTCATGCAGCTTTAAACTTGAGTCCTGTGTGTAAGATCATATAGCCTGTGTCCTTTTTTTTTAAAATAAATAATTGCAAATTGAATTATTACATCATAGGTCATTGATATCTGTCGTGTAACGTTGAGAATAGAATTAAGTCTAAATAGAAGAGAATTATGGGAGAAAAATGGCTGGCATTGAGACCATATTTGCTACAACACTTCAGTTCAGAGTTCTAAAAATGTATCCTGACATTAATATTGACATTTTACATTGGTGAAGAGTACTTTACTTGTTATACCTGGTGTGCTCACAGAAATAAATCATTGAAAATTTTATATAATAAAAAGCCTTTATTTGGTAAAGTGGGCATTTAAAATATGCCATTACTTTTCTAACCCTATTTTGGGATGTCTGTTGTTGTGTTCTTCTTCCTTCTTCTTCCTCCTCCTTTCTTCTTTCTTCTTCTTCAATATACAAAGAGCTACAAATCATGGAATTAGCTTGAACCTTGAAGGGCTCTGACAGCAGCAGTGTGGGTGGTTGTTTTGGACTGAGAATAATTTTTTTTTTCCTTTCTAGGGTGAACCTGGACAGCCTGGGAACCCTGGCTACCCTGGACAATCTGGTCAAGATGGTAAGCCTGTGAGTACTGAAAGCTTAGTCATCTCCAGTACTGGGATTATGGTGTCAAAGTAGAAATTGCACTGGGCTAAGTTAAACAGGCAAGGGAGACTTTATTTAAGATTACTGTAATAGGAAGAGATTGAAATGCACTCACTGAAACAAAGAAATGGAGGGTTCTTGAGTACTGGCGCGAGCTAGTGGAAAAGTACTGGAGGACTTTAGGCTGTTGATCAATGGGATGGAGCAAATTGAGTTATCCTGAGTTTGGCACATTTTCCTCTGTGATTAGGCCATCTGTCTTTGCTAATTGGCACTCACCAAAGTTAGGGTACTACCATCCCACAGAGACTGGAAGATCTGGGTACTTATCTTTCTGGATGATTGTATTTCAAAGGGATGGCTCCTAGGTCCTTGAGAAAGACATTCCTTGCTAGTTGTAAAACTGACAAGAAGCTTTTAAAAAGGTTTGCCACTCAAAGGGTCAGAGAAAGAATTTATAATTACAAATTTTCTGGAGTGAATGCTCTAAGAAAAGGGAGATCAGGGGCTTAGAATCAGGAAGAAGTCTGTCTGAAGTTTAGTTAAGCAGAAGAGAACATTAAGCCTGGCTTGGTCAATAGAATCAGCGTTCTAGTCACTTAATAGGCGAGTTACTCCAAAATTGCATACATCTTTGTTACATTTAAGAAGTTGTCCAGTGAGTATTGATGAATAGCTAGGTTCAGAAATCTTTTATCTTTTCCCTTTATGTCTATGAAAGTTTTCAAAAAAAATCTTTTTAAAAGAGATATTTCCTAAGGACGTATATGCACCAGAATATACTTACAATCTGAAAAAACTAATATCCTCTAAGTTTCAAGAGAACTTTAGGAACATTTTTGAATTAAGGAAACATAAAGCAAATCTACTTGAAGGCATTCTAGGCAAATATTTTCAGGTAGTTCAGCTCTCAACATGTGTATAACAGTAAATAAACATTAGGAATTTGCCTTTAAATGTTAAATAATTGTCACCAAAAAAGTATCTCCTAAGAGTCTTTTTTTTTAAGAGGGAAAGTGGGGAGGGGCAGAGAGAGAGAGTATCTTAAACAGGCTCCATGCCCAGTGTGGAGCCCAATGCAGGGCTTGATCTCACAACCCTGGGATCATGACCTGAGCCGAAATCAAGAGTTGGATGCTTAACCGACTGAAGCACCCAGGCACCCCTAGGGATTTTCTTTATCATGAGACATTAACCTCTTGCCATGAAAGATGGAAAGGTTTGTATTGTGAGTCAGTAATGTTTAAGGAATGAAGGAACCACAGCCTAATGGTTAAACCATCAGTACCCCAACCATCACTATACAGGAGCTTGTTAGTCCCTGAGAGAGGTTTGCTGACAAACTTAATACAAAAATACAGCCAACTTTTGAAGAAGTAGTGATGTATTTCAGCCTTTTATGCCAATGTTGTGTGGGAAAAGTGGTAAATATACAGGTGAACCTCTCTAGAGAGAGACTGTCAAAGAAGGGAGTCTGAAGAGGGCACAAGATGGTGACCAAACGAAGCTGTGGAGAGCTGAGGAGCTGCTGGGTGATTGGGGCAGCACTGCTCTACAGACCCACCTGAATACATTCTACATGTGATGGCAATGCTTTTGGGAATTTTGGGATAGGAAGTGACTTGACCTGGATTATGTTTTAGAAAGATACATATAAATATCAGGTGGAGAGTAGAATATGTAGGGCAAGACTGGAAGCAGGTTATTTCACAGTTCTAAGGGAGAAGTAAAAGTGTCTTGGACTAGAGCGATGTGGTGAAAGGGAAGATAAGTGGTCGTATTCTGGATTATTTTTTAATGTAAAGCTGGCCAGAAGTGTGTCAAATTAGATGTGGGGCATGAGAGAAAGAGTCAGGGAAAACTCAGAGGATCTCTGTGTGAACAGCTTACTGAACTGGACAGCAGTGGGGAGGATGCCTTGTTGTCTTCTGGGATGCCCCTCGTGTCTCCTAGGATGCTGGAGAGAGGAATCTTGAGTTCAAAAATATATTTGAGAATAAAAATACACAGTTGGGACTCCTTGGCATGTAGATTGACCTATCTAAAGCCACCAGAGTGGATGAGATCATTTAGAGAGTAATCACAGATAAGTGGAGAAGGGAAGGGGGCAATGGACTGAACCTCAGGCTGTCTTCAGAGGAAAAAGAGGATGAGGATGCAGCCAAGGAAATTGGGAAAGAAAGACCAGGTGAAGTAGGAGGAAAACCAGGAGAGGGTTTCATCCAGGAGCCTGGTGAAGAAAGCATTTCGAGAAGGGAGTGCTCAGTTGTGTCATTGTTGCTAAGATGCTGAGAAAAATGAGCTCTATGCCTAGACCACCAGATTTACTATATGGCAGTATTGAGGCCCTTGTCAAATGGGGTTTACGGAGGGTGGGTACAAAAGCTAGCTTGAAATGGGTTCAAGAGACAGTGTGAGATAAAGTGATGACTGAATATGGAAGCTTTTTCTGAGGAGTAGAATGAGGATCAAATAAATAGAGCAGTCGCATGGTTAGTTTGTGGGATAAAAGGAGGGTCTTTTAAAAGATGGGAGGTGTTATAACATGGTTTTATGATGATGAAAATGAGCAGAAGGGAAAAAAATCAATGATTTGGGAGATAAGGGATATTTGCAGGAAGAAAATCCTTAGGTAGGTGGGAAGGTGTTGGTATAGTATGGACAGTTGAACCTTTATGTGGGGTAGAAGGCCAAGCTGATAAGTACAGAAGTGGCCAGGTGGTGATTTGCAGGAAAGAAGATGAAAAATTTATCATCAGATTGCTTCTATTCGAATTGAATGAAACAAATAGGTTCTAAATTAACATCTCCTCTTTGCCTTTATCCTTCACTCTTGTTACCTGCCAGCATTTTCCTTGTGGTTCCTTCTATCCCATCCTTTTCTCACTTTAACTTAAAAGTGTCATGTGACTTGGTTGCATTCTCTCACTGCACCTCCTTAGTCCCACTGAAGATACTGCCGGACACCCTGTGTGAGTTCTCCCCTAATCACGCTGGGTGGGAGGCGTTTTATAAATGTGACCCCTTCTCTGTCTGAAGACCCCTACCTTTCCTGGGACCTACTCTGTCTATTGCTGGCAGCTTTGGTGCTGTCCCACTCCAAGGCAAACACACGTGACATGCTGCCATGGTAATGATACAGAGCTCCTGGCACCTGGTAATGATACAGAGCTCCACTGACAGCACTACTAAATTATTTAGGCTTTGGTCTTTTTTTAGTGGTGAAAAGCCCTGGGCAGTATATGGAGGTGAGTGGTGAGCAAGCCCTTCACAGGCCATCAGCTCTAGTGTGCTTTTTTTTCTTTTTAAATATTTTGCCATAAACAAAGTACTGGAAATTAGTTGTAATAAGCCTGATACAATAATCTTGGATATTACTCTATGACTTTTATTTCGGCTATAATAGACTTGTTATCTCATCCTATTCAGTACATGTATATGTTTGTGTGCGTATATGATTTTATGTATTAATATAGGTATAGCTTTGTGGTACCTGATATTAGATGTTAGATGATATTAGGCAATATCTGATGTGAGAGAAAGAACAAAGAGAATAATGTCCACCTCCTAATCTTAAGACCTGTGAATATGTTAGATTAGGAAGTTTGCATATATGATGAAATCAAGGACCTTGAGATGCAGAAATTATCCTGTAGAAATTTATCTGAGTGGCCCGGTAAAATCACAAGGATCCTTATAGGAGGGAGGCAGGAGCATCAGAGTCAGAGGAGGAGATGTAATGACAGAAGCAGAGATCAGGATGAGGTGACCATGAGCCAAGGAATGTCTGCAGCATCCAGAAGCTGGTAAAGGGAAGGAACACATTTTCCCCTAGAACCTTTAGAAGGAATGCTGCCCCGTTGACATCATGAGTTTAGCTCCCTAAGACAATGTTGGATTTCTGACCTCCAGAATATAAGTGTGTGTTGTTTTAAGCCATTATGTGTGGGGTAATTTGTTACAGCAGCAATAAGAAACTGATTCACTAATATAAATCTTATTTACCCGAAGGTATGACATTTTTTCCTAAGTGTCTCCCTTTCCCTCTTTCCTTTCTCCTAGGAGATAGGAGGTTGGGTGGCCAGGCAGGAAGAGAAAGTGAGTCTGGGAGCCAGAACAGCGGAGGGTCATTAGTATGTGTCCAGGGCCAGTGCACAGCGGGAGTGGGTAGGTGTGGGTGGAGTCTCTGGCTGGTGATTGAAGCCATCTGGACCAAGGAAATTGGATGGAACAATTCGAAGGGAATTCTGCTTTGTTTGGATTTGGTTCTGTGCAATCCCCTTCAATAAGCAGTCTGAATCTCTTTCACATTATAACCAGGCCAAGTCAACTGAAGCTTTAAATAGGAAATTATTCCACTCTGGAGAAATACTAATTTTCATAAGGAAAATGCCTTCAAACAAAATTAAAGAGCTATTTTCAAATTCTTCCCCTCCTTTCTCATTTCTTTATCAGTTAAATGATTTCTATCAGCACTGTCTGAGCTTATTACTGTTTTGCTATTCTATCATTATAGAGAGGCAGGGAAAATATTTACATATCCTGCTAGATAATTCAGAGAAGTACTATTGGTAAAGGTATTATATTGTTATGACTTTGATATTTTTAAGAAGAAGGCCATATATGAAAACATATACTAGGACTATTTTATGATTTTTGTAGAAGATTATATTTTTGTAGTGCTTGTTTCTCCCTGTTTTCTGTAATTATTAATTACTCTTCATGAACCAAAGTACTTCACTCAAACCAAAGCCCCAGCTGTTTGTTGGAGAGATCAGGGGTTGTTTTGCCTTATGCTTTGCTTTTAAAAGTTGCTTTGCTTTCAAAGCAAAGCAACTGGGTCTCAGTTTCTTTGTTTGGGAAATGAGAAGATGGTGCCAGATGAGGCCCAGGTTCTCTCCAATGCTAATTTTCTAAGATCCCATTAAAGACATCATATTTGCTAAGAGAGAAAGGTAAGCTAGATTAAAACTCTCAGATTCTGGAGGTGATTTTCCATATTATTGACCTTAGGTGATTCTGGAAGACTGATACCACACTGCTACCAATAGACAGAAGTGTAGATTGGTCAGTGGGTCACAATCTGTGATGCAGTGCCTCTCTTTGACCCCACCCCCCTCTGTGTACCCCTGTCTAGTCTAGAGATTCCAGAAAGTGGCTAGCTTTCTATAGACGGTTAAACCTTACAAAAGTGGTAGTCAATACAGATGGGGAATTTCAAAGGTACATGATTTTATCAAAGCACAAATAGAGAGGGTTGGGACAGGTTAGTAGGAGATGAAGTTGTGTAGATAAGAGGGAGAAAGGAGGGGAGATTGAGTAGAGCTCTTTAGGACATTGTGATGACTGGCTTTTAGTTGGAGTGAACTCAGGAGCCACTGGAGGGTCTTGAATAAAGGATTGGGGTGATGTAACTTACATTTTTAAAAAATTACTCTGACTTCTGAGTTGAGAATAGATTTTAGGGTCATGAGGGCAAAAGCCAGGGAGATGAGTCCAGAGGCTCCTGAAATAATCCAGGAGTTCTAAGATGATGGCAGTTAACATCAGGATGGTAAGTAGGGAGGTAAAGAGAACTGCTGACTTTTGGGGGTATTTTGAAGTTGGAGCCGACAGGATTTGATGATGTACTGCTTGAGTTTGTAGGAAAGAAGTCAAAGGAGACTCAGTGAGATATGGAAGGATGGATAGAAAAACTTGGGCAAGGGAAATCAAGAGTTTGGTTTAGGATATATTAAATTTTTGTCAGAAGGTCAAGTAGATAATTTTTTATTATTATTAACTAATCTCTACACCCGGTGTGGGGCTCAAATCCACAACCCCAAGATCAAGAGTCGCATGTTCCACTGACTGAGCCAGCCAGGTGCCCCTGTTCGGGTAGAAATTTTAAGTGGTATTTGAATATAGAAGTCTGACATTCAGAGTGAGTTCCTTTTTTGTTAATTGTCCTTTTCCCATTTTGTATATGAATGATAGTATTTTGAATGTTGATCAGTTGATTAGTAAGAGCTTCCTACACATTAAGAGAATTAGTCCTTTGACGTATATGTTGTAAATGTTTCTCCTAATTATTTGTTTGGTTTATAGTTTTGTTTTTAATTTTTTAACAATGTAAAATTTTCTCACAATCAAAAGTTTTGTTATTTCTTCCAGTGTTCTTTTTTTTTTTTGAGTATTACTCTATTCATTTACTTTATTATGATTTTTAAGAATTTTTAATTCTCGATTTCACTTTTGGAATTTATTTTGGCACTTGGGGAGATACGGAGATCCAAAAGGATTTGGCGAACTTGGAGAATGGCTACTCTAACATAGTGAAATTCAACCCAAATAAACGTATGGCTCTTACTTGTCTGGGACATGTTATTTAAATTTAACCTTGGTGAAAAGGGATCAGCATTTGTAATGGGGCTGCCTGAAAGGCTGATGCAATTTTTGGCATTGTTAGTAAATATATAACATCTGTATTGAGCAAGATGACAGTCCTGCTTCTGAAGTGTTAGATTTGGTTTAGCCTGCTATACTTCAGGGACTTGTAGGACTTGGATTTCATTTAGAAGAGAGAAATGGGGAGAGAATAAGAACTCAGAAGAATGTCTGTCAGGGGAGAATTGACTGAACCTCGGGTATAATTCAAGCAAGAGATGCTGTTTTAAAATGGTCGAGAATGATGGTAGAGAATAGGAAGAAGAGGAAGAAAACTAGAAGTTAGGCTTGCAGAGTAAGCTTGACAGGAGGTGAGTAATTAATAGTAGAACAATAGGACCCATGGGACAAGTTTTTATGTTTTCCTCTTTCAGACTCTTAACTGAATATGGTGCCAGTTGTGGACTCAACAGTTTAAGAGCTGCGGGGAATCTGGGGCTGAGTGCCATGAATTCAGAGTAAGACCTGGAAAATGGGGTACATGAGGTTACAAGCCAAAGGAATGGCTGTTATTTAGCTTGGAAAAGAGAATTGTAAGAGGTGGCTTAATGATGAAGTGTATGAAACATTTGTCCTGAGAAAGCAGTTTCTACCTGAGCTCTCACTTCACCTCATTTTGGATTCCTTTAGCAAAAAGATTTATTGTCTCACTGTCTCCCGGTACCATAAAACACACACGCACACGCATCCCTCATGAGAAGCTCACTGGTAGACTAAAATATGGACCATGTGCCTCAAATGAATTCTCTTGCACTTGGGCAATTTATCTTTTCTATAACAAAATGTGATTTAAAACTTTTCTGTAAAGCTTTCCTAGACAAAGCTTTGTCGACTAATTTTTCTCCAGCACTCCCCATGTGTAAATCTCATGTATGGATCTCTCCATGTTTTCCTCATGGGCCTCTAAATAGACTACTTATTTTTTATATAGTATGGATAGTATATACAATAATGATGTGTATGTAGATAGTACATAGTATTATTATTTGTGTATTAAATTCTTCAAGGAATTGTTCCTCTGCACTGTGCTTCCTTTAGTGTTGCTTTGAACTTATCACTTCAGAAAGCTTCCCTGTCTACTCTTTACCTCCCATAGCATCTTTCTTAGAACTTAGCTCAGGTGTAATTTTATGTATATTACTGGGATCTATTAGTCAAGTAATTTGAGCAGACAGTTTAGGCATATATACTACTTGACTAACAGTTGGGTTAGGTGGCAAACAAATGAGTTTCTATATTAGCTGTACATGAAAAGACCGAGATTTATGAATATTTTTGGAATTTAGTTGTGTGGAACTATAAAGAGTACCGATGGCAAGAAGAATCCACAGTGGACATTAAAAATATACACTTGATTTTGGTTACTTAGTTACCCTGGCTGTGTATTGAAGGGTATCTGTGGGAATTTTGGAAAACAGAAGAAAATTATGTAATAGAATAAACTTTGAATCACATTTTTATATTTCAAAAAGAAGAGTGACATCCAAAATGATTTCTCTGGATTTTATTCTCATTTTTAGAGTTTAAAATACTTAAAGGAAATTGATTACTTAAGAAGATCTGTATATTGAGATTGGCAGGATAATTTATGGTCTGATTAGAATTGGGCTCAGAAGAGATTGTGAGCCTTGCATATTGGATGATTTTTATTTCCTTAATTTCCATTTCAGTGCTATACATCTTTCCTGGAGCATTGTAACTATGAATCATGGAGGAAAATTAAATTGATTCTGTATTCTCCAACCCTACAATTTGGCAGTGAGAATATTTTTTTCCTAAAAATGACTCATTTACAAAGAGACTTTCTGTGAACATGGAAAAGACTTTACTGTCAGAAGTCTTGCACATGGGGGCAGGGTGGATATTTAGATCTGCTAATAACTGAAAAATGGCAAAATTAATGTCAGACAGTATTGATCAAAGATCATGTGAAAATGGTACTCCCACTGGAAAACATAGAAGCTTGTGTATTAAGAAAAATAAAAACTCCTTAAGCTCTATGGAAAGCTTATCATTTTTCCTGTTTCAGGGCATTTTTTCTTGTTTAAGTGTACCCTGCTATGAGTCAACCAGTGTTTAGTTTTTGCACCTCTTGGAAATTGTTCTGTGTTGTAATATCCCTCTCTATTAACCTTTATTTTCCTGATTTTTAGTCCAAAATTTATTTTTCTGAATTCCATCCAATTTCTTCTGGTGATTTTCCCTGGGATTCCCCAGCTTGGGTGTGGGTTGATTTTTCTTGCTAATCATGCTTCCTCTAGCTTCTAAAATAATCTTAGAATTTCTTTATACAACTAAGTTTTCAAGAATGCATCTCATTGTAAGTTAAAAAAAAAAAAAAACATATCGACCTGGTTCTCATATTGTGGGAAGCATTTATTGTTTCTGTATTGCAGTTCTTCCAAAGATGAAACAAACCTGGCCTTTGTAAAACACACTGAAGCCTTGTTCGCATGTTCACCATCAGATCTATATGAATGTTGAAAAAGGGTTAAATCAAAATGATGACAACTGGATCTGCCATTCCTCGTGTACTAATGGTGCCCATTAAGCCTACAGAATAACATTTTGCAGAAGTGTTCTCATGATTTTGTACAAAAGTCATTGAATCTGAAGAAGAAGAAAAAAAGAAATTTACATCTGAGTTCCTAGCATTTGCCAGGCATTTTCACCTGTGACTCCATTTGTTTTTTTTTTTTTTTCAGAAGTTGAAGTGGGCACTGTTATCCTGGTTTTTGGTAAGAAACTGAGGCTTAGCTAGGCAAAGTCACTTAGCCAGAATTCCATAGAAAGTAAAGGGAGGAGCAAAAATTCAGCCCAAGTTCTTCTAATTTTAAAATTCATTGTCTTTCCACTTTCTTGAATTGCCTCCCAGGATTTGGGGATTTGATCACTCTGCCTGAGGTCACATTATGAGTCAGAGGTGGGCTGGGAACACAGTTTGGGGCATCTCCACGTTGCTTTAATCCATTGAAATGCGATGTGTCCTCTCTAACAAATGGATCATATTAACTTCTTCGAGGCAGAGAACAGCTTTTGATTTTCTACAAAAGATTCGTTTTGTGAAAAAAGTAATAAAGCAGATATGACATTTAGCTTAACTTTTGAAAAATTGTGAAAAAGAACAATTCATTACAGTGAACTTTGCAGATGACCAGTCATTTTGGTAAATAGCCAATCTCCATGGTAACTTTCTTTTGAGGAATTATATGAACATTCCTTTTCTTCGGGCACTCCATATTCTAAATAATTTAAAAGTAGCCTCGCAAAATGGGCTTTAAAAAAATCCTGTTAATTATTCTAGAATCATAAGATCTGATCTACCATGAAGCATTTTCTGATAGAGGGTATTCCCACTGGCTCTTTCAACTTACTAGCTATGTATCTTTGGGCACGTTACTTAATCTTCTGTCTTGGTTTCCTCATCTGAAAATAGGGATAATGTAGACCCTACATTAAAGGGTGGTTATGAGGGTTAAGTGAATTAATATATGTGAGGTACTTAGACTGGAACATGACAAATACTGTATAAATTATTGCTATTATTGTTTCTCCCAATTACAACAGCCTATTGTGTATCATGTCGGACTATCCAGAGAGTGCATACAGGGTTTTGAAGGACTTGGAGGCACCCTAAATGGTGGAAGTTATAAGTAATCTCACTCCGTTTGGGCATATGCTAGCAGTGACAGATTTGAAATTTAATTCCAGACCTATCTGATTGCAAAGTGGTTGAAGGAAAGAGATTCAGTGGTAACTGGAGTGGTAGAGAAAAAAGCCTCAGCAAACCGTGTAGATTGACTTTCCTCTTTCTTCCGACTGATCTTGAGAACAGGAAGCACAGGGCATTACTAAAAGCTTCAGTTTGCTCCTGGTAGCAGCACGAACATAACCTGGTTCCTTGGGGAAAGAGATTTTTTACACTTAGTGCAGTGTGGATGACTTGAAGATAAATTCGTCCGAAGTGTGGTTAACAAAAAATTGCCGAATGCTCTGTTCAGTACTGGAAATACAGAAATGAATTGGACCAAGTTTCTTATATCAAGGGGCACATAATCCCAGGACACAGAGACAGTGGCTGCCCAGAGACATGTGTTGGGTTTGAATACTGCAGATTGTTTTGTATGGAGTATGGAGAGGTTCATTTTGAGACTCATTCACTGACGAAATAAAATGTTAAAGGTTTGGGCACGGACTCAGGAGAAGAATTTGTGTGAGAAATCCTAGAGAAAGTGTAGTGATACACTCTGTGAAGAACTGAATGGGGTATGAAGGAAAGGATCATGCATGGTTGGTGCTAGAAATTATATAGTCTATCATTTGGAGAGTAACTGGGAACATTTTACAGAATAAGAAATACCAGTGCGTGTAAAAGGAGAAAAACAATAATTTAGGAGTGCTGTTGTTGAGACAGCCATTATTATTGTTATTGGTATTATTAGACCTAGTAAAGAATAGTAAAAGGAATATTTAAAAATGGGAGTGGGAAAGCAGAGAGTCATGCTGTCTCTAAAATGACAGCTAGAAATGTGCTGACAAGTGAGTGGGTGAATACAAAAACCAGCCATAAATAGCCACATGGAAATGAAGCTTTTGGATTTAACAATGAAGATGTAATTGGAAACACTAATGAGATCTGTTTTAATACGGCTGACAACAGAAAGCCACATCCAAACAGTAAGATCTGAGAGAGATGGAATCTAAATAAGAAGAGAGAAATGTATTTGCAGGTGCCAGGTGGACCAAGTCAACTTGACATTGACCCAGAGAAACCTAGACAAATGTTCTGGGCCTGCAAGTTTGTTTGGGAGTTTAATTGCCATATGCTGAATGAAGAATGAATAGTTTGCCTTGTCTGAAGAAGTTGTGCTGTAGGACCAAAGGTCCATGGTCTGGGGGGACATGTAAGAAGCAGTGGAGTTGAAAGGGACCCTCGCCTCAGCAGACAGCTCAGCCTTGGGAGGTGGGGGAGACATGTCACAGCCATGCTCATGGGGTTAACAGCAGCAGCTTTCTAAAATGAGCAATCCAAAAGGCTGTTACAGACTGACCCTGAAGAATAACATTTATCAAGTTCTAATTTATTCCAGAGATTAACTCAAATGACCATTAATTAGGTAGTTTAAAAATGTATTAGTGTAATCCTCTAATCTGACATGTTTTTCTCTTGAATATGTTGAATATGTTTCTATGTTGAATATGTGCAAAACATTTTTTTTAGGAGCTTTGAACATTGGCTCTGTATTTGCATCCCAGAGCCTTCCATGTCATTGAAACATATCTGGATATTTTTATTAATCTAGAGATATTTAAGACCTTTTCCCTAAAGACTGAAGGATATTAATTCCACATTCAGCATTTGAAACTTTGTTATTTTTGTTTCTTAAACAGTCACCCAGTGAAGTCTTAAGTGTAAGACACTCAAGAAAAGAGTGAATCCTGAAATGGGGGACTGCTCTTTTTGAATATGTTGAAATACTAATTATTTTGTGTTTACTTTTCTTTAGGGATATCAGGGAATTGCAGGATCACCAGGTGTCCCAGGATCCCCAGGAATACAAGTATGTGATTCATAGGTACACATTGAAGAATTAAACATTTCCAGTGAACCAAAAAACATAATTAACAGAATTTATTCTGTGCTTGGTTTAGGGAGTCCGAGGACTACCAGGTTACAAAGGAGAACCAGGGAGAGATGGTGAAAAGGTAAATGCATGCAAACAAAAATGTGTCCAGTTGCTTTGGTTCATTCAAGAACACCAAGGATGTTACCTATGGTGACTCCCATTCAGTAGTGTTCACCTTGGGGAATCCCAAGATTTGTGGGCTTGGAAATTGGTCAGTGGTCACTGGCTAAGAAAGCCCACAGAAGGGCTTTTATCACTAGATGAAATTGGTTGTCACTGGATGACCGCCGTGACATGGAACAGATAATTGACATTGCTATGATGCCATTTTTCTCTCCCTGTGGTTAAGCTCTGAGGGGGTTACCTTCTTAGAGGGGCGAGAACTATGTGGATGGAGTCATGTCCTCCGCAATAGATGCCAATCTGGCAGATGGTCTATTGGCTTAGTCTTACTGGACTTCCTCCTTAGGGCTTCAGTGGGTACATTTGTACTGCTGACTCTCCTTTTTTACAGCTCTGAGATTTGGCAAGCTTCCTTTTGAAGTACATGTTCTTTAAGTATGTTCAATATGTCGGTACCTCCCCATGGATCCGGATCGGTCGAGGCCTACTGGCCCTGGTAGCTGGTCCATGTCCAAGATGCCCATTTGTGTTTGCTCAGATCCCATATTGATTTGTTAGCTTAAAGCACAATTGTATTTCTAAGGTCTGTGAAGGCATTCTGGTGTTTGGTCCTGATAAAAACCTGTACTAATTTTCTAACTACAATCCTTGCAAAATATTACCTTTTTAAAGTAGTGTGCACAGTGTTCACATCTGAGAAATTCTGATCCTAACCTGTATCCATTTTATGCTTTTATGGTTGCCCATGTTGGTTGCAGAAAATTGTAGCTAGTAAAGTACCATCTCTGGATGGATGGATCTCTGGCAGATCTAATGATGCATCTGTCACTTTCAAGCTATTTGATCTTGGGCATGTTACTTAATGTCTTTGAGTCTTATATTTTTCATTGACACAACGGTGATTCCTTCACAGGTTTCTTGTGAAGATTAAATGAGATAATGTGTGAAAAATATTTAGTATGGTTCCTGGTACAGGGTCTTTCTTAAATGGTGGTGGTTCTGTTTTGTTCACGTACGATGGCTGCAGTTGGGATGTAGCATGGGGTGGGCTGCCATATGTCATGGGCACAACATGGGTTGAAGCAGCCACTGAATTGGAAATTTAGTGATCAGAAAAGAAGCAGAAAAGATGACTAGGTCAGGGCAGCTTTATAATGTGGGAAGAATTAAAGGACATAAAGCAACTGCTGCCGTCGATATAATTCCTGAAGAATAGCATAAACTCCTCTTGCCTACTGCGTGACCTTTATGAGTCTTTTTAGCCGTGGAGAAATCTGCCTATTTTAAATGATGGGGATAGGGAGGTGATAAATGAGAGGTGATAGGGAGCATGCCGCACCTGCAGGAACGGCAGACGTCTTATATTTTCATGCTGTGGGGTTGTTGAGAGAGATTGCCTGACCTCTGCCAGGTGAACTGGGGAGTTCACTGGGAGCATGAGGTTATCTGTTCTGAGGAGACCATGTGCCAGACACCTCACCTACATTCTAGTCTACAGGATCACTGCTCTTTCCTTTCTTTCCTTTCTTCCCTTTCTTTCAAAGATTTTACTGGAGAGAGAGAGAGAGGAGAGCATGAGCAGGGGGGAGAGGGAGAGGGAGGAGCAGGCTCCCCACTGAGCAGGGAGCGCGATGCGGGACTCGATCCCAGGACCCTGGGATCATGACCTGAGCCAAAAGCAGACGCTTAACCAATGGAGCCACCCAGGCACCCCGGATCACTGCTGTTTCTTTAACATTCTGACAATTAGCCTGATTTGAGGATGACAGGGATTTATTAAAAGTATGCATATATGAATGAATGTATCTATCAATGGATGAATGAATAAATTTATCTATGTTTCCCTTTTACTTGGGTTTTAGAGACCAGATATAAAAAGGAGGGTTTTTATTCCTCTTAAAAAGAATTGGAGTAAAGTGTCTATTTGAAAATAAAGGAATAACAACAATTTGATTAGTCACAGCTTTAACTGCACTGTTGTTTGGGGTCATTGTACTCTCTTCACAATAGAAGTGCATGAATTTTACGAAGTCATACATTTTGTTGAATAAAATAAGATGTATGTTTATGTGAAGTTCTCTGTTTTCAGTCCAGTAATAGTTACACTGAGAGTTGCTTGTTTTCTGAAATTTGTTGTTGGGGCACAAAGTCTGACCTGACACAATCACTTTGAGCCCGAAACCACCACGTGCTGTGCCATCTACATTTCCTCCTCACATTCCGTGAGGCTTTAGAGTGTTCCTTACCTAGAGTTGCAATAATTGAATAAGTTACAGACGTTTCCTCGATTCTTCCTCTAGAATATAGTTCCTTAATTTTCAGAAATGGGAAGGTTGAAAAATAGACCCCTGAGGTGACTTTGACTTGGGGCAGCACAGGACATTTTCCCAGGCATCACACAGTGGCTTCTCAGAGATTGTTCCATACAACGCTGTCCTCCATTAGGATCTTTTCCCAGAATCATTTCCATTTTGTGGATTTCTTCTGAAAACTCCCATTGTAGGAGTTTCCACTTAAGATAATTAAAACTACATGCACTTTCTTGCTGACTTCAACATTTGTTCCTACCTATCAGACCATAGAATGTGTATAGATTTTGCAGGGTTTTTTTCTTTTTCCCTCCAGAATTTACAAAATTAAAAAGGAGCACTTCTTCACCAAATGGTCTTCAGTTGGTAACTCATTTTATAATATGCTTTAAAGCTATTTGGAATTCAAGAAAAAGTACTTCAAAACACTTCTTCAACTTTGAGGAAACCCATATATTTAAATCATTGGGAGAAATATATTTTGTTAAAACTTACATTAGGCTGAGTTGATTAACTGGCACGTATATATGGGTTTTTGAGTTGATTATGAAACTTTTTTTATAGCAAACTCAATTCCGAACACATGGGAGGTAGTAACAATTTATTTTTTTTTAGACTTTGTACAAATTCATCACTTGGTTTTTCTGGGGTTAAGAAATAAAATATGCTAATTATATCCAAGGTCTCATTATGGAGCAAATTATACATTTTGTTTAATTTCCTCATTAGATCAATTAACATTTAAATTGTCACTTCAAGACCTCAGTTTCCCATTGTCCTTAACATTCATACAAGAGTATGATGTGATGAATGAGGCTTCTTCACTTAAATATTTACTTTCATTATTGCACTTCTAAAGTCAAAAGATTAAGTGGTATTACAGTGATTTATATAGTCAGTTATAATTAGGGAACTCCAGTATACATGTTGAGAGAACAGTAATAAGGGACCAAGCTAAAAGGGTTATTAGGGAATATGCTAAAACTTAGGATGTTAGTAGTTTTACTTCTGTAATGTCTGAGGACAAAAAAAAAATTACAAAAAATTAAAGCCAAGAATGATATGGGAGGGAGAAATAGCTAGAATTGGCTTAGTAAAGTGACCACGTTTATTTTCTTTCTCAAAAAGGGAGGGTAATCTACCTGTGTAGCTTCCTCATAACACCACAGCCCAAAGGCCCAAACACTGGTGTGTGTGTGTGTGGCTGGGGTTGGAGGGGGACGAGAAAGGGAGGCTTAATGAAGTTACAGGTTATTGGCTGGGCTTTGAATTCACCATTTACTTTATCTTCTCTATCCATTCTCTAAATGTCAGATTGTTCCAGGGCTCAGTCCTGTGCCCTTCTTTTTCATCCTTAACAGAGTCTGTGTATTACATTATTAAATATAAACTTACATGAATATAAATTTATGTGTTACTTATATAAGTATACATATTGGTGATAAGCCTATAACTATACTGAGGGGTGCCTGGGTGGCTCAGTTGGTTAAGCGTCAGGCTCTTGGTTTCGGCTCAGGTCATGATCTCAGGGTCGTGAGATAGAGCCCCGCCTCTAGCCCCTTGTTGGCTTGGCTTCCCCTCAGCAGAGTCTGCTTGGGATCCTTTCGCTCTGTCTCTCCCTCCACATACGCTGGCTCGCACATGTGCACGCACATGCTCTCTCTCTCTCTCGAATAAATAGAAAAAATACATCTTTAAAAATATTAATATATTGATTTAACCAATGTTATAGTTAATAAAAATATTAAATACATACACACGTATATATACATTCTGTTTTCTGATGCAATATTTTGCTTCATCTGAATCTGAAGAAACTGTGGAATTGTTGTTAAAAGCAGGAATTTTCAGAGCTTTTTCTACTTTTTATGGAAGGGGTGGTACCACATTTTCCTTCTTTCCTATATCCTTTTCTCAGAGGCTTTTCTTCCAAAGCAGCACTAATTGTGCCTTCCCTAAATAGTCGCTGAAGTCAGGTTTTGTTAAGTGTCCCTTCTGTACATGGGGTGCTAACCTGTGTGTGCTCAGGTGTTGATTACTTCCGTGAATACGTTTATAATGTCTTGATCATTTTCTGATCTTTCAACTTCTTTTCTTTTAAGGCTCTGTAATGGATTCAGTATCTCAGTTTATTGAAAAGAATCATTAATTCCATGTCCCGCCTCATTTGTTGGCTGCTATGCCATTTTCTGTCCTGTTTTCTTTTTCTCTACTGGCATCACTGGGAAACTTAAAACTTTCATTGAATTTTTATAGAGTGCTTCATATTTTGTTGGTTCTAAACTCCTATTTCTCATCCTCATTTTGGGTGTCTATGGTCACTAAGAAGCTATGGGAGTGACCCTGTTGTGGAAGCTCAGGATTCTACCTTTTTTTCTAGGCCTGACTAGTTCAGCGATGATCCCCAAACCCAAGGGGATTGCCCATGATTGTGTTAAAGATGGGGAACATTTTAGTAGATTTAAACAATTCCCAATAAATCATTGCCTGAGTCTCAAAAGACTTAACATTTGTTTCTATGTGAGAGGAGAAAGAACCACCAAGATGTGTTAGGTGAATTTAAATTGTAGAATCTTTGTAGTAAAAGACTTTTTACTACATGTATGTAGTAAAGGCATGTAGTAAAAGGCATGTAGTTCCATATTTATGTATGAATTATATGCCTATGCTACTGAACAAAACGTTATATACATTTAAAACATGCATACACTGAGAAATTTTTAAAGAATGAGATTTTTTAAATAACAGTTTTCATATTCTTTTACTATGCACATGAATAATCTTGACCCTTTTATTTTTCTAAAGATTTATTTATTTTATTTTATTTTATTTATTTATTTTTTTTTAAAAGATTTTATTTATTTATTTGACAGAGAGAGACACAGCGAGAGAGGGAACAAAGTGGGGGCAGTGGGAGAGGGAGAAGCAGGCTCCCCGCAGAGCAGGGAGCCCGATGTGGGGCTCGATCCCAGGACCCTGGGATCATGACCTGAGCCGAAGGCAGATGCTTAACGACTGAGCCACCCAGGCGCCCTCTAAGATTTATTTATTTTAGAGAGCATGTACGTGCATGAGTTGAGTGGAGGGGTAAGGGGAGTGGGAGAGAATCTCAAGCGGAGTCCCTGCTGAGTGGGGAGCCCAATGTGGGGCTTGATCTCAGGACCCTGAGATCATGACCTGAGCCAAAATCAAGAGTCTGTTGCTTAACCAACTGAGCCACCCAGGTGCTCCAACTTGACCTTACTTTAGAGACTATGATTCTAGACCAAATTATGGGATGGATAAACTCATCAAAGGCATATTCTTCAGTCAGGAAAGCTAAATCTTGGATTCTCTTTGATTCTAATCTCTTTTAAGGTCAGATGGAACCAGGAGCGTGACTCCTCAAAAATAATTGTTTTGTTGGAATATTTTGGAAGACTCAAAAGTGTTTATTGTATTTTAGAAAATGAAAATATTTTGCATATTCAGCAAATTATTATTAATCAAAAGCAAGGCACCAGCTGAGGATAGAGTAGCATATGCTGCAGTAACAAGTAAATTCCAAATGCCTATGACTCAAAATAAAGAAAGGCTTATTGCTCATCAGATTACACATTTATTAGCAGTAGTGAGGGGTCCCCCTTTCCCTCACATGGAGACTTAGGCTGATAGAAGTTTCACCATCTAGATTATAACTACTTATAGGAGCAGGTATTTGGAGAATCAGACAGTGGCTCTTAAACTACTACTATTCATCTTTAATTAGCCAGAGCAAATTTTGTAAACCACACCAAGTTCAAGAGTCAGCAAAGTATGATTCCCCCATATGCTTGGAAGTAGAGAGAATCTGGATATTGATAAATGGTGGTCATATCTACTAAAGAAAAACTGGAATGAACCAGAATGGATTTTTCCTCCAAGAGGTTGGGATCTAATAAAGCACATAACATGTATACAGTAAGTGTCAAGATAGTCAGTTGTTAAGTGCCAAGGAAGAGAGTTGAATACAATTCTCTAAGAGTTACAGGAAAGTGGAAAATTCAAAAAGGCTTCATGAAAGAAACTGTAAGCAGGTTAATCACAGCTATATACTACATGGGCTGTCCCTAACCAATTTAAAATCTCTGATTTAGGGATGCTGTGGTTCTTAAGACGTTGCTGTGTGTGTGTGTGTGTGTGTGTGTGTGTGTGTTTGTATATGTATTAGTAAATTTTTCTGAGTATATCCATAGGAAAATTTCCTGGAACTGGAATTGATTACAGGATCAAAGGGTTAAATGCATAATTAAACTTTGATACAAACTGCCTATTTAAGTTCAGTAAGTTTGTACTCCCCCCAAAAGTATGTGAAAATAACTTTCTTCACACTCTTATCAGCACTGAGTTTCATTCCAAGTTTCTAATTTTCACCAGTACAAGTTAAAAATGGTATTGGTTTGGTTTGCATTTCTTTATTAGTAAGGTAAAGTACCTTGTTATGTGATTTTGGGGCATTTTGTTAATTCTCTGTCATTTCCTTTTTAGTCATATCCTTCTTTTTTTTTTGCTTTGTATTGGGCTGTTGATCTTTTTAAAAATTGAGTTTTATAGACATCTCATAGATAGTATGAAAATATTTTTTCCTGGTTTTTATGTGTTTTGATTTGGTCTTTGAAATTTCAGCCATACATAAAATTAAAATTTTTATGTATGTGTAGATTTTTTCTTTTTTTCCTTATGCTTGTGTTTATATAAAAGGATTCCACATTCCAACATTTTGAAGATGATAACTCATTACTTTTAGACTTTTGTTATTTTATATTTGAATCTTTATACTTTGGTATTTGGAGTAAAGTTAGATGAGCATTCGTATTTTTCCCTCTCTCTTCCTAAATGCATAGCCAGTTGCCACAACAATATTTATGGAATATCACTTTTTCTCCATTTATTTGAAAGCTCCTCGTTATTGCTAAATTTCCATTTTCATATGGCTCTATGTTTTTGGCTTTCCATTCTGTTCCATTTATCGGTCTACATCCTCTCCAACACCAAATTGTTCTTAATTGTTGTCACTTCATAATATGATTTAATGTTGGCAGGCCTAGTACTTCCTCATTATTCTTTATAATCAAAATTTTCCTGGCTATTCTTACGTGCTTATTTTTCCAGATAAAGCTCAGTATCTTTTCTTCAAGTTTTTAGAAATTCTTATTCATATTTTAATTAGGATTCCTTTTATGGATTAATTATAGAATCATTGACATAATTTCAATACTGAGTTTTCCCATTTAAGTTTATGATTTATTTACCTTTTTATTTCAAACTTGAAACTCAGTGAAATAACATTGAAGCTTTTTTCATATTGGTCTTCAACATTACCTAAGTTTATATCTTGGAATTTTTATCTCCTTTGTTTCTATTACAAATAGAAAATGTTCTTTAATATATTTTCTTATTGGTTATTATTTATATATGAAAACATTTTTGTATATTTTTTAAGCAGGAATTAACTGCATATTCAGTGATTTAGGGTATTAGGTGTATATTGGTATATTAGATGTATGATCATATATAAAGATTAGTTGTTTTCTTCCTTCTAGTTTTTAACTTCTTATTTCTATATTTTGTCTGAATTCATTGGCTACTCAAAACTGGCTAGAAAAACATTAAAAATAGTGATGATGTTGGGTGAAGTTTCAAACATAGTCTCTTTTAGTCCAGGTTTATGGCTTCTTTGGTAGTACAGCTCTCTCAACAGCAGATGGATATTTGTGATTTTGTATCTTTGACTTTTGATTCCAGCCAATAGCGCATCCATAGTCCTTGCTTTAGTCATGACCCTCTCTACATTAATTTATTAACTACTAATAATTAATGATAGGTGACTTAAATTTATCAGACATCCATTGCATTCTTAGTTGTTGTTGTTGTTTCCCTTGAGCCATTCTATCCATCTTGAAAGGATTTATTGGACCCACCTTCATTGATTCAGAGGTTTTAAGAATAGTGTTTATGGCCACATCCTTGATTTGGTTCTTCCCAGAGACTGTTTTAATTGAACTTCTTTTAAAGGTCTCTTCCAGTTTCATCATTTATCTATTAGAGATGAGAAAAAAGTTGTATCTTCCAATCCCAGTATTTTTGGACTTGGTCTATTCCTTTTAATTACTACTTGCAAATCGGCCAATTCTTTTCTGAGCTTCTTTCTTTTACAGTGCCTTTTGTAAACAGCCAACACCAATCAATTCATGATACCAACATTCTGTTTTCTCAGTTCTTTACCTGTAGCTCTAAGTTCATTTGATGCATTATTTGCCTTTGCAAGTATTACCAGCAAAGTTTTTATCAGATATTTACCACTTTATTAAATGAATCACCATTTTTTACACTTTTAGTAATTGTTTTCATTGTTCACTACCTAGCCCCAAAGCCAGTGCCATATATATTTTTTGATATTGTTTTGGCAGTCTCCTTTCTCTAGCATACCAATTTTTGTATTAATTAACATAAATTAAGCTGTATTACAGTAGCAGATGACCAACACAAGAGCATTTATTTGTCATTTGCATTACATGCCCATTGTGGATAGATTTTGGCTTAACTTTACCACTTTTTTGCAACCCATTATTTTAAACCTTGGACATAACTTGGGTGAACAACATGAGTTTGAACTGCACAGGTCTACTTATTTTTTTTTCAATAAATACAGTATAATACTGTAAACGTATTTTCCTTAATAATGTTTTCTTTTCTCTAGCTTACTTCATTATAAGAAGACGGAATATAATACACATAACATAAAAATTATATGTTAATCACTTATTTGTGTTATTCATAAGACTTCTAGTTAACAGTAGTCTATTAGTAGTTAAGTTTTTGGAGAGTCAGAAGTTATATGTGGATTTTCAACTGCATGGGGGTTAGCCCCCCAACCCCTAAATTCTTCAAAGGTTTGCTGTGTTCAGATAACACTTTCTTATGTTCTGTATTTTGTAGATATTGTTTCAGTATTCCTCAACAATTTGCTCACTAAATTTCTTACCTCTCTCTCCTTGCCTTCCTTGCCCCGCTTGACTGCTATATGTTAATATGTATGCTACGCCTTTGTATTTTACTTAAAAATCTTATTTATGCACATGAGGGTAGCTTTGTCCAGATTTTTATTTTTCCATTCTAATGTGGTTGAATGCTCCTGGTCTTCTCACTTCATCTGAGATTTGTTTGTTATCTCTGGTAAATTAAAATTTGAAGATTATGTTTTCTATAACCTGTAGCCAGAGAGTGGAATTCTTAGACTTTGTTCAGCCTTAATAGGGAATCCTGATTTGTCTTCTTTCTTCTGTATTTCTATCAAGTATTTACTGTCCAGCTAAATTCCATTTTATCAAGAGTATATCTTTGTCTAGCCCGGCCATCAACAGGTTATTTCAACACAGCTTCTAAAGAGTTAGCTCAGGTAGTCTTAACTTAATCTTTTCTCTCTGTAGAAACTGTTACCACTCCTTCCTGCCCCAAGCAAAAAGGAAAAAACAAAAAACAAAAACCAAAAAGTGGTTTTGGTTCTAATATTAGGAGTCTACATGTAGGGGGGAGAATATCATCCAGTTTTCTTGTTGTGCCTCTTGGTCTCCCCCTGAATCTTATTATTATTATTTTTTTTAAATTTATTTATTTGACAGAGAGAGAGATAGTGAGAGAGGGAACACAAGCCGGGGGAGTGGGAGAGGGAGAAGCAGGCTTCCCGCTGAGCAGGGAGCCCGACGCGGACCTCGATCCCAGGACCCCGGGATCATGACCTGAGCCGAAGGCAGACACTTAACGACTGAGCCACCCAGGCGCCCATCTTATTTTTTTTTCTTTTATTCTTTGGTTAAATTATTGCATTTTAGGATTAATAAATTCTAGAATGTGTGGGCTTTTAGTGGATCTTCTGTTGTCTATCTTTCTCTCCCATATACACACAGATTGTTTTTAATCTTTAGTGGAAAATTAAGATGGTCACGGGAAAGCTATTCCCCACGAGAAGGACATTCTTTACCAGCCAAAAAATACCATAAACCCCAAAATGCAGTGGTGTAAATGAGAGTTTATATTTCTCCCGTAATCAGTTGTTTACGTACTCATCCAAAGACTCATGTTTTTCCTTCTTGTTGGTCTGGTCTCAGAGTGTTCCCTTCCACGTAGGCAAGGCTTCATCACTAGTCATCACTTTCCTTTTAATAAATTCTGTGGAAGTTGCGGGCTGTAGTCCTCTACACATTCTGCTAGCAAGAACTTTGTTAGGTGGCCACGCTTAACTGCAAAGGAGCCTGGGAAATAGAGTCTCTACTTGGGAAGCTGTGTGCCCAGATAAAAATCTTCTCTGTGATAGTAAAAGGTGAGCAGAATTTTGGATGTAACCATAAGCCTAGCATACTTTTTATATCACATACACTTAGAGATAAATTAAAGGAACCAAACATAATACAGATAGATCTAAAGTATAATGTAATTTTTATTTCTTATTTGACATCAGTTATTATGGGAGAGGATGAGGGGATTCCTGGACTTGAAGCCCCAGTTCCCTCTCTGCAAAAATATATTTTATAATGGCTCCCATTCTTTCACTAGTGGAAAGGAATATTTCAATCTGTGGACTAGATCAGTTGTTAAAATTCAATTTTTTTTTTTTTTTTTTAATTAAGAAGGCCAATAGTGTATTGGTCTAGTCAGATAAGTACATTCCCAGATTTTCCTGCAATTAACCAGAGTGGAGAAAGAATGAAATTGGTTCAGCATAAAACAGAATAAGTGAATGAATATTAGCACCCCTACACAAGAGGTCATAGTAATAACCCTCCAGGAGGTTTAAAGCCTCCCAGTGGAAAGTATAATGGGAACAATTGGAGATTACACCATATGTATACTTTATCAATTTATATCTTTCTTATATCTGTCTTGCTGTCTCCTTAATGGTGAATTGATGGGAACCTACCTCCCTAGAGGGCAGGATGCTCTGGATATTACTGTTTAAGCATCAATAAGTCACTAGGACTTCTTGATGAAGGTGAAGGGTAGAACATACACATTAACTTTCTCTATCTCTTAAACTCCCATAAAGCAACAGCCATGGAATAATAATTATAATAATAAAACCTAACATGACACAGAGAATAAAAAAGAAGATAATAGGTCTACATTTTTGGAATCTGAAAGGACCCAAGGAAGCTCAATCTTAAAAAGTAATATGATTCATATGAGAGAGAATCCCTTTTGCACACACACATGCACACGTGCTCAAACACACATACCTATGCATACAGATACCCCAAAAGCTTAGGAAATGGTAATACAAAGTAATTTCTGAAACTGGGAGTGAATTGAAGGTAGGGCTAAAAATTGAAGCATGGGGACACCTGGGTGGTTCAGTCAGTTAAGCATCTGCCTTTGGCTCAGGTCACAATTCCAGGATCCTGGGATCTAGTCCTGCATTGGGCTCCTTGCCCATCAGGGAGCCTGCTTCTCCTTCTGCCTGCTGCTCCCTCTGCTTGTGCTATCTCTGTCTCTCTGTCTCTGACAAATAAATAAATAAAATCTTTAAAAAAATTAAAAGAATGGAAGCATGTTTGAATATTCCTTTAAGAACAATGAGATCCTGCTATCCCTTCCTAACCTCTGTACAGTGAAGTGAATCTCCCTTCTTCTACCCTGGCAGGATATATAAGTTTATTATCCAGAGAAGATAAAACTGAAGGTCTCTAGACTGAAAAGAAAAGGAGGGAGTTGTACTTATAGGCAAAGAAGATCCTTCTATGGGGAATCCACTGATAGCCAGAGCTATTTAGGGAAATGACCCAGAGCCCCGCCCCCCCCCCCCCCATATATAGAGAATCTCAGTCATTGAACAGTACTCCCTGAGAGTTTATCATCAGCTTCCATATGAACTGATCATTAGGAATCAGAAAATATCTTAGGAAAATTAAAGATCAGCAAAAAATCTTAGAAGAAACTGATAGAAGACCTGAGAAGACTTGGACAAACTGTCATTAGTGCCTTCAGGGAGGGAGAACCCCTGATAGATGGTGCTTCAGCTGTGTTCCTTGGTAGGAAGTGATGGGTCTTCACGACCAATCTAGAGGCCCTCCTGTAGCACATGACCCCCTTGTAGACCACATTCCAGATCCTGGGTCCTTACACTCCTTGTATAGCACACCCCAGTTCCATTCCCAGGGTCTGCAAGCCTCTTTCCTGTCTCTGTCCTTCTGAGTGCCTTCTAACATATGCTTAGAGGGAAGGTTGTGTATGTGAAATGTGGATGGAGTTTGGGTATGTGGTCTGAGTCCACATGTGTAAGCATGGGGTCATTAGAGATGAAAAGTCTTCCATACTGCTTAGCGTAATGGATGATTATAGACCATATTTATGCTGAATATTGTATAATTTGACATTGTAAGACACTATAAACAATAGGAGATCCTACAAGCTTTCTGAGAGGGAAAACCCTACAACCACCAAAAAAAATGTCATATACAAATGATCAGAATCAGAAAGGCTTCAAACAGCTCACTGGTGACACTAAAGTCAAGAAGGGAATGGAGCAGAACCTTCAAAGGTCTGAAAGGAAAAGAAAAGTCTAAACTATACTTCTATATGTGAATTATTAATTACATAAGTGAACAGAATAAAGATATTTTCAGAAATTTAAGGTTTCAAAAAGTTGTCTCCCATGAATTCCTTTTCAGAAGCTATGGGATGATGTATTCCCCTAACAAGGGAATAAACAGAGGAGAACAAATGTGTATGAGACAAATGAGAAGGCTCTAGAAAAGACAAAGAATATCAAAGTTTCAATGTATATGAGTATATTTCAAAGTGATTTTGACAATTGGAGATTGGAGTTCAATATTGTAGTAAGTTTATAGGAAAATAAGGTGTCAACCCCCTACCTCTTTCCAAAACAGGCAGTTTTTAACTGTAGGGCAAGAAAAGGCAAGCAATCAGCATATTTATGGCTTAGTTGTGAATCTTAGTATCAGAAATAATGACTATTGATTCAACCAAAGTTGTAATAGAAAGCTAAGGGGATTTGTGCTTCCTAGAAGTGGAGATGGGGAGAGGGTGTTGGTTGGTTTGAGAGGTTGATCCTCTTCTTTCACAGTGGGATGTCAGTAGATAATGCTGGAAACTGAAAATGCAGTAGCAATGTAACCATGGGGTCTGGTGATTTAAGCTGATAATGATACGGAAACTTAGAATGAAAACTGCCTTTGGAGGGTTTTATCCCTTCAATAACTATGTCACTCTTTATGTGAATATTTTTTTAAAAATATTAAGATTTAAGATTTAAATTTTTTTATTTAAGTGTAGCTGACACCCAATGCTACAGTAATTTCAGGTGTACAATATAGTAATTCGGTGTCTTTATATGTTATACTATGCTCACCATAAGTATAGCTCCCATCTGTCACCATACAATGTTATTATAATATCATTGACTATATTCCCTATGTTGTGCCTTTTATTCCCTTGACTTTTTCATTCCATAACTGGAAGCCTGTATCTCCTACTGCCCTTCAGCCACTTTGACCATCTCTCTACCCCTCATTCCTCTGGCACCCATTAGTTCTCTGTAATTTATAGGTCTGATTCTGCTTTTTGTTTGTTTTTTAGATTCCACATATGAGTGAAATCACATGGTATTTGTCTTTCTCAGTCTGACTTATTTCACTTAGCCTAATATTCCTAGCTCCATCTGTATTGTTGCAAAGGGCAAGATATCATTCTTTTTATGGCTGCATAATAATCCATTATATATACATATATACATACATAACACATTTTTTTTTTACTCTGTTCATCAATTGACGGACACTTGGGCTGTTTCCCTATCTTGGCTATTAAAAATAATGCTGCAGTAAACATAGGGGTCCAGATATCTTTTTGAATTAATATTTTTTTTCTTTGTGCAAATACCTACTAGTGGAATTTTAGATCTTATTGTATTTCTCTTTTTAATTTTTTGAGGAAACTCCATACTGCTTTTCACAGTGGCTGTGCCAATTTCCTTTTTTTTCCCCCACATCCTTGCCAATACTTTTTATTTCTTAACTTTTTGATTTTAGCCATTTTGACAGGTGTGAGGTGATAGATACCTCATTGTAGTTTTGATTTGCATTTCCCTGATGATGAGTGATATTGAGCATCTTTTCATGTGTCTGCAGGCCATCTTTATGTCTTCTTTGGAAAAATGTATGTTCAGGTCCTCTACCCATTTTAAAATCAGATTTTTTTTTTTTTTGGTGTTGAGTTGTAGAAGTTCTTTATATTTTTAAAATATATATGGATATATCATTTGCAAATAATCTTCTCCCATTCAGTAGGTTGCCTTTTTGTTTTATTGATAATTCCTTTGCTGTGCAGAACCTTTTTATTTTGATGTAGTCCCAGTAGTTTATTTTTCATTTTGTTTCCTTTGCTTTAGCAGACATAGCCAGAAAAATGTTGTGACAACCAGTGTCAGAGAAATTATTGCCTGTTCTTTCTTCTAGACTTTTTCTGGTTTAGGTTTCACATTTAGGTCTTTAATCCTTTTGAGTTTATTTTTTGTGTATGGTGTTAGAAAGTGTTCCAATTTCATTATTTTGCCTGTAATTGTGCAGTTTTCCCATTTATTGAAGAAACTATCTTTTCCCCATTGTATATTCTTGCTTTCTTTGTTATAGATTAATTGACCATATAAGCATGGGCTTATTTCTGGGCTATTTTGTTTTATTGATCTATGTGTTTATTTTTGTGCCAATGCCATACTGTTTTGATTACTATAGCTTTTAGTGTATCTTGAAATCTGGAAGTATGATACCTCCAGCTTTTTTCTTCTTTCTCAAGATTTCTTTGGCTATTTGGGGTCTTTTGTGGTTTCATACAAATTTTAGCATTATTTGTTCTAGTTCTGAAAAAATGCTGATGGTACTTTGATAGGGATTACATTGAATTATAGTTTTCAAACTATAGGTTTTTTACTTCCTTGGTTAAGTTTATCCCTAGGTATTTCATTATTTTTGGTGCAATTGTGAATGTGATTCTTTTCTTAATTTCTCTTTCTGCTATTTCATTATTAGTGCATAGAAATGCTACTGATTTCTGGGTATTAATTTTGTATCCTGCAACTTTACTGAGTTCATGTACTACTAATGGTTTTTTGCTGCATCTCCAAAATTTTGGATCATTGTGTTTTCATTTTCATTTGTCTCCATGTTTTTTGATTTAACCAAGTAGGTAAGAGACCTTTACAATGAAAACTTTAAGACACTGATGAAAGAAATTGAAAATGACGCAATGGAAAGATATTTTATACCCAAGGATTAGAAGAATTAATGTTAAAATGTCCACACTACCCAAAGCAATCTATAGATTCAGTGTAATTCCTTAAAATACCAACAGCATTTGGGGCACCTGGGTGGCTCATTTGGTTAAGCAACTAACTCTTGATTTCGGCTCAGGTCATGATCTCAGGGTCATGTGATGGAGCTCTGCATTGGGCTCCACGCTGAGCATGGAGCCTGCTTAAGATTCTCTCTCTCTCCCTCTCCCCCTTTCCAACCCTCCCCCTCCTCCTCATGCTTGCACTCCCCGACCCCTGCAAAATATGTATATATATGCCAACAGCATTTTTCACAGAACTGGAACAAGTTCACCTAAGTCTCAAAATACTTTCCTTTTCTAATCATAAAGGAAACTCTGATAAATGAGGATTGATGTTTCATAGAGATAGGGTTTTAATGTAGATATGCGTTTAACTGTTCAAAGATTTTTTTTCCAGTGGATTTTGACAAGGGTGAAGTTGAATATATGATGATTTTTTTAGGCTGAAATGTATTTTCTTTCATTAATTTTAGTTTTATTTTCAGGGTGACCGTGGACTTCCTGGTTTTCCTGGGCTTCATGGAATGCCAGGATTAAAGGTTGAAAAACAATCTAGTCTTTTAATATTCAGTAATGTTGCATTTTATTTTAAATTAAAACTTCTTTATGTTACAAATGTGTTATAAATAAATGCTCAAATGTAAAGTATATTAAAGTAAATGATTGGATTACTATCATAATTTACATAAAGCTTTTTACAAATTTTCTTTAAAATTTCCAGTCACAAATGTTTTGGTATTTAAACATTGATGAGTAAGTTTTAATATATGAAAATTCTTTTAACTATAAGCCCTGTTATGGTACCAACTATCCTTATTTTTCCTTGTTTTTCTTCATAAAGCCTCAAAAATAGGGCTTTATAAACAAAGCTTAAATTATTTCTATTTTATTTTATATTGGCAATTAAACTTTGTTTATAATTGGTGCTGTTTTTTTCTTTAAGCTTTAAGGGACATTTTCATATTTCTCTAAAATTCAATAATTTAATTCCAGTTAGTGAACATATAGTGTCATATTAGTTTCAGGTGTACAATATAATGATTCAACAATTCTATACCTCATTACTCAGTTCTCATCATAAGTTTACTCTTAATCCCCTTCATCTATTTCACCCATCCCCCACATCCCCTCTGATATGCTTTATTTTAAATGAATAAAGTTGTCTTTTTTTTTTTCAACAAGAACTTGAAGCATACTTCAGAATACATGGTTTGAAAAGATATATTTAAAACAAGAGAAATAGAATACACATTTTCTTGAGGTACACACAGAAGAATTCTCTGGTTAAATCACATAAAAATAGACATAACAAATACTGGAATTAAAATAAAAAATTAAAAAAATAAATAATAAAATTCAGTATTTATATTTTGTCTTTTAGGGTGAAATGGGCCCCAAAGGAGATAAAGGATCAACTGGATTTTATGGCAAAAAGGGAAGTATGGATTATAAAACAAAGTATCTGTATGGAACTTTGGATGTCATAGAAGTAGAAAACTTGTATTTCAGTCCCAGCTCACTCATCATTATAGCAATTAGCTTTGTTCACCTTTCTCAGGAAATTTATTTAGAATAATGAAAAAATAGAATAATACCTGGTGTGTGGTATTTTATAAGAATACATCATGTTATTGATCATTCTGAATTTTTAAAATATTTATAAAGAGAGATTCTTTGGGAGGAAGTGGGAGCTGCTTAACAGCATGTCCATGGAGAATCAGTTATGGGCCTTCCAATTTCCTCACATTGGAGGATGATTATATTTTCTGTATATTATATTTACAATACTCACTGCTTTTTAATTTTGCTAAGATGTGGTTTCTGTTTTTAGATGCTTGTAATCCTGCATTCACCATTGCTTTTTAATGTCTTTGTGTCCACTGGCCTGGTAAAATAATGCTTTGCCGGGAGTTGTAGAGCCAACTCTAGCTGTAGTTCCATAAATTCTGTCACTACGTAAAGAGGTTAACTTTTTAACTTAAGTTTGAGTTGGAATTTTTAAATCATTATTGTACCTCCTCTGGGGATGGTGTCCAGAGGCATTCCCAATGGTCCAGCTGCCATCACAGGCTATTCTACAATACAGCCTCTAGCAAAACTAGGCTGTCCAGAACCTCTGGTAAAAGAATTGTTTACCTTTGTACCAAGAAAAAGTTGGGAAACCACCAAGATCCACATGTGTGTGCCCAAGCCAACTTCAAAGAATTTGTGCTGTGAGACCTAAAGTCTTAGGAATTTGCCTAAAATGAAAAAACATGTCAGCAGGGCCCATGGTGGTTCCATGTGTGCTAAATATGCCCATGCCAAGGTCAAGCATGCTTGCTTTATTGAGCAGAAAATCATTGTGGATGTGTTGAAGGCACAAGCACAGAGTCAGAAAGCTAAGCAAACAAAAAAATGAAGCTTTTCTGAGTAGTAAAAACAAAAATTGAAAATAAAATTATTGCATGGATTGTTTTCTAAGTGTTTGTTTTTAATACAGGGTGCAAAAGGTGAAAAGGGGAATGCTGGATTTCCTGGCCTTCCTGGACGTGCTGTGAGTTTGATAGAAAAAGCTCTTCAGTATTTTACTTTAAATAAAAATTGTACTGCCTTCTTTTAGAAAGAAAAATTAGTGCAAAAAATATATTAAAATACATGTGTTTATTTTTTAGGGAGAACCAGGAAGACATGGAAAGGATGGATTAATGGGTAGTCCTGGTTACAAGGTATTTACATAAAAAAACCAAAAGATTTCTGTAACTCGTGAGTGAACATTAGAAAAATGTACTGATACTTGACTTTGTTTACATGATGACATTGGTATAAAATAATGAGCTCAAAGTGTTTTACTGTAATTTAAAAATGGTAGTAAATTTCTTTTGAGTCTATTGTGAATTCTTAGGTGTTAGAAATAGAATCTCTGGATATTAGAAGGTTGAACTTCCTTGATAAGCCATTCAAATTGGTTTGTTTGGTGGGTTAGAGGCGGAGGTACCAAGCTCTTATCTACCAATAAGGGAGGTCCTTGGGTGGGAGGTAGGGGGACTTCATCCTTAACCTTAACAACTTCTTTACCAGTTGTGTGATATTATTATGAGAGAATTAGAGCAAGAGGAACTGCAAAGTGCCTGTCATTCACCACCCGTAAAAAGCTCAAAGGCACATGCCCTTACAATGATGGGTTAGCACCATCATATTCTTACATAAAGAAACTTTTTTTGGTTAATAATCAAATAGAAATGGGCTTTCTATGCTGTAGCTTGTTAAATAAAAGGGTATCAATCCTGTGTATATATTTAAGTCAGTCTATCTGGAATGTGCCAACAGCCCACATAATTGTTCTGCTATAAGTTTTTTGAATACCTAAGGAGAGGATTTGTGTAATCCATCAACCAGTGAGGCCCCTTGGTCAAGCATTGGATTTAGAGATGTCATCATGTTCACTAGTCATCAGGCCAAACTTGCTCAGAAATCCAGTTCAGATTTTCTTGGTCCGCTACTGATTTCTTTTTTGTTGGACAAATTATTCATTTATTTGCTTAATAAGTATTATGAAAGTTCCCCAAATATCCATGACTCCTTAAATATTATAAATAGTGCTTCCTGAATTTAAAATATTGGGGCTCATTTGCTAACCCATCATCATAAGAGCTCAGTCATGTGTTAATTATATTTCACTGATTCTGTATTTTATTTCCCATTTGTTAATTAAACAGACATTTACTGATATTTATTAGGTGCTAGACATACAGAGGGGAAGAAGACCGTCACAACCCTTATTTTTATGGAGTTTATAATCTAGTCTCTCTTTATTAAAGAACACAGATTCTTTTCTTTACCTGCAAATTTGGCATTCATCTAATTTAATTTTTCTTTGTCTTCTGTTACCATTAGCCCATGTGCCCCAAGAAATGAGATTATAGTTTTGGGGGGTAGTAAAGTTTAGAGACTAGAACTGAGTTGGATTCCCACTGCTTGGTGACTTTTTCTAACCAGCTGTATGTCCTTTGACAAATAGTTTGACCTTCCAGTTTTCTCCATTTAAAAAATGTACCTCTGAAGCAAATAATACATTATATGTTAAAAAAAAAAAAAAAGAAGATAGCAGGAGGGGAAGAATGAAGGGGGTGGAAATCGGAGGGGGAGACGAACCATGAGAGACTATGGACTCTGAAAAACAAACTGAGGGTTCTAGAGGGGAGGGGGGTGGGAGGATGGGTTAGCCTGGTGATGGGTATTAAAGAGGGCATGTTTTGCATGGAGCATTGGGTGTTATATGCAAACAATCATGGAACACTACATCAAAAACTAATGATGTAATGTATGGTGATTAACATAACATAATAAAAAAAATGGGATAAATGTTACCTACTTAGAATGGTGTGGTAGGGACTGAGAACAATAGAGCACCCAGCATAGTACTTGTCAGAGAATATATTCAATAAGGAATTAGTTTCTTTGTCCATTTTTTGATTAGAACATTGCTTTAAGATCCTTTTTTGAGCTTTTTAAATTTTTTTTATTTTTATTTTTTTTAAGATATTTATTTGACAGAGAGAGAGAGATAGCGAGAGAGGGAACACAAGCAGGGGGAGTGGGAGAGAGAGAAGGAGACTTCCCGCCAAGCAGGGAGCCCGATGTGGGGCTCGATCCCAGGACCCTGGGATCATGACCTGAGCCGAAGGCAGACACCTAACGACTGAGCCACCCAGGCGCCCCTTGAGCTTTTTTTAAAAACCCACTTTATTGAGGTATGAGTGACATACAGAAATTACATATTTCATGTATACAACTTGGTGAGTTTGTACATGAGTATATTCTCGAGAAATCATCACCACAATCAATGCCATAAACATATCTGTCACCTCAAAAGTTTCCTCCCTCTCTATTATTATTTTTTTTTTGTGATGACAGCATTTAATGTAAGGTCCGCCTTCTTAGCTAATTTTAAAGTTTGCATTACAACATTGTTAACTGTAGGCACTAAGCTGTATGGTAGATTTCTAGGTCTTACTCATTTTACATAATTGAAACTTTACCCTTTGATCAATACTTCCGTGTTTCTCCCTCTCCCCAGCCCCTGGTAACCACCATTCTACTCTCTGCTTCTGTGAGTTTGACTGTTTTAGATTCCACATGTAAGTGGGATCATATAGTATTTGTCTTTCTATGTCTGGCCTATTTCACTTAGCATATGTCTTCTGGGTTCATCTATGTTGTAACAAATGGCAGGATTTCCTTCTTTTTTGAGGATGAAGCGTATGTGTGTGTGTGTGTGTGTGTGTGTCTATATGTCTTATCTGTGTCTATCTAGATATCACATTTTCTTTATTCATTCAACTGTCAACAGACATTTAAGTTGCTTTTATGTTTTGACTATTGTGAGTAATGCTGCGGTGGACATGGCACTACAGGTATGTCTTCGAGATCCTGATTTCCATTCCTTTGGATATATACCTGGAAGGAAGATTGCCACAGCATATAGTTGTTATCTCTTTAATTTTTCGAGGAACCTCTGTAACTGTTTTCCATAGTGACTATATCAATTTACATTCCCACCAACAGTGTACAGGGCTTCTAGTTTTTCCACATCCTTTCCAAGATTTTTTTTTTTTTTTTTTTTGGCTAATAGCCCCAACAGATTTGAGATGATATTCCATTGTGGTTTTGATTTGCATTTCCCCATTGATTAGTGATGTTGAGCTCCTTTTCATATACTTGTTGGTCATTTATGTCTTTTTGCAGAAATGACTATTCAGTTCCTTTGCGCATTTTTAAATTGGGTTGTTGTTATTATTACTGCTATTGAATTGTAGGAGTTCCTTATATATTTTGGATATTAACCCTTTATCAGATAGATACATGGCTTGCAAATATTTTCTCCTAATCTGTGGGTTGCCTTTTCATTTTGTTGATGGTTTTCTTTTTTCTGCAGAAGCCTTTTGGTTTGATGTAGTCCCACTTCTCTAATTCTGCTTTTGTTGCCTATGCTTTCGGTTCCTGGATTGTATGTAGGAATTTTGGGATTCTTTTTTCTATTTATATAAAAAATGCCATTGGGATTTTGATAGGGATTTCATTGAATCTGTAGGTCATTTGTGGTAGTGTGGACATTTTAACAATAAAAAATGTTCCAATCCATGAACTAGGGATTAGGAATGGCTTTTCATTTATTTGTGTCTTAATTTCTTTCATCAGTGTTTTGTAGTTTTTAGTGTATAAGTCTTTCTCCTTTTTGGTTTAGTTTATTTCAAATTATTATTTTTGATGCTATTATAAATATGGTTGCTTTCTTAATTTCCTTTTTGTATGGTTTGCTGTTAGTGTATAAAAATGCAATTGACTTTTGTATGTTGATTTTATATCCTGCAACTTTACTGAATTTATTAGTTTTGACAGTTTTTTAATGGAGTCTTTAGGTTTTTCCACATATGAGATCATGTCATCTACAAACAGAGACAATTTTATTTCTTTTACAATTTAGATGTTATTTCTTTTTCTTGCCTAATTTCTCTGGCTAGTACTTCCAGTACTGTGTTGAAAAGAAGTGGCAAGAGTGGGCATCTTTGTCTTGTTCCTGATCTTAAAGGAAAAGCTTTCAGTTTTTTTTCATTAAATATGTTCACTGTGGGTTTTTCATATATATGTCATCTTTATTGTGTTGAGTTAAATTCCTTCTATACCTAGTTTTTTGAGACTTTTAATCATGAAATGGTGTTTTGTCAAATGTTTTTTTCTACATTTCTTGAGATGATGTGATTTTTATCTTTTTTTTCTGTTAATCTGATATATCACATTGATTTGCATATACTGCCATCTTTGCATCCCAGGGATAAATCCCACTTCATTATGGTGGATGATCCTTTCAATATGCTGTTGAATTCAGTTTGATATTATTTCTTCAGGAGTTCTGCATCTATGTTCATCAAGGATATTGGCCTGTAGTTTTCTTTCCTTGTGGTTTTAGTATCATGCTAATACTAACCTCATAAAATGATTTGGGAACTGTTCCCTCTTTTATTTTTTGGAAGATTTTAAGAAGGATTCATATTAATTCTTTAAATGATTAGTGGAATTTATCTGTGAAGTCTGCCTGTCCTGGGACTTTCTTTATTTTAGGAGATTTTTCATTACTGATTCAATCTCCTTATTTGTTATTGGTCTGTTCAGGCTTTCTCTTTCTTCTTAATTCAGTCTTGTTAGGTTTTATGTTTCTAGGAATTTATCCATTTCTTCTAGTTTTTCCAGTTTGTTGGCATATAATTATTCATAAGAGTCCCTTGTGATCTTTTTTATTTCTGTGGCATCAATGTCACAGAAATAAAATGTCTCTTCTTTTGTTTCTGATTTTATTTGAGTCTTCCCTTTTTTTTCTCAGTCTAGCTAACTAAGGATTTGTCCATATTTTAGATCTTCTTAAAAAATAAACTCTGGCTTTAATTATTTTTTCTTTTGTTTTTGTATTCTCTGTTTCATTTATTCTTGCTCTAATCTTAATTATTTCCTTCCTCCAGCTAACTTTGGGCTTGGTTCTTTTTTTTCTAGTTTTTGCCCTTTTTTTAAAAAAAGATTTTATTGATTTGTTTGAGAGAGAGAGCACACAAGAGGGGGGAGAGGCAGAGGGATAAGGGGAAGCAGACTCCCCGCTGATCAGGGAGCCCTACTTGGGGCTCGATCCCAGGACCCTGGGATCATAACCTGAGCCCAAGGCAGACGCTTAACTGACTGAGCCACCCAGGTGTCCCTAGTTTATTTCCCTTTTTGATATTAATCTGGATAGCGCGTTTGCATGAACATACCTACAAGTGTAAACCTTATTTCACTTTTTAACAGGTTTATTCATAAATAAGCCACACATTATAGAGTTTACCTATTTAATTTACTGCACACACAATTCAGTGATTTTGAGTATATTTACAGAGTTACTCAGTCATCACTGCAATCTAATTTTAGAACATTTTTTTTCATCACTTCAAAAAGAAATCTTATACCCATTAGCAGTCCCTCCCAATTTCCTACCAGCCATTTGTGCTCTATTTTTAGTCCTCTGCAACCTCTAATCTACTTTCTATCTTTGTGGATTTGCCCATTCTGAATATGGAGTTTTAGTTTGCATTTCCATGATGACTGGCAATGTTGATATCTTTTTATGGGCTTGTTGGCCATTGGTGTTATCTTCTTTTGTGGGATGTCTATTCAAAACATTTGACCAATTAAAAAAAATTTGGGTTTTTATCTTCTTATTAATGAGTTGTAAGATTTCTTTATGTGTTCTGGCTATAAGTTCTTTATCAGATATATGTTTGAAAATACTTTCTTGCCCTCGTTGTATTGTTTTTTCACTTTCTTGTGTCTTTTGATAAGAAAAAGTTTTTAATCTAGATGAAGTCCAGTTTCTTAATTTTTTTTGTGGTTCATGCCTTTGGTATCATATTTAAGAATATTTACCTAACTTAAGGTTACAAGATTTTCTCTTGTCTTTTCTTCTAAAAGAAAAAAAATCAGTTTTTCTAAATACTTATATTTAGAACATTATATTTATAAAACTTTATCATCTTAGCCTATAAATTTAGGCCTATGATCCATTTTGATGATTTTAATTTCTATGTATGACATGAGGAAAAAGTCAAGATTGATTTTTTTTCCATTAGTACACCTAATTCTTTCAGCGTCATTTATTTTTTTTCTTTTAAAATTTTTTATTTAAATTTAAATTTTATTTAAATCCCATTTAATTAACATATACTGTATTATTAGTTTCAGAGGTAGAATTCAGTGATTCAGGGCACCTGGGTGGCTCAGTCAGTTAAGTGTCTGCCTTGGGCTCAGGTCATCCTGGGATCAAGTCCCATATCCAGCTCCCTGCCTCCCCCTCTACCCCTCTCCCCTGTTTGTGTTCTCACTCTCTCATGCTCTCTTTCTCAAATAAATAAAATATTAAAAAATATTAAATATTTAAAAAAAGAATTCTGTGATTTGTCAGTTGCATATAACACCCAGGGTTCATTACATCAAATGCCCTCTTAATGCCCCTCCCCCAGAAGATCAGCAAGAACAGCCAGCCAAGACCAAGTTTATCGATCAATGAGAACGGCAGATCTCCAGCGCTAGGGGAATACTGCACATGGAATTCAAGGCTTTTTTCCCATGATTCTTTAGTCTTTCAAAGTTAATTTTTTTTAACTTTTTTTTTTTTGAATTTTTCTTTTTCCCTTTTTCAACCAACATCTTATCAATCCCTTTTTTAAAAAAAAATCTCTTTTATTTTTCATTTTTAGAGTCCTATTCTATCCCTTCATAGTAGTTACCCTTATTTTTGGTATATATATATAAGTTGTTCTGTCTTTCAGCATCATTTATTAAAAAGACTATCATTTCCCATTGAATGACATGAGCATTTTTGCCAAATAAAATTTGATCAATACATTTGAAACTATTTTTGGACTCTTGATTCTGTTGCACTAATCTATACCTCTGTCCTTTTGTCAACAACACACTGTCTTGATTATCATAGCTTTAAAGTTTTGAAATCTGACAGGGTAAGTATCTAAACTTGTTTTTCTTTTTAAAATTGTAATGGATATACTAGGTGTATGAAATTCCATAGAAGCTTAAGTGTCAGCTTGAAAAACTTTACAAAAAAGCCTGAGTTTTATTAAGTATACTTTTTAGTTTGGAATAGTTTTAGATTTATAGGAAAGTTGCAGATACAGTATACAGAATTCCCTTACACACTTTACCCAGTTTCTCCTGATGTTAACATCTTATATTACTATGGCACATTTGTCAAAACTAAGAAATCAATATCAATGCACTGATGTAAATTGAACTCCATACTTTATTTGGATTTTATTAGTTTTTCAAGAATGTTCTTTTTCTGTTCCATGATCTAATTGAGGATATACCACATAGCATTATTATTTATAACCTTAGTCTTTTCTAATCTATGATAATTTCAGTCTTTTCTTCTTTTTCATGACTTTGACAGTTTTGAAGAGCTTTGGTTATGTATTTTGTAGAATGTCACTCAGTGTGGGTTTTTCTGATGTTTTCCTCATGATTACGCTGGAATAATAGGTTTTTTTTTTGGTGGGGAGGGAAGGATAACACAAAGGTGAAGTGCCCATCTCATCATATCAGAGAGTATATGCTATCCACATGACTAATCATTGATTATATTAACTTTGATCATTTGGTTATGGTAGTATTTGTCATGTTTCTTCATTGTGAAGTTATTGCTTTTTTCCTTGCACATTTTTTTTTTGGAATTGAGTTACCAAGTCCAGCCCCTACTCAAGATAGGGCAGAAGGGCTGAGATTAAGCTTAAACTTTTAGAGAGGAGAATATGTATATATATATCTTTACACTTGTTTGAGGAGAGTTATGGTTGTAACAGTCTTCCAATCCATGAACATAGTATATCATTTCACTTATAGTTTTTCTTTATCTCAGCAATGTTTTGTAGTTTTCAGTGTACAGATCTTGTATGTCTTTTGTTAAATTCATACCCAAATATTTCATTTTTAAAAATATTCTTGTGAAGAGAGTTTTAAAGATTTATTTTTTTGTTACTAGCCTATGAAAATAGAACTAGTTTGGTATGTTGATCATATATCCTGCAATATTGCTAAACTCACTTAATGATTCCTGCAACTTTATTTGGAAATTCCTTAGATTTTTCTGTATAGATGATCGTGGTATTTAGAAATAAAGACCGTTTTCTTCTTCTAGACTAATCTGTATGACTAAAATTTATTTTAATGATTTTATTGCACTGTACAGGCCCTTCAGTACAATCTTGAATAGTAGTGAGAGTGTACATTTCTTGCCTTGTTCCTAACCCTAGGCAGTCTTTTACCAGTAACTGTTAGTTGTTGATTTTATATAGAAACCCTTCATCAGCTTGAGGAAATTCCTTTTTATTTGTAGTCTTTTGAGAGTTTTTCTCTTTAATTATGATTAGGTGTTGAATTTTTCAAAAACTTTTTCGGCATTTATTGATTTATATTTTCCTCCCTTATTTCATTAATATGTATAACATTGATTTTGTATGTTACATTAATCTTGCATTATTGGGATAAATGCCAATTAGCCATTTTATATTATTCTTTTTATGTACTGCTGGATTCAATTTGGAAATATTTTATTAAGTACTTTTGTGTCTGTGTTCATGAGAGATAATGGTCAGTAGTTTTCTTGTGATTTTTTTGTATGGCTTTGGTATCAAGGTAATACTAGCTTTTCTGAAAGATTTGTGTAGAATTGGTATCATTTTTTTCCTTGTTTGGTAGAATTTACCAGTGAAACTGTCTGGACTTGGGCTTTGTAAGTGTAAGGAAGATTCTAATTACTAATTAAATTCCTTTACTAAATATTGGGCTATTTAGTGTTTCTCTTTCTTCTTGAGTAAGTTTTGGTAATTTGTGCCTTTCAAGGAATTTATTCATTTCATTTTCAGTTTGTTGGCATATTTTATTTATTACATTGTATTATTCTTGTCCTTTTAAAATTATTTGTTTTATTTTTAAAATTTTAATTCTAGTGTAGTTAACATACAGTGTTACATTAATTTCAGGTGTATGGTATAGTGATTCAGCAAGCCTATCCATTACTCAGTGCTCATCATGAAAAGTGTATTCTTTAATCCTCATCACCTATTTTACCCATCCCCCCCCATGCACCTCCCCTCTGTTAACCATCACTTTGTTCTTTATTGTTAAGAGTCTGTTTCTTGGTTTGTCTCTCTTTTTTTTCTCTTTGCTCATTTGTTTTGTTTCTTAAATTCCACACATGAATGAAATCATGTGGTATTTTTCTTTTTCTGACTATTCCACTTAGCATTATACTCTCTAGCTCCATCCACGTTGTTGCAAATGACAAGATTTCATTCTTTTTTATGGCTGAATAATATTCCATTGTATATATGTGCCACATCTTTATCCATTCATCTATTGATGGGCACTTGGGCTGCTTTCATAATTTGGCTTTGTAAATAATGCTGCAATAAATAGAGGGGTGCATGTATCCCTTTGAATTAGTGTTTTTGTATTCTTCAGGTAAATACCTAGTAGTGCAATTATGGATCGTAGGATAGTTCCATTTTTAACTTGTTGAAGAACCTCCATACTGTTTTCCACAGTGGCAGCACCAGTTTGTGCTCCCACCAGAAGTGCACAAGGCTTCCTTTTTATGCACATCCTCTCCAACATTTGCTTCTTGTGTTTTATATTTTAGCCATTCTGACAGGTGTGAGGAGATACCTAAGCATAGTTTTGATTTGCATTCCCTGATGATGATGATGACGATGAGCATCTTTTCATGGATCTGTTGGCCATCTGTATGTCTTCTTTGGAGAAATGTCTGTTCATATCTTCTGCCATTTTTAAATTTGGTTATTTGTTTTTTGGTAGTTCGGTTGTATAAATTCTTTATATATTTTGGATACCAACCCTTTATCAGAGATGTCATTTGCAAATATATTCTCCTATTCAGAAGGTTGTCTTTTAGTTTTGTTGACTGTTTCCTTTGCTGTGCAGAAGTTTTACTTTGATATAGTCCCAATTGTTTACTGCTTTTGTTTCCCTTGCCTCAGGAGACATATCTAGAAAAAAGTTGTTAAGGTTGATGTTGGAGAAATTACTGCCTGTACTTCTTCTAGGATTTTTTTTGTTTTTTTTTAAGATTTTATTTATTTATTTGATAGAGAGAGACACAGAGAGAGAGGGAACACAAGCAGGGGGAGTGGGAGAGGGAGAAGCCGGCTTCCCGCGGAGCAGGGAGCCCGATGTGGGGCTCGATCCCAGGACCCTGGGATCATGACCTGAGCTGAAGGCAGATGCTTAATGACTGAGCCACTTCTTCTAGGATTTTTATGGTTTCAGGTCTCACAGTTAAGTCCTCAATTCATTTTGAATTTATCTTTCTGTTTGGTGTAAGCAAGCAGTCCAGTTTCATTCTTTTGCATGTAGCTGTCCTTTTTTCCCCAGTACCATTTGTTGAAGAGATTGTCTCTTTCCCATTGGATATTCTTTCCTGCTTTGTCAAAGATTAATTGACCATATACATGTGGATTTATTTCTGGGCTTTCTGTTCTATTACATTGATCTATGTGCCTGTTTTTGTGCCATATTCTTGTCCTTTTAATGTATGATTTTTAATGTTCTTTCATTCCTGATATTATATATTATGTAATAATCATTTGTTATTGGTCGTTATAATTGAATTCATGCACCGCAGGGTTTTTTCTCATTTTCTCCATTATCATCTGGGCCTGATGCTCTTTGTGTTGAATAGCTTCTTGATAACTTTCTCTTATTTCTTACATGGAAATTGCTTGGATTAAGCGCTCTATCTCTCACAGGGTCAATAATAGTAAACTTCATTCTTTTAGGAAATTAGTTATTCCATCTAGATTTTTCAAATGACTTATACAGGATTGTGCAAATTCCTTTATTGGTTTTTAAAAAGTTTTCTTGGTTTCAGTAATTATTCTTCCTTTGTTATTTCTTTGAATATTTATGCTTTCGCTTTCTACTTTTTTTTGTTTGTTTTTTTGCTTGATTAAAAATGAGATTTTGGCTTTTTTATTTTGTTTTTTTTTTTTTTTTTTCCCAAAGATCCAACATAATTTAATTTTTAACTTCATTGATTTTCCATTTCTGGTTTTTCTTTTGTTTTTATTTTTGTCTGTACTACTTCCTTCCTTCCTTCCTTTTTTTTTCTTATATTTTTCTAGATTTTACAATTGGGAAATGAATTCATTTATTTTTGCTGCATTACTATTTTTTGCTTTCAGTATTTAAATTTATACATACTTTTTGATTATTGTTTCAATTGTATTCCCTTGATTTTAATGTGCAGTGTTTTCATTATTACTTTTTAGAAATTCTGTAATTTTGATCTTCTCTTTTTCCTAGAAATTGTTTAAAAGTTTAAAAAAATTTACGTTGAAAATTCTTTTATTTTGATTCTGTTGTCAACTTCTGGTTTTATTGCACTATATTGGAGAATGTTATTTGCATAACGTCTTCTTAATGGGATTTGTTGTAATTTTTTCCTGGACTTATATGTTCAATTGTCAGAAATGTTTCCTGTCATATAAAAGGTAAATATCTATTTTGAGAATGGGAAACTCAATATACATTTGTAAAATTTTCTTTATTGAATATCTTCTTTAAATATTCTATATACTTAATTTTTTTTTAACCTATCTTGTGTCATCTAGTCATTTTTATCTAGTCTTCTTCTATCCTCTGTTTCATGAATGTGGTTTTTATTTGTTGCATGGATATTCATAACTGTTACATCTTCATTTTGGATTGTGGCTTTTGACATTATCAAGTTTTAGCTGGAAGTTTACTTTGTCTTATATATGAGAATTGCATTTCTTCATTTTGATTATTCTTATTTGCTTGCTTAAACCTTTGCACATTCTTTGGTTGTTTGCTTTTTCAATAATTTTTAGTTTCTCTTATCTCAGGCGTAGAGTTGGTCTTTCCTTTTAAAAGCAGTTTGAAATGTTTTTCTTTTAAGAGATTGAGTCTATTTTTATTCACTAATAGGTTTGGCCTTACATCTGTCATAATGCTTATGTTCTAATTTTGTTATATTACTATGTGCCCTGTGCACTATTTGCTATGCTTCTTTCTCAATGTGGTCAGTTTTAAATTTCTTTTTGCCTTGACTTTCTTTGGGATTTAGGAAGTTTATGTTTTTCCAGTGCTCTTTTTCCTTCCAGTTTTATTGAGTTAATTGACATACAGCACTGTATAAATTTTAGGTGTACATCAGAATGATTTTACCTACATATATTTTGAAACGATCACCACAAAAACTTTAGTTAACATCCATCACCTCTCATATAGGTCCAAAAAATTTTTTTTCTTGTTATAAGAACTCAGGATCTCTAGTCTCTAAGCAGCTTTCAAATATACCATACAGCAATGTTAACTACTAAGGGTCTTTATACAAATACCTTTAGTCGTCTATAAAAATACAGTTTAGAATTCCTTTAGCAGCCTTTTGCCTTCCTTAGGCATCTATGCTTTGTGTTGCTAACTTTAAATGATACCTTATCATCTCTGTGGCAGTTAGTGAATTTATTCTATTTTCCTCTTTCCTTCCTCCTCCTCTTCTTATTTGTTTAATGATATTACTTCTACTTCGTCAGATTATGTAATATTTATAAATGATTTTCCATTCATGTCCCTCCTTTGCTTCAAATCTGCAATTAAATGTATTCAGTGTTCATCACCAGCCCCTTTACCAATAATTCCTAGTCACCATTTTGGTTTATGAAGCTTCTTCTATAGTGTATTCCTTAGGAAGTGCTTGTGAATACAGTATTCTCTGAATTCTTGTATTTTAACATGTTTTCTTTTTTCTTGCTACTTGAATGACAATTTGGCTGTCACTATCTTGTCGCTGTCATTAGAAACTCTTGTCTCAGTGCTTTTCACTGTTTTTCTTTGAATTTCTTTGAGATGTTGTTCCACGGCTGTTATGTGTGCTTCTGATGTCAACCTAATTGTCTTTCGTTTGTAAGTGGCTTTGTCTTTTCATATGGAAGCCTGGAGAGTTAAAACAAAACAAAAACCTTTATGTGGAAAGTCTAAGAGCATAATTTATGTCTCAGAATTAAGAATTCCACTTACCCCAGAATCCTTTTAATAAGTGGATTGAGGGCTTCTTTTAATTCTGGAGTATTATCTTGGATTATAGTTTTTTAAATATGTATATATATTTAAGGTTTTATTGATTTATTTTAGAGAGAGAACATGATTGAGAGGGGCAAAAGGACAGGGATAGAGAATATCCGTGCTGAGCACGAAGCCCGATGCGGGGCTCCATGTCATGACCCTGAGATCACTGTCTGAGCTGAAACCAAGAGTCAATCACTTAACTGACTGAGCCACTCAGGTGCCCCTTGGATTATAGTTTTAAATAGAAGTTCTGTTACATTGTTTTAATTTATATCTAAGGACTCTAATTTTAGATATGTTGCGACTTCTTGAGCTATCTTCTACCTCTACCACTTTCCTCACCTTTTTTATCTTTTTTAAAAAATTCATTTTTATTGGCTATGTTTAGTTTTTTCTCTCTCAGTGCCTTTAAAAATTTAAAGTTAAATATTTTCTCCCTTAGTTTCTAGTAATTTAATTGTGATAGCTGAGATTATTTTGTCTTTTCAATTTATTTCCTGAGTTCTTATTTTATATCATCCTTGTTTATGTCTGAAAAATACTTGTGTAACATTAATCCAGGTTATGGCATTTTGTTGCAGTTTTTTCCTGCTTCATGTTTATTTTTGTGTGAGGGAAATTTACTGAAATGTTTGGATTCTCATTTTCTGTTTTTCATTTAGTAGTTTTGTTTGGATATTGTCTGCAAATTTTCTCAATTTGAAATGTTTTAAATATATTTAGACCTCTAATAGTAGGGGTATAAAAGTTTGAGTGGCTTACTAGGCTTCTTATTTCTTGAGCATCTCCTTTTTATGTATGGTAAAGTTTAATGTTTAATTAATGGAATTGTTTATTGGGATGGGTTAAGTATGTCTTCTGTTGGGGAGGTGGAGAAATGAGAAGTACAATGTGTGCATTTAAGATTTCTGTGGCACATTTAAGAGTAGATGTCCAGCAAGTAGTTAAATCCTGATAAGGAGCTCTATCTCATTTGGAGAGGGGAAGGAATTGGAGAGTGAACAGAACTGGAAGGGATTATGGCAGAAGCCTGCTTCTCCCTCTGCCACTCCCCCTGCTTGTGTTCACTTGTATGTACTCTTTCTCTCCTCTCTCTCTCTTTCTCTCTCTCTCTTTTTCTCTGACAAATCTTTAAGAGAGAGAGAGAGGTAAAAAAAAAAAAAAGAATGGGTGGATGAAAATTCAGGTTAGTGTGTTGGTTTGGTGGCAAGATGGTTGACTTCTGTTTTCTCTAAAGAAGTGCAAATTGTCACCGGTTGAGAGGGAAAAGGTAGTTTTGTTGATTTAGCTGTGTGGAAAATGTGGCCCAGAGAGTAAAGAAATAGAGAAGCTGCGTTGAAGTCTTGTTGAAGCTGGAAGTTATAGTCTATGTGACTGTCATACTATTTTCCCCCTCGCATTGCTATACTTATGTTATACTATACTTATACTGTAGCATTGCTGTATTGGGTCTGAGGAGGCTTTCAGTTTGATTTACTGAATATTGAGGTTTGCCTAAGCAAGTGCAGCAGATGAACAGTGAGGTAAAGGGATGAGAATTTCAGTTAGCAATTGAAATACTGAAAAACAGTGTTTAAACTGGGTATGAAGAGACGTGAACCCAGGACAGGACATAGGATAGCAACAGACATAATTTGTTGGATACTTACTACATGCCTGGCTCTTTTCCCAGCACTTTATATGCATTCTCACATTAATCTCATAAATCACTGAACTGTAAGTAAAAAAAAATTTTTATCCTTTTACAGATGAGGAAACTAAGAATGGAGAAGATTAATAACTTGTCCAAGATCACGTAGACATAATTTAATAACCAATGAAAATTCCTTTCACCAAATTGTTGAAAAATCATGTTACACCCAAATAGTCTTTCTAAAATATAGAAAATGTTGATGAAACTATTGACTCTACTGTTTTTATGACATTTTAAAATATTAAAATATTAACTATATTTTTTAGATACTTATTTTTTCTAAACAATAATGCTAAACCATAGCAGTAGAAATATAAAAATACCGTGTTATTTGAAAGAATGCAACATAAAAGAAATCATAAGACAAAGGATAGTTAAGACCCCAACTTTTTGGTGGCAGTGGATCAGCTAACTTTTATGAATCTTCCCTTCTGTGCCTAGAGATGTGCAAGGCACTTTCACAAAGCCTCTTAATTTATTTTGTTAAAAAAAATCTTATGACATTGGGAGTATTAATGTCACTTAGACAGTAAGGTCAGATTAAGACAGATGAATTAATTTATCCAGAAGTGCATTCAGTTACACAACAGAGATAGAATTCCAGGCCTAGTTTGTGTGGTTCCCCTCTCTGCATGATTCCTCCTAAACTTCTTGTCTGTTTATTTGGTAAGCAGGGAGAAGCTTCCCTAAGGCTTAGATCTTCAGTGTATCTTTTGGCATGGTAGAGGTTTGTTTACAAACTAAGAATCAACCATGTAGTAAGATCAAAGTCAAAATAAAGTATTTAACAATAAAATAAGGAAACTCCTCAAAATTAAATTATATTTTAATGGTCACCCACCTGATTTTGAGGGTTGTGATGGCCACAAACTAAGTTATTCTCCATTCTTTTAATTTTTTTGTGGGTAAGTACCAGAGGCCATAGCATGAAAGGAAATACACATGCAATGCAAGTTTTACATGTCTGTTGTTGGTTGAAATTCCTTCTTAAAAATAGCTGCTTTTTGTGGAATAAATCATCTTTGACATTAGCTGTAGAAACTGGATTTAGAAATAATGTTTAGTGTAACATTTTTTCAATTCTTTTATATTAAGAAAGAAATTAATAATAGGATAGCAAAATAATAAATTAGAGCTAGGGACATGCTATATGTGTTTTTTCCACCATTCAAACAAATATACATGTACAAGGTTCTCCAGGCCATGAAAGCAATCAAATGATCAGGTTAGGTTCTGATTACAATACTGAATTTCACAGGTTGTGTATTGCCTTTAATTATTTTATGGAAAATGGCCCAAAAGAAATCATTCTTCATCTCCCAATGAAACATTATTCAGGCAATCAAGAGGACACTTCTAGGTAAAGATGATTTACCACCATCTTTTGATAACCAATGTGCATAATTTTACAACAGCAAATGCTGTAGCCCTATCCATCAATGTTTTTCCTCATTTCCTTTATCCCCTTGAAATTAAACATTTAAGAATAAACAACCCATTTCTCCTTCCTTGATATGCTTTAGTGTTTATAAAGAAGGGGACCATACCTTCTGCTCAGCACAATTCTAAGTATTCTAAGTAATAAAAAAAAAAAAAAAACTCATGTAGATGTTTCTTCCCTTTAAAGAATGTGCAAGTCAGGAAAACAACACCTATATAAACAAGATACCTGTTGAACAGCTTGGCCATCCTAAAACTCCGTGCCAAGTGTAAAGCTATATACAGTGTCATTGTAGAGAGGTGTTGGTAAGAGCAGAAAGGATGTGTAAGTATCTTGAGATCTGGGCTAGAGCGTGGTGCCAAGGCTACTGTATCAGCACTTTTTGGGAACCTGTTGGAAATGCTGATTCCTGTTAAATCAGAGACTCTGGAGTGGAGTCCACAGTTTGCAGTCTAACAAATTCTCCAGGAGATTCTGATGCAGCTAGTGTAAGAATCACTGCTGTAGATGATAAAGAATAGGTGACATTTTGTTCATATAATTATGTATCATGATGTACATGAAGTAGGAATAAAAATAAATCCTCAAATAATTTGGGGACTTCGTTATTGATAATCTTTGATGATGATTAGTTACTTTTTACAAAACCTCCTGCTAATTGGAAAAAATAAGATTGGGTCATCAGAGAAGTAAGAGGAGAAATTTTTACCAGCCAAAGTAGTTATGTAATCCCAGATTTGTTTTTTCTACTATGTGACAACTGCCCTCCTCCATTTATATACAGAAGAGCTAAACTGCAGATTTACTTAGCAAGTCACATATGACAGTACCTGGAACTATGGGAAGGTACGTGGCCTAAAGACTTAAGATATGCCATGGTCCTCAGATCATCAGAATCAGCTGGACTTCTGTTAAAACCAAATGCTGGGCTCCACCATCTGGAGTTTCTGATTCATTAGGTCTGCAGGAGGGCTTGAAATTTTGCCCTTTGAAGTTCCCACATGAACTGAAGCTGAGCTGGCTGATGTGGTGGCCATACATGAGAACCAATGGCTTGGGTGAATCCTTCTGACTATTAATATGAATGTTAAGTTTAGGTATAGTCATTGCAGTATTTCCCTGTTGTATTAGGTCCTGACACATCCCTTTAATTTTTCAGACTTTTGACCTAGAGATTTTAAACTTAGTGGATCCTACATATATCTTTGTTTTTCTTTGGTATTTTCATAAGCTTTTCTGTAGAACCCCAATGGCTAGCAGCACCCCCCTCCCAATTTGGTTAATTTACAGGAAAACATTATTCTTTGCTCGCTCTGTTGTCAGCTGTCAGCTTGTCAGCTAGTGTTTGTAAATACAATTGGAACAGATGAACTATTTGGCTTGAGTTGGTATTTCACTGTGCTTATGAAATGCAAGAATTCACGAAAGTGGGAGAATCCATGTTCCATAATGTGATGTGGTTGAATTTTTTTTTTTTTTCTAAGTGCTGATTATGTTAGCCAGGTTTTATTTGTTCTTCCTTCTGTGATTCATTTTCTATGGTTTTGGGAAATTCATTAAAATATGAAACTATGGAAAACAATGTTGGCATATGCATCAGTACATTTATTCTGAGACTCTTTCACCCTTAGACCTATTTCCACTCAGGCATTTGAAGTATTTACAAGAAAAAGGCTTTTGCTTTCCTTTCTTGCTCTCATGTAGAATGAAGTGTTTTCTCTGGTATGAAATAAAGTGTGGCATAATTGCAGAGAACTTTGCTTGTTATGATGCAATACTTTGCTGAACAGAAGACAAAATCATGGCTCCTAATGACCGTTAGGTTTCAAAAAGCCGAAATGTTGGAGGGTGTGCCTGTGTTTGTATTTTAAGAGGCTTATTCCCCCTCTCCCCGCCCTTTATTATACTGCCCCTGATGGTTTAATAGCTGTACTGACCTGTAAATATTATACATTTTAGGAACAAATTCAGCTAATATTTATTGTTAAGTATGTGTAGATACTTTTACGTACACTGGCAATTTGGGAAAAGTTTTGAGGATGCAAAAGGGTGGGTATCAAATAAGATGCTTAAATAATTTGAGCATAGTATTTTAAAGGCATATAACTAAGAACTTTGTTAGTTTTTACAGCCATCTAAAAATAAATATTTTAGGTGTTAATTTTAAAGAGGCGGATACTAAGGTAAAGTCTCAAATAATTTCAAGTAATAACTTATAAGTAACTCCACTTTTAATGAAAGCTTTATTTTGGTTTTAAAATGCAACTGTTGGGTGGCAAGGTTAAATTAGAATGATCAATTCTGATAGATCCAGAAGAATGATCCAATCCATTGGCTCCATTCCAAGAGAATGATCAACTTTAAAGTAAAAAGTAAAATAAAAATAAATATGAAAGGATTGATATAAACCTTGATCACATTTCCTTTGGCAATGAAAGTAATGTCCTACTCTCATAAGAATGAGTGTACAGTATCAGAGTTATTTTATAAATTAACTCAATTATCTGCTGCCATAATAGATTTGATATTTATATAGTCGCTTCATGAATTCCATAATAAGTTATTTGATGTCAGGAAGGGTTAAAATCAATAATCCAGAAGGAATTTTTAAATTTCATATGTATTTTATATAATCCATTTTTATTTTTTATTTTATTTCTCTTATTGAGTACTAGAAGGCTTTTAACTTCTAGATACTAATTTGCTAACCCTTTGTTATTACATGCAAGTTTATTCTAATCTGTAGTCTATCTTTAGACTTTTAAAATATCTTTTGATAAGCCATTATATTTTTAGTATAGTCAGATAATCAAAATTTATTATGGTTTGTTTTATTACATTTTACTTAAAAAATTCTTCTCTGCCCCCAAATTATAAATATAGTTTCTTATGTTTCCTTCAAAAGGATTTAAAATTCTGTTTCTCATACCTTGGTCTTATTTCCTCTGTGTGTGCATGTGTGTGATTATTCAGTTTTAATTTTTTAAATTATATTTAATAGTCCAAGTACCATTTGCTGCAGTTACAGTTCCTTTCCAGATACTGAACTTATTGAAGGCAGTTTTGGGCTCCCTTTTCTGTTCCACTGATCTTTTACCTCTCCCTGGGTTGGTGGTATACACTCTTAACTCCCATAGCTGGATATGTGTTCAGGAACAAATTCATTTCACCCTCTTGGTCTTCTCCTAAATTGTCTTGGCTATTCGGTAGTTTGTTTTTCTGCTTAAATCCTATAATCATTTTGCCACATTACAACAAAAATCTTCTTGGGATTTCTTTTGAAAATGCGTTAAATTTTGATTAATTTGGAGACATCTAACATCTTTGTGCTATGAAGACTTTATAGCTTCAAGACTGTGAATGAGGTTTTTTTTTTTTATTATGTTATGTTAATCACCATACATTACATCGTTAGTTTTTGATGTAGTGTTCCATGATTCATTGTTTGCGTATAACACCCAGTGCTCCATTCAATACGTGCCCTCTTTAATACCCATCACCAGGCTAACCCATCCCCCCACCTCCCTCCACTCTAGAACCCTCAGTTTGTTTCTCAGAGTCCATAGTCTCTCATGGTTCGTCTCCCCCTCTGATTTCAACCCCCCTTCATTCTTCCCCTCCTGCTATCTTCTTGTTAAAAAAAAAAGAGTGAGTTTTTCTATCCATAAACAGCATATATATTTCCATTTATTTAGGTATTTTACCTAATTTGTTAATAGAAATCTATAATTGTATCTAAAAACATCCTGTACTATTATTAGAATTTTTCTTAGATATTAAGTAAATAATAAAATAGCAAACAAAATTTTGAATATTTTTATTGAAGTATAGTTGACATACAACATTACATTTTTTTAATTGAAGTGTTATAGACAATTCCAGGTGTACAATACAGTGATTCACCAATTCTGTACCAAGTATAGTTGCCATCTGTGACCATGTAACTTATTAATAATAATAACCTAGAAGTAATTTTTCTGTTTGTATCTAAGGTACTTTAATATTTAATGTTATATATTATTATTTTATAAGCGTGCCTGAAAATGGAATTCTCTCTCTTTTTTTTTTTATCTTCAAAAGGGAGAAGCAGGACCTCCAGGTGCTCCAGGTCAGGATGGATCACGAGGAGAGCCTGTGAGTACCTTCTGAATTCAGTTCTAAAGACTGAAGTTCTTTTCCTGTCATAAAATCCTCTATTTAAATACTCCTGTCAGGTTCCCTGTCCTTTGTTCAGTGACTTCCAGACTTAGAGGTTATAGCAGCTCTTTGTGGAACATTGTAAAATATTGAAAAATTGAATCCTTTTTTACAAAACAGGAAGAATGTCAAGAGCAGAAAATTCACGTGCAGTATAAATTACAATCATGAGTACTCGTGCCCACACAAACAAATGGCTAATACGGACAACATGGTCTGTTGCTGAGCCTTCAGTCAGTGTCGCTTTGCCACTGGTTCATTGTTTTGTAGTATGCCCCCTGGGGTCATGTGTTCAATAAAAACTGGCATAAGGAAAAATGATTGAGAAAGTACTGGATCTGAATCCTGGATATATGTGTTTTCAGCAAGTGTGCCAGATGACTCAACTTCACTTACTATTTTCCCCAACTTTTATTCCTACAACTCATGGCCAACATTGGCCAACATTGAAATACCTGCTGGTCTCATTTTATTCATCAAAGTAACTTAAGGGGAATTTAAATTTAGGGGAATTTGCAGCTTATTTTGGGGATGACTAGGTTAAGAAATTTAAAAACAGCCAAGATATATTGCATTTTTTCACAGAGTGTTCAGGTGAGTACTCAGAATTCAAATATTGGACAGAAGAGGGAGAGCAGAATCACCAAAGCTTTTTAAGTTGGGTGAATGGATTGACCTACTCTTAGAATCATTCAATCAAATATTTATTGAGTTCTCATCTTGTGTATTATAATGCACTGGGGCAAGTTCTCTACGTAGCTACTGCCTTCACAGAGCTTATAATCTAGTTTGGAAGACAGCAAAAAAATGATGCAAATAATTACCAACCTGAGGCAGTTTATAGTAAGTGCCGAATAGGGAATTTAACATGGAATGGGAAGGCCAGGGTTTAAAGATAATTTCTGTCACATTCCAGCTGTGCAAGCTTGGGTAAATCAGTTCGCATCTCTGAAAACCTTTCTCCTTATCTGTGAAGTGTACATACTTACGATACCCACTTTGCTGTGTTGTTGTGAGGCTTTCATAGGAAACATATGGAAAAAAAACTATGAAAACATTGCACAAATGCATAGAGTTCTCCTAAGCGCAGAAAGAATATAGGTGGGAATACAAACTGGTGCAGCCACTGTGGAAAACAGTATGGAAGCTACTCAAAAAATTAAAAAAATAGAACTACCCTATGATCCAGGAATTGCACTACTGGGTATTTACCCAAAGAATATGAAGACACAAATTCAAATAGCTACATGCACCCGGATATTTACTGCAGCATTATTTACAATAGCCAAATTATGGAAGCAGCCCAAGTGTCCATCGACTGAAAATGGATAAAGAGGTGATTTTATATCTATCATCTATCTATCTATATAGATATAGATATATGAATATTATTCAGCCATAAAAAAGAATGAAACCTTGCCATTTGCAACAACATGGATGAAGCTAGAGAGTATTAGCTAAGCAAAATAAATCAGTCAGAGAAAGACGAATACCGTGATTTCACTCATGTGGAATTTAAGAAACAAAAGGGGAAAAAAAAGGAGAGAAAAATAATCAGACTATTATAGACAACAACTTAATGATTGCTAGAGGGGAGAGTGGAGGGGGATGGGTTAAACAGGTGATGGGGATGAAGGAGTATACTTATGATGAGCACCAGGTGAGGTATGAAATTAATGAATCACTATATTGTACACCTGAAACTAATACAACACTGTGTTCACTAACTTGAATTAAAGTAAAAACTTAAAAAAGAATATAGAAAGGGAATCTTGTATCTTGAGGTGATCGAGAAGTTTTTACCAAGGATTTGGGGCTAGATTTGATCATAAAAGGATGACTGGGAAAGAAAGGAAGACCAGAGGGAGGAGCATGAGTGAAGACACACAGGTAGGATGGTTAAGTGTGTGCCTAAGAAATAGTGAAATGATCTGAAAGCGGCCCTGAGGCTGCAGTGATAGGAAGTGAAGTTGAGAAGGTGGGATAGGTTCATCATATGAATTCGGGGAGTAAGTTCTATTCACTTGGCATGGCAGTGATGTGAGAAAAAAAGAGTTAACATGATGCAGAGTAGTGCTTTAGAGGCAGTTATGAGTTACATGTATATGCAGGATGGACTGAAAGGAGAAGAGATTGGAATCAGGACACTAATAAGCTGGCTATTTTGACAGACCGGGCATGGGCAAATAAGGCCTCAACCAGGATGTGAATTGGACTGGAGTGTGAGCTCATATCTGACTCATAATTTTTATGATTAAGGAAGAATTCTAAGACTTGGTAACTGGATGTGAGAACCGGGTATGTTTGTTTATGTTCTTATTGTGAAAGAATATAAGGTGTGTGTGCATGCAAACACATGGGCGTGCAGGTACGCGAACACAGGGGGAGGGGGAAGGAAGACAGCTGAGAGAATGAGAAAGTTGAAAAGAAAGAGAAGAGGGAAATAAGAGACAGTTGAAATGAAAACCAGGTTATAATTTGAGCTGGTTATGTTCTAAATCTTGGTGAGTCAGTTATTTGGAACTTGTGACTCATTTTCCCACAGAAACAATGTTAGAAAGGGCAGACTGACCAGCAAGTCTACAGGAACCATAATGTGACAGGAGCAGCATATATTTACTTGAAAAATAATACTATTGCAATCCTGTTAATGAAACCAAATAGAATAGGGAATTAGAAATGCTTAAGGCGCTGTTTTCCTCTCCCAAGGCTGCCTGTTTCTCCCTGCAGCCAGAAGCAGATGCTGATTTGTGTTTTCTTCTGCCCTGCCTACCCCCACTTTACTCAAGATTGACCTCTGTCTAGAACTTTTGCACTAGCGTAAATTTCCATCTCAGGCCCTTCTGATTTCAACCTTTTCTTTCTTTCTTCCCTCCCAACGTTCACCGCATTCACAGAATGTGTAAGGCATTGGGTTTAGTGAGAGGGAAATACAGAGACTGCCCATGGAGGCTTACACCCTCGCAGAGGAGAGAGACCATAAAAGGATAAAGAAACAAAAGCTAAATCACAGAGTTCTAAAAAAGGCAAGCAAGGTGCTGTGGCAGGGAATGGTAGTAGGATAGCGGAGGTATTTAGAATATAATCTCTTCTAAACCAGCCAGGTAGAAAACTGGGAGTTAACAAGAGAAACTCTTCAGACTCTTTCCTACTCCATCCCACCAGATTAGGGAAGGCAAGAACGGTCCTTTGCCCCTTCTCTCCCTCTATCTCTCTTTCCTGCCAACTGCGGGAGAGGAAACTAGGTTTCCTATGCCAGAAGACATACTCTCTTAGGAAAGCAATTAATAGATTGAGCATCTAAAAGTGGCCCACGTTATCTGGATAGAATTCTTCTGGTCTGTATTCTTTTACACTTAAGAACAGAATTATGAATTATTCTCTTCTTTAGGCCATTAATGAAAACTTGGTTGTTAGAAGTAACATCCTTTGAGGACTGATCTTTACCATTTTTGGAAACACTTTGAAAACAGGAAAAAAAATGAAAGTTTATGTATTTGATGACACAAAGAAATGAATACTCTTCCATTGTGTGTGGATGCTGCATATAAGTATAATGAATGATTTGGCCCCACTAAAAAGGACATGTTCACTTTATTTGTTCTATAATGTGGCAGCCAAGAAAACTAATGGAGCTTAAGTTGGAAGGGCAGAAGCTCTTAGAAAAATGCTTTAAAGCTAATTAAACACAGCTTATAGCAGCTGGATGATGACTCATCCCTGTAAGCTGATTGATAAATATGAACACTAACTGCTGGAACGCAAATTGAGGACAAAGGCTGTATTTCATTGGGAAAGGATTATATTGTCTAAAGTGCAATTACATTCTAATGGCTATACTTTGAATTTTAAAGCCTAGTATTGGTCAATCCTAGTAGTAATTTAGCCGCAAAGGTAATTTACTTTCTAAGTGGCAAATTATATATACCTAACTTCAATCCAGGTGACTGTAAACTCCATTCTAACACTTGGTGGACTTATTATAGTTGGTTTCAACCATGTAATGCTGTGTTGAAGGATTATATAATCTTGTCACTCACTCAACAAACATTTACTGAGTGTCCGCCTTGTACCAGACATTATATTACTCAAGGAGAATGTGAAGATTAATTTGTCACAGTCGTGCCCTCAAGCAGTCATGAGCCAGCAGATGACAGTGTAGTAGAAATGTTAGGGAGATAGGCACAGGGGATCTTGTGAAGTTGGAGAAGATGTGTATAACACTAAATGAGTTCGGGACCATCTGAGCCCGATTCATTCTTCTTTTCTTTTCAATAATAGCATTATTGAGATATAGTACACATACTGTATGGTTCACTTGTTTAAAGTGTATAGGGATATGTTCCTAAACAAGGGACTCTCTTAGCCAAATTCTGGAAGATAAATAGGACTTGGCTAGTTGTTTGGCCTGGCAAGGCAGAAACCTGTAGTATGTTCCAAAATGTAGAAGTAAAAAAAAAAAAAATCATGATACTTTAGAAAAAGCTGATTCTAGTTCAGGCTGCTTAGGAGATTTGGAAGGAAGGAATGGGATAGAAATACAAGATGAGATTGTGGGTGTAGGTAGCAGCCCTGTCTGTGTTGTTCGAACTTAAATCCGAGAATAGTGGGATCTTTTCAAAGGTTTCAAGTAGGTGAGTGAGTTGATCAGATTCAGAAAGTTGGAGAAAGATCACTCTGACAGCAGAATAGAGAATGGATAAAGGTGAGCCAAGGTATAGAGGACCGAGCCTGGCAGCCGGCTAGCTGAGCTCTGTCCCCTGCAGTTACAACCAGGCCAGGAACATTCAGAGTGGGGGGCAGCGCGAGTGGGACTGATTTGAAGTGAACTGAAGTGGGACCAGCAGAGCTTGAGGATTAATTGGATGTGGCACTTAAGATGAAAAAGGTTGATTTTCAAAGTCCTACCTCATGGATGATGACACAGGAAGACCAAGCAATAAACAGAAAAGAGAGAAAGAAGAATCAGTTTGGGCTGGGGGAGGTGATCCTACAGTATTTTCAAATGGAACCTATCTAGATAATAACAAAGGCATTTAAATAGGTGGCCTATGCTTTGGGTAATTAGCAAAGAATAGACACAACTAATAAAATTCTAATAAGAAATAGTGGGTCAGATTCAAGGAAATTTTAGGAGAATTTTGTGAATACTATGGATAGTAGGTTGAAAAATACTCCTCTCCCTCCCCCACAAGATCATCAGACTCTATTGTCTGAAACCTGTAAATGCTATCTCATTTGATTAAAGGGTCTTTGCAGATGTGATTAAATTGGGATATTGTGATGAGGAAGTTATCCTGGGTTATCTGAGGGGTGGCTGATCCCAGTTGAAAGACCCTAAGAGCAGAATTGAAGTTTCTCAGAGGCCAGCCCTGAGATCATGGTGGCTGATATTGGAGCAAGGGGCCCCAAGTTGAGGAATGCTGGCAGCTCCAAGTTGGAGGAGACAAGGAATGGATTCTCCCCTAGAACCTCTGCGGGGAGTGCAACGCTATCAAGACCCGGACTTCAAACTTCTGGCCTCCAGAACTGTGCGAGAATAAAATAGTGTTGTTTTAAAGAACCAAGGATGTGGTGATTTTTTACTGCAGGCACAGGAAACTCGCACACTGGGCTTTTCATCTAGTAACACTTTGTTTAGCAATGGACCCGTGTAAAAAGGCATGTGAGCACATACTGATACCAAGCAAACACTTGGCAGCACCTGTATTGATTAAAAACATTTGGGATTAAAGCAAATCAATAAGTTTAAATGATGATTTGGTTAAAAGCAAGGCTCTTCAGCCACCACTATTTTCTGATTCATAAATTTCGTTAACCTCTCATGTGTTTTTAAAAACTTCATCCACTTCTCGTTTTTCTGCATTTTTTGCATCATTCCATTTAGTAACTTTTAGCCCATGTGTCTTCTCTGTACTCCTCATCATCTTGCAAAGTCAGAACAGTTTTAATGTCCGATACTAAATGTATTATGTATATAAACTGTATAAAATGTATACATACCTAAACATAGTTTAAAATGAGATACTTTATGAATGTGTATGTATAAGAAATAATCTATGTGGTAAACATACGGTTTAATCCTGTTTTGATTACTTTGCTTATTTTTTCTCCAGGGTGGTTTTTGATGTCTGTTAGGTTCTATTTTTGCTTATTGGTACTTTATTTTCTCCCCTGAGCATGCCATTGTTTTTGTAATACATTATAAAAAAAAAATTAAGGGCTGGATTTTGAGTATTTTACAGTGTTTCTTTTTTTAAAAAAGATCTTAAGCTTGTCAGACTACATTTTGTGCCAAGGAATAAAGAAAAATCAGATTGCTTCAAGGAGTCCTCAGTTCCTGGAAGTATGTTTTCTGAACTTCTCACCAATAACTGCTTTTATCTTGGACAGTTAGGTGGATGGGGTGACAAGGCAGCAGACCACCAAAATTCACCAGTAGTTGAAAAACGAAAACTGGAAACACTTGTATTTGACCAAATTATGATGACCAGCTACTTTGCCATAGCCAGTTGTTGCTGGCCAAACTCTCTGCAGTATCCATGTTTCCTCTGCTTCTTTATCTTAGCTATTCTTGTCCTGGTGCTCAATACTGATGACCTGCTGTATTTAGTGTTACATTTTTGCTCAGTCTGAGGCATTTGCTTGCTAGTTCTCTCCTGATCGACCAGCCCCGGGTGGCTCAGGGTGAAGATGCGTAGGCAGGGCCTGGATTCCATTCCTTGAGTCAAGATTCCTGGAGCTCCATGAGGATGAGAGAAAGGATGATACATTTTCTGGACCTATGGAGGTGAGCACATGTTTCTTAAATAAGGATGTGTTAAGCCTTTGTATTCTGGAAATGTTTGCTGTATCATTTTTCTAGGGATGAAGATGTGGGGGTCACTGTACTATATCTGAGGACATTGGCTCATAGAGGCTTTTGCTCCCTTTCCTCATGTCTTTCAAATTCTTGCTAAACTGCATGTTGTGCTTGTAATGTTAGCTGCTGAACTGGTCCAAGTCATCATGTTCTTAAGAGACAAGTAGGTCTTTTGTTTCATCACCTTCTCTTTGGGGTGATTATTTGACATGTCATTTTTATGCTTATAAAGCCAAAGACATCCATAAAATTCTTGGAAAAAGTTCATGTTGAAAGGCTATGGTGGTTTCCCGTGTGGTATAATTCACTTTATTATCTTAGTAATGTGAAGGGATCTTTATTTACCTACTTGACTGTATTTTTTATTTATATTGAGAAGAAAGGTTAAGAGGGGGAAAAAAACCCAAATTCTGTCATTGTTCCTGTTTGATTTGCAATTGAGTGGCCAGCTTTTTGAGGTCTTCTGTACAGATTTGTAACATTCTTTTCCCACTCTTGTTTCAGGCACGAGGAGGGGCACGTTGTTGGTATGTGTTGAGTGAAACAACCTTAACCTGATGTCTCCTAAGAATTTCACATGGCATTTCTTAGTGTGAAGGCAGCTCACTCACATAAAACAACTTAGAATGTTTGAAAAATTCAGTTGTATTTATTATTTTAATCCCCTGCTAATTCCAGGATTTTGTCATAAAACCTGATTGAGAGTAACTCTTAGGATGCGTTTTGAAATAGGTTTTATCTAAAGTAATCATGTACATGTCTGATTTATCTGCAGGAGTGATTGAATTTGTAAGCAATATCTGCAACATTTTCATTTCCCAAAATATGGATTTTGGCTTTGTAATGACTATGAAGCTATTATATTTGTCTTCTTTAAACATAAAAATCAATTGTTGGCCCATTATCTGTATAAGTTAGTTAATAAAATCCCACCAAATTTAACAAAGGATCTGCTTAATTCTTTCCTTACAAACGATTTCACTGACATAGTAAATGAGACCACCATCAAACAACTTTATAAAGCAACATTGTGGACTTTAAATTTGGAGGCTCTGTGTCTATGGTACTGATCATTTTTCTGGTTGTTTGAAGAAATCTCTTAAATATGTTCATTGTACTCACCATAGCACATACCCTCCCCAACGTCTATCACCCAGCCACCCCATCCTTCCCACCCTCACCATTCCAGCAACCCTCCGTTTGTTTCCTGAGATTAAGAATTCCTCATATCAGTGAGATCATATGATACATGTTGACTTATTTCGCTCAGCATAACACCCTCCAGTTCCATCCACGTTGTTGCAAATGGCAAGATTTCATTCCTTTTGATGGCTGCATAATATTCCATTGTATATATATACACCACATCTTCTTTATCCATTCATCTGTCGATGGACATCTTGGCTCTTTCCATAGTTTGGCTATTGTGGACATTGCTGCTATCAACATTGGGGTACATGTACCCCTTCGGATCCCTACATTTGTATCTTTGGGGTAAATACCCAGTAGTGCAATTGCTGGGTTGTAGGGTAGCTCTATTTCCAACTTTTTGGGGAACCTCCATACTGTTTTCCAGAGTGGCTGCACCAGCTTGCATTCCCACCAACAGTGTAGGAGGGTTCCCCTTTCTCCGCATCCCCGCCGACATCTGTTGTTTCCTGACTTGTTAATTTTAGCCATTCTGACTGGTGTGAGGTGGTATCTCATTGAGGTTTTGATTTGGATTTCCCTGATGCCGAGTGATGTTGAGCACTTTTTCATGTGTCTGTTGGCCATTTGGATGTCTTTGGAAAAATGTCTGTTCATGTCTTCTGCCCATTTCTTGATTGGATCATTTGTTCTTTGGGTGTTGAGTTTGATAAGTTCTTTATAGATTTTGGATACTGATATATCATTTATCTGATATGTCATTTGCAAATATCTTCTCCCATTCTGTCGGTTGTCTTTTGGTTTTGTTGACTGTTTCCTTTGCTGTACAAAAGCTTTTTATCTTGATGAAGTTCATTTTTGCCCTTGCTTCCCTTGCCTTTGGAGATGTTTATAGGAAGAAGCTGTTGCGGCTGAGGTCAAAGAAGTTGCTGTCTGTGTTTTCCTTTAGGATTTCTATGGACCCCTGTCTCACATTTAGGTCTTTCAACCATTTGGAGTCTATTTTTGTGTGTGGTATAAGGAAATGGTCCAGTTTCATTCTTCTGCATGTGGCTGTCCAATTTTCCCAACACCATTTGTTGAAGAGACTGTCTTTTTCCATTGGACATTCTTTCCTGTTTTGTTGAAGATGAGTTGACCATAGAGTTGAGGGTCCATTTCTGGGCTCTCTATTCTGTTCCATTGATCTATGTGTCTGTTTTTGTGCCACTACCATACTGTCTTGATGATGACAGCTTTGTAATAGAGCTGGAAGTCCGGAATTGTGATGCCACCAGCTTTGCTTTTCTTTTTCAACATTTCTCTGGCTATTCGGGGTCTTTTCTGGTTCCATACAAATTTGAGGATTATTTGTTCCATTTCTTTGAAAAAAGTTGATTGTATTTTGATGGGGTTTGCATTGAATGTGTAGATTGCTCTAGGTAGCGTTGACATCTTCACAATATTTGTTCTTCTAGTCCATGAGCATGGAATTCCGTTTTTCCATTTCTTTGTGTCTTCCTCGATTTCTTTCATGAGTATTTTATAGTTTCCTGAGTACAGATTCTTTGCCTCTTTGGTTAGATTTATTCCTAGGTATCTCATGGTTTTGGGTGCAATTGTAAATGGGATGGACTCCTTAATTTCTCTTTCTTCTGTCTTGTTGTTGGTGTATAGGAATGCCACTGATTTCTGTGCATTGATTTTATATCCTGCCACTTTACTGAATTCCTGTATGAGTTCTAGCAGTTTTGGGGTGGAGTCTTTTGGGTTTTCCACATAAAGTATCATATCATCTGCAAAGAGTGAGAGTTTGACTTCTTCTTTAATGATTCGGCTGCCTTTTATTTCTTTTTGTTGTCTGATTGCTGTGGCTAGGACTTCCAATACTATGTTGAATAGCAGTGGTGATAGTGGACATCCCTGCCGCGTTCCGGACCTTAGAGGGAAAGCTCTCAGTTTTTCCCCATTGAGAATGATATTCGCTGTAGGTTTTTCATAGATGGCTTTTATGATATTGAGGTATGTACCCTCTATCCCTATACTCTGAAGAGTTTTGGTCAAGAAAGGATGCTGTACTTTGTCAAATGCTTTTTCTGCATCTTTTGAGAGGATCATATGGTTCTTGTTCTTTCTTTTATTAATGTATTGTATCACATTGATTGATTTGCGGATGTTGAACCAACCTTGCAGCCCAGGGATAAATCCCACTTGGTCGTGGTGAATAATCCTTTTAATGTACTGTTGGATCCTATTGGCTAGTATTTTGGTGAGAATTTTTGCATCCATGTTCATCAAGGATATTGGTCTGTAATTCTCCTTTTTGATGGGATCCTTTTCTGGTTTTGGGATCAAGGTAATGGTGGCCTCATAAAACAAGTTTGGAAGTTTTCCTTCCATTTCTATTTTTTGGAACAGTTTCAGAAGAATAGGTATTAATTCTTCTTTAAATGTTTGGTAGAATTCCCCTGGGAAGCCATCTGGTCCTGGGCTTTTGTTTGTTGGGAGATTTTTGATGACTGCTTCAATTTCCTTAGTGGTTATAGGTCTGTTCAGGTTTTCTATTTCTTCCTGGTTCAGTTTTGGTAGTTGATACATCTCTAGGAATGCATCCATTTCTTCCAGATTATCTCATTTGCTGGCATAGAGTTGTTCATAATATGTTCTTATAATTGTTTGCATTTCTTTGGTGTTGGTTGTGATCTCTCCTCTTTCATTCATGATTTTATTTATTTGGGTCCTTTCTCTTTTCTTTTTGATAAGTCTGGCCAGGGGTTTATCAGTCTTATTAATTCTTTCAAAGAACCAGCTCCTAGGTTCATTGATCTGTTCTACTGTTCTTTTGGTTTCTATTTCATTGATTTCTGCTCTGGTCTTTATTATTTCTCTTTTCCTGCTGGGTTTAGGCTTTATTTGCTGTTTTTTCTCCAGCTCCTTTAAGTGTAGGGTTAGGTTGTGTATTTGAGACCTTTCTTGTTTCTTGAGAAAGGCTTGTATTGCTATGTACTTTCCTCTTAGGACTGCCTTTGCTGCATCCCAAAGATTTTGAACAGTTGTGTTTTCATTTTCATTTGTTTCCATGAATTTTTTAAATTCTTCTTTAATTTCCTGGTTGACCCATTCATTCTTTAGTAGGATGCTCTTTAGCCTCCATGTATTTGAGTTCTTTCTGACTTTCCTCTTGTGATTGAGTTCTAGTTTCAAAGCATTGAGCACTGTGAATTGTGTAAGACTGTTGAATCACAGAGCTGTACCTCTGAAACAAATAGTACATTATATGTTAAAAAAAAAAAAAAGAAGATAGAGGAAGGGAAAAATGAAGGGGGGGAGTTTGGAGCGGGAGATGAACCATGAGAGACTGTGGACTCTGAGAAACAAACAAACAAACAGGCTAACTCTGAGTTAGCCTGGTGATGGGTATTAAAGAGGGCATGTACTGAATGGAGCACTGGGTGTTATACGCAAACAGTGAGTCATGGAACACTACTTCGAAAACTAATGATGTAATGTATGGTGATTAACATAACATAATAAAATAAAAAAAATTAAAAAAATATGTTCATTGTGAAATTATTGATAAGCATTAAAATGTAGTTATTTCAGTCTTATTTATTCATGTCCTTATAGTTTGAAAAAGACTTTATTGAACTCTGAAATGACAAGAGCAATGAATGTAACTGAACCTATGAAATGATGTATGATTAGTTCTCAGAATGGGTAACATAACCTGTGGGTAAATAGAATCTCATGTTGCTTACATAGGCTCACTGTTTTCACTGACATGGGGATTGGTTCCATCCACCTCAGTTTTGAAGAGAATGGGGGAGAGGAAACTTGCATCACCATCTATACAGGATATTTAGTCTAGATTTCAAAGATTTCAAGACTTTGAGTTTCAAATTATGTTCTTTAGTCATATAGGGGCTGGGGTTGTTTTGTATACTTTTTATCTTTATTGTAAGGTATCATATGATCATTTTGAATTAGTCCAAATACATTCACCATTTTCAAAGCATGAAAATACAGAATTAACAGTGTTATTCAAGACAAGTTATATTTAATACTGGGCTCATGATCCATATAAATGCTGTTTTAACAGATGAAATGAGAATGTTTTCAATTCATTCTATTTTCACAAGTGTGGAAACTGATATTTTTTATGTGCTCTGGAGTGCACACTTTGGTAACTAGATTATTTCATTCTGATGAACTCTTTTTTTATGTTTTTAAACAATATTTTCAAAATGCTTGAGTGTGGTTACCACATTGAACACTAGACAAATGTTTCATGCCTCTGAGAACATCAGAAAATCGTTTATGTTTTCAGTATGTTAGGGTGTGTTAAAATACAGATGGGGAGTATCTGAGAAAGAGCGCTTGAAAATATTTGTTTATACCAATACACATTTTTATTTTTGATAATCAGGTAAATTACCTAATAAATAGATAATAGATTGCCAGTAGTTTCAGATGGTTTATAAAAATGATTTTTGCAATTTTGAATATTGAACTGAAGTGTTCTGTTGTTTGAAACAGATGTACTTTGTTAAGTCATACCTGCTTTGCTGTTTTTATTTTGGTTCTTCAAAAGATTGTGGCTTTGAAACTCTTTTTGGTACACACTTCTGAGGTTGTAGGGGAAAAAAAACCCCAAGGTATGTTTTAACAAAAGAGTGTATTAATCATGAGTAGACTAGTATTGAGAATGTTCTAGAAGTCATGTATGACCCTAATGGTTTATAATGAATTTAATCCACTGGAAATGATCAAATAAGATTGGCATATAACTTAATTTATTAGAACATAGGGACCAGGCATTTTCAGTGAAGATCTCTTTCTTGCAAGTGAAGTATAAAGAGTGATTTGAAGAATATTTAAATAAGGGCAAAGGAGTTTTATGATGTCTACATGAAAAGTGCACTTAATTGATGGATTTAGGTGAAATATGAAGAACTTAAAATAATGTATTTTAAGAATGGAATGACTAATCACACAAAATGGGAAACCACCATGAGAGAGCTTTAGGATTGTTGCAGATTCTTATTGAGATATGGAGTCAGGTGCTAATATTTGCTGAGCAGTCATAGAATGTACAATATTCTACCAGGTGGTTTTAGATAGAATAGTTTCTCTGCAGTTAGGAGAAAGAGAAAATTTACTCAATAAACATATTGTACAAAGGTTTATATAAAAGGCTGTGGTAGGTCAAGACTCTTAAATTCCATTAAAGTGAAGTTAATCATGAAAAACAGTATTAAGACTTTTGATGAAGGGTTAAAAATGGTGGGAAAATGATCTATAGTTGTTTTTGAACGAAGAGACATAAAATTGATTATATGAAAATTTAATTGGTAGATACTCATAAAAAACTTCTTGATGACTTTTCTAGCTTAACACCCCAAATGCAAATAATGTTCAAGAGTTTGTCTGTCTGTTTACTATCTAGTAAACAGAGCAGTGTTTCTCCAACTCTGATCCAGAGTACTTTAACCAGAATCATGAGAGATGGCTATTAAAATTCAGTTTTCTGGTCCATCTCAGTCCTAATGTATCAGAATTAGGGGCTGAAGCCCAGGGAACTGCATTTTTAATGGCTGCCTTATATGTATCTGATATAAAATTTGATAAGTAGTGATATAAAGGCTATGATACAGGTTGATCAATATAGAGGAATATGAAGGTAGTAGAAAGATAAAAGTTACCTACTTGAGAACAGTTAATTTTGGTGACATTGGTAAATGAAAATGGAATTATCTTATTAGCTACCTTATTATTTTTTAAGGCTATATGTGCTTTAATATCTTTCTCAGGCTAAATAAACTTCAATATTGCCATGAATGATAATTTGAAATTATATTTCCAAATAGACTCAGTGTTCTTGGTGTATTTAAAATACTTTATTATTTTTTGACAAAATTTCAGAAGCAAATCTATTTTGGAAAACAAAGGTGCATCTACGTACAACTGAACAAGAGTAAAGTTGTTTATGGGAAGATTGATAAATCCTCACAAAGATAGGAATTTGGTCACTTAAATTTATTTGTTACATCTTCAATGAAATTTTTAGGTTATTAATTTTCCTAGAAATTTACTTTGAAAATACATATAGTATTTTTTAAATCAATTTTTAGATCTGATCTATTACCATTTTTATTTTAGAAAAGTTACCTTCTGTTACTTCTGTTATGGGGAAATGGTAAGGCTAATCTTGTCAAATGCCAAATTCCTGTCTTTGTTATCAAAGAAATTACTTCTTAAACACAGTATTGTTCTTCCCTAGATGGGAAGACTGACGCCTTGTCTACCAGTATATCCTTAGCAATGTGTGAAAAATTGTCTGTGAGAATAACCTACCAAGGCATGAAAACTAAGCAGATGTGTTACGCTCTGAGGTCACAGCTGTGAGGTTGCAGTATACTTCTTTCTTGTTGTTTAGTTTTTTTGTGTGGTTTTTTAAAATATTTATTTATTTTAGAGAAAGAGCAAGTGTGCATGAATGGGGGGAGGGGGAAAGGGAGAGGAAGAGACACAGAGACTCTCAAGCAGACTCCCCACTGAGTGGGGGAGCCCAATGTGGGGCTCCATCTCACAACCCTGAGATCATTACCTGAGCCAAAATCAAGAGTCAGACACTTAACCAGCTGAGCTACCCAGGCTCCCCATAAGGTGGTTGTTGTTGTTGTTGTTTTTAAATGAAACAATAGCCACAACCATTAATATCTTTACTTCTTTTATTTTGAAAGACAGGTATTTAACAGTAGTTTCTTGAATGACTTAAATGCAGGGAGAAAAATCTTAGATTTTTTTCTTCCTGAGAAATTTTTGAAATATAAAACTCCATGGGCCAACTTTTTAATGTATTATTTATTGTACATTTTAATTATATTTATTTATTTATTTATTTATTTATTTATTTATTTATTTAAAGATTTTATTTATTTATCAGAGAGAGAGAGACAGAGGCAGGCAGAGGGAGAAGCAGGCTCCTTGCTGAGCAAGGAGCCCGATGTGGGACTCGATCCCAGGACCCTGGGATCATGACCTGAGCTGAAGACAGACGCTTAACCGACTGAGCCACCCAGGCGTCCCAATTATATTTATTTATATTACCTTATGTATTCACTTATTACACATTTTATTTAACTTCTCTTAAATAGGCAAAACATGTAGAAGTTGTGCTGTAAATTTCAAAATCTGCCTTCGTTTACCCAAATCCCGTTCCCATCCCTAGAGATAATAATCATTCATTTAATAAGATTCTTTCCAAACTTAGTCTTGAATATATGAATACATAAACAGAGCACATACACATTTTCAAAATAAAAAGTCATGTCCATTGAAATATTATTTAACTTCACAGTATTACAGATGTTTTATCATATCTGGTTATAAGAAAGAATATAACACCTGTCTCATTTCCTTTTATTTATAGCATGGATGTATTTCATCTAACTTCCCCTATTGATGTTACATATATTCCCATGTGTTATGCAATATTTGGAGGGAAGGATGTTTTCCTGTAAGTGAAATCATTACTTCAGAATCCAGCTTATGCTTTATTCCTGATTTTAAGCAGAAATGTCTAGTGTTTCACCAAGTATGTTTACAGTTGGTTTCCAATGGATTCAGATTCAGGTTTACAAAGTTCTAGATTTAGATTTATAAGAGTTTTTAATAATGCCTGATAAATTCTGCAAAATGCATTTTTAGTATTTTTTGAGATGGTTTTGTATTGTTCCTCCTCTAAACTGTTAATAACTTGGATGAACATATTATATGGATATATTTCTTAACAATGAACACTCATTGTACCCTGAAGCGAACTCTCTTAATCATGTTCTACTTTTCTAATGCACTGCTGTATTTGATTTACTAACATTATAGTAAAGCCATTTGCATTTGTGTTGACACAAATTAGGTTAGTTTGTAGATTTCATTTTTAGATATTATTCTTGACTGGATTTGTTATTAGGGTATGGTGGCCTCATAATGTGAATTTAAATCACCTCCATCTTTAATGCCCTGGAGGAATTTAAATAACATAGAAACTATCTGGTCCTTGCATGTTAAGTAATATTTCTGTGGTAGGCAAAATAATGACTCCCCTCCTCCCCCTGTAAGATATCCATATCCTAGTTCCCAGAACATTATTTACCTCACAATGTAAAGGGACTTTGAAGATATGGTTAAGATTATTGACCTTGAGATGGGGATATTATCCTAGATTACCTGGGTGGGCTTAATGTAATCACACATAATTAGAAGGAGAAAAGATGGATGAGAAACAGGTCAAAAAGATTCAACACCAGAAGGACCTGACCAGCTACTTGCTGCTGAAGTTGGGGGAAGGGGCCTGATCCAAGGAATGTGGTAGCCGCCAGAAGCTGGGAATGGCCCCCAGCAAGAAAATAGGAGACCTTGTTTTTTTTTGTTTTGTTTTTGTTTTATTTTGTTTTGTTTTTCCCCAACTGCCAGTAACCTGAATGAATAGGAAATGATTTCTTCCCTGGAGATTCCAGAAAGGAGTGCAACCTTGCCAACTCCTTGAATTTAGCCTAGTGAGACCCATGCATTACTTCTGACCTACAGAACACTAAGAGAATATATTTGTGTTGTTTTAAGCCACTAAATATGTGTGATTGGTCATGGGTCAATAGAAAACTTACATAGTTTTCCTTCAAGTTTTTTTTTCTTTTAGTGAATGCTTATTAGTGTATCATCTAATTTTTCAATAGGAAAATGGGGATATACATATATAAACAGCAAAATTCACAGTGGGCTGAGTTGCACAATAAATATGTAACTATATACATGTTTTAAAAACAGGTTTTAAATAAAAGACACGTAGACAACAAATTAGATATAATTTTCAAATAATCGGTTATTTAGTTTTTACTATATGAATTATAACTATTAAGGTTAAAAATTCATTTGTGTTCTTCATTAAACTAGTTTCACCTTTGATTTGGTGTTCTAAAAATTTTTCATTTGGTGACTTCGATCATATATGAACTTCTTTAAAAAAGTAATTCACATTTCTCTAGAAAATGGTATATAAAATCTACTCAGCAACTGAGTTGACTTTAAAGGTCTTTGGAAAATTCATTTTCATTTTTCTCCTTTATGAGAAATTCATCACAATTTGTTTTGCATTATACAGTGACATTCCATGTACCAAAATGGACTGCATTTTTTAGGTTCTCAGAGGATCAGAACTCATTTTAGAGCAGCTCCAATATCATTTTGGAACTTCTTTCAAATGGAGTTGGTTTTCAGCATTACATGTGTCTATATGTATATGTTCCTTTTAACTCCCTAATATATTTCATGTGCATGATCTTACTTGCTAATATAAAGGGACAGGTTATTTTCTGGAGTTCTGGGTTCAGAGTGAGTCCGTGACTTTCCCATGATGTGGTGGGAGTGCAGAGACCGTCCGTGGGTCTCTAAATCCTGTCCTCCCCCTCCTCTTCTGGGTTTTCAGGTATGTTATTTTAATTTGCTAAACATTTGTCTTTTTTTTTGTCCTGAAAAATGATACTTTGACAACAGTAAAATTGTTTAGAATATCTTTTTGGCCTTTAAAAAATGCTTTTAGATGCTGAAGAGAAATGCCAGTAACATGAAGCAACTTTGTAAGGGCTCCCAGATAGCTTTTCCTTCTGATGCCAGCCCTGGTCTCTTTCTGTAACTTATTATGTCAAACTGGTGATATTTTCTGTTGTGTGTAAACATAAGTAACCCAGAAATATTTACCAAAGCATTTTCTATTGAAATTACTTACCTTTGGGTACTTTGGGTCCATTCCCATGTGGGGTCCTGATCCATAGGCTAGGGAAGAAGAAATTCATCCAATGTTACTCAGATTCTTTTTTTTTTCCCCTTAAAGATTAGAGGGAGTAGTAAAACTGTGTTGAAGTATTAAAGGGAATAGTAAAGCTGGTGATTTCCTTATTATGGGTTTATTACAAGTACTTATGTATTGGTTTGTTTTAGGTTTGGCAGCTATGGTTGTGAGTTACTTCTCTTCAGCATTCTCTTACCACAGAGTAATCTTTTGTACATCATTCATAATGATCTGTCAGTTTTGTGGAATTTTAAAAAAAAGGATTGAAAGACATTGTGCGGTTCAACTGAAAATATATTTGAAATTTTTGTTATATTTTCCTGAAAGAATTGTGATGAAATACATGTGAATGTTTAAAAAGCAAAAAAGTCATTGTAGTCAAAGTTAGCCAAACACGAAAAGACAAAGGTAGTGGGTGACGGGCGCTGCCAACTCGGCACCCCCCTAGTGGGAAGCCTTAGACTGCTGGAGTCCTCTTGGGTACAATGGGAAATTTTGGAAATAAGGGTAGAGAAAGGCAAGGTAGGAAGACCCCCCGCCCACCAGAAAAAAAAAAAGACATCCTTAAAAGGAAGAAGGAGGACAAATTTTGAGACATGGGGGAGAATTGACTTCATCTATTTCACAACTTTCAAAGGTCAGGGAGGAGCTGTGAAAAGACAGTCATGAAAATTTTTTCATTAGAGTGCCAACACTGAGCTAAGCTTGTGAGAGTTAATTGATATAATGTACCAACTTTATGAGGTAGATTCTGTTATTTTGCCCTGTATAAAATGGGGATACTTCTGGAGTCCATCAGCCACTGGATAATGGGCTGGCTGACTTCAGGGTCTAAACCTGTAACTGCTTCCCCTGGGCTTTTTATTAATAATCATTGTAATAATAGTTGTAATTTTTATAGTTAATAATAAGCTAATTTATAGTTGTAATTTTGTAGCTAATTTAATTAGCTAATAAGCTAATAAGAGTTCATGAATCTTTAGGAACAAACAAATCACTTCTTGATACAATAAAAAACATGCTTCTGATATTTTGATAACTGTATATTAAATATCTCTACCACTGTGCGGAAAGGTTGAAAATTTTGATACAAAAATACCATTAACGGGTTAGATTTGTTTTTAGTACATTGAAAATATTGTATTACTTACAAGCAGATTGGATCCAAGATGCTCTGATTTCAGGGGTAAGGTAACTGAATTCATTGGACCTGAGAAAGTATCAAGTGATATTTTTGTCTTTTGTAAGTAATGTATCATGGACATATTTCCTTCATTACAAAGTGGTCTTTAGGAAATAGGGGCCAAACCCTTTATTCTAAATTATGTATTTCTATTCTTAATGACTTTTTGTTACACATCAATGGTTTAATGGTTACAGAGAAGATTCTAGAACATTTTTTATGTCAACACTTTTTTCACCACAACATTATGCAGGATTTTCCAGTTGACTTTCTGCTCTTTCTCAAACCCAGACTGAAATCACGGAAGTGGGGAAATATACCGCTTTCCTCTTACCAAATAAAATGCTTGTTTCTGTCTTTATTTATACATTCTCACAGTTGCCTGAATCCAGAACCACACAGGCCGAAAGTAAAATATAAAATAGTTTGCTTGGAAAACATTTGCTGTATGAAGTAATTGTCACTAAATACTTTGGATCGACAAGCTGGTAAATTTCAGTTGGTTTTGAATAATACTTCTGCTAGTGTAAAATTGGCAAAATTTAGTGAATTTCAATAAATAGGAGCCCAGGAAAATAAAATCTAGGAGAATTTTATTAACTAATATAGCTCTGAATGATTTCAGTTCTGGTTAACTTCTCTCTCAACAGCCTTTTATTCCATGCATACCCATGGTATCATATTAGTTTTGCCAAGATTTGCTTTTATAAATCAGTTTTACATCTTCTTTTTAAATATTCTATAGTTTTATATATTTGTGGTTGATATTTATAAAATAAGCAATAGTTCTTGGCATAATTAGACATAGAATATATGACTGCATATCTCTGAATTATAATGTTTTACTAACTTGTTAAGACAATAGGAAAAGGAATCTTTTTTTTTTTTTTTCAAATCTGGAATCTCCCCCCAAATACTCTCAATATCTGATATGCTGAAATAACATAAGATTTGGGACTATGTCCTAATAGAGACCAAGCTCAGTATTATAATTATTTAGGTAATAGGGTGTCAAATCAGATCCAGGGTGTGAATTGGGGGGGCTCTCAAGGGCTCCTGGGAGGTGGAGGTCAGGGTGCCTGAGCATAACTCCATTTGCCCCCACAGTGAGGATGTGGCCCTTCTGGCACTGGAATTGGCTTCCGAAACAGGAGTAGAGGCAGGGTATCTGTAACTGATTTGTACTAATATCATAGATTGTGTGAGGGCATAGAGACTTGAATAGTGATGAAATTCTAATCAGTAAAGGACAGCGTGCAGCAAGAAATTCAGCTTCTCAGGTCTTACAGTATCATGGGTAATTGTATGACCCCATTAGAGATTCTTGGGGCCAAAGGACTCTGCATGGCCGCAGCTGCACCAGTTTCAGCATAGAACAATATATGGCTGTCTTATATCTGATAAGATTTTACAGACAGGTTTTATTTCGATTCAGGACTTAATCTAAACCTATAGTGAGTGTGTGTATATGTATATTTGAATGGGAATTGATTACAGATGGTGTCATGCCAACTTATGTTCTATCGAAATGGAGGCCTTTATTTGGAACAATATTGATCTTGATTGATTGCATTGAGAATCCGCATTTTCTGCCTTGGAAGGATACAATTCATATCATTCTATGTTCTTTCTACAAAAACTCAGTTATTTAATTTTCCTTATTTTTATGCTCATGTTTTATAACGTTACTTTAAAATTTATATGGTTTTATATTATTTTCTAATTCGTATGTTTGTAAAAGTTTGTGTTTTCAACTAGACTACAAGCCCTTTGTTGATAGTCCTTGCTCACATACAACTTTTGTTCTTTGCAAAGGGTGTAGTGCCGTGGCAAAATGAATGGAGCCAAATAAAATCAACATGAATTCCAATTTATGATTCAAGTTCAGATTTTTAAAACCAGAACTATATGCATGTGTCTTGCATTATAATTGTGGCTAACACATTGACCAATATTGTGTTAATAAAGTCAAGATGTGAAAATCAAAATAATGGTCTACTCTCCCTGTAATAGAAGATAACTTGATCTCATTGACAGTGGCCTCTCTACCACGTGCCTTGATTTACTGAGGAGTACTGCTCTTCTTTGAGAGCCCTGATAATGCAGAGGGCTTTCAAAGAAATACTGATGGGTCCCAATTTCCTTGTCTTTCAAATTCCTTTTTGGCCATGTGTCTAGTTACTTATTTCCAGTGTTACTTATTTTAACTGAAGTGTCCTCGAGAAAGGAACTAAGAAAAATGAATAAAAAATGGAAATTGGTTAGTGCCATCACTGTTTGCTTTGGCTGGTAAAAGATTATTTTGGTAAATGCATTGAATGACTGTCAATAGAACTGCTTGCCCATTAATGAATATGCTAATGTTATTCTCAAATTGGTACAATGAACATCAATATTCTCTGAATCTTGCTGGAGAACTTCTACATCTAGGTTGAGCCATGTAAAGAGTTCTCTATATTTCTTTCTGTCCTCAAGCTGTGACCTGCATATTTTTCATAGTTTTATGAATAAGGGAATCATTAGGAGAAAGATTATTGTATTTTATAGAAGGAATTAAAGTTCCTGGGTGTTTCATGGCTCAGTTTGGAGGATATTAGTCTTACTAGTTTTTAATTATGGTTGTGAGGTGGTGGGGGTCTTTGTTGTACTGAATCTGAACTCCTATGACTTGACAGTTTTTCTTGCATTATTCATTTTAAATAGTATAGGAATATGTTCAAGTGAAGTATCCTTCTTATTTTTATCACTTATGTTGGTCTGAAAGAAGAAACAAAGTTAATATTCTCATAAGTGTTTCTTTTTGAAAGCCTTTATTTAAAACTTTAACTATCAGTAGATGTTCATATAATATTGAATCCCATAAATTTTCTCTATTCCAAATTGGATTATTGTCAGTAGCAGTGTTATACTGTAAGTGGATGATGTAAGTTTGAAATTATGCATTATTTACAAGTTAAAAATCCAATCAGGACTTGAATTCATCTTTAGTGATAAAGTCTATACTTTTTAAAATTGAAATTCTACTTTATTACTTTTTAGGGAATGCCAGGATTTCCTGGAAACCAAGGATTAATGGGACAAAAAGTGAGTATTAATGAAACTTGAAAGATTTTGGGCTGGATCTGTTTATTAGAAGGGCAAAGTGGTAATGTCTTCACATAGAATACATTCTTACCACCTTCATGGCAACAGTTAATTGTTCAAATATGATATAATTTCAGAAGCTATTATTTTGTCTTTATAATTAGTTTTTGTTTTGTTGTTTTATACAGATAATTTGGGTTTATACATGTGCTTTCTATTTTACTTGGTTACTTTTCTATCTTGTGCTCTTTGACCATCCTTTTGGGATAATTTTACTACTTCCTGAACTATATCTTTAGCAGTTCTTTTAGTACAGATATCTTGGTAACAACCTTTCAGATTTTATCTAATTTTAAATATCTTTATTTTACTCTTGGTTTTGAGGGATCATTTTGTAGGGTATATGACTCAAGGTTGATGATTATTTCACTGAAACATGTTGAGGATTTTCTTCGATTGTCTGCAGGATTCCCTTATTAACTAAGAAACATCTGCTCTCATTCTAGTTATTGTTCTTTTGTAACTGATCAGTCCCTTTCTTTGGGATTCTTTTAAGGTATTTTATTTGTCTTTCATGTTCTAAAACTCATTACAGTGTATCTAGATATGCATTTCTCTTTATTCGCCCTGGGGAGAATTCAGTTTTCTTCCTGGCTCTGTGGAATTATTTCCACTAACTCTGGAAGACATCACCTGTTATTTCCAAATTACATCTCTTCCAATCTTTGTTCCCTCCTTCTGGAATTACAGTTAGATGAATTTTATTCCTTCTCATTTTGTCCTCCATGCTTCTGAAGAGCTTCTTATTTTCATATCCTTGATTCTAGCATTCTGGTTAAATTTTTTGGATATATTTCCTACTGTACTTATTCTTCCTTTACTGTATCTACTCTGCTGTTTAAACCATCAATAGATTTAAAACAAAACAATCATACTTTTCATTTCTGAAAGTTCAACTTTTCAATAACATCTTTTTATTCTTGACAGCCTCTTGTTCCATTTACGGTCCTAATCGTCTTTCATGATTCCATTCTTTAATTTGTAAAGATCTCATATATTCTAAAATCTGTTTCTAACAATTCCAGTATCTGCAATTTGTTATTTCTGTTAACTCTCAGTCTTATGGCTTGCTGCCTCTTTCTTTCTTGATAAAAATGAGCTCATTGCTTCATGTTAATTGGTGTGAGTTCTGTCAGCCTAATTGGGGCATGGAGAGCTGCCTCCTGCTGGTAGCCATGGATATCACATCAGCCCCTGTAAGAGTCCTGGGTCGTCCCAGGTATTAAAGATTCCCACCCTCCCCCCATGGCTAGCCCACCATTCAGTTTCTCATGCACTGGACACCTCCAGCCTTGTTGGCTCCTGCATCTCTATCTCTGGCAAGATTTCTGCATAGATCTAAATCCTCATAATCGTAGTGTCAACCCAGAGTATATTTTATTAAAATGCGGGATCTTTGAAGACCTCTCCAACTTCTTATAAGACCAGCACTATCTCCCAGAGGATGTTCTTTCCAGGTTTTTGTTCTTGTTGTTCAGGGTTCAAAGACGCCCTTGGAGTACCTGGTTAGCCACAGTCCAAGAAATTGAAGTAGAAATGCTATTCTATATCCTGTATTTTCTTAACTTACGTTTACTATCATGTTTCTTCATCTATGATAAAAAAGAAAATTTTCACATGGTTTTTCCCCCCCTGTTGTCTCACCTCACCAACTCTGTGTGAATTTCCAGGTCTTTGTTTGAAACAATGACAGTATCTCTCCTGATTTTCTCATAAAAATATATGACTTAGTGATTTCACAGACCTTAGGCCCAAATCTTTAAGGTGTTATGTTCCTGATTTTTCCATCCTATGTTGCTTCTGTTTTACAGTAGAGAAAGGGGAGGCAGACTGGGCTGATTGGTATTGAATTTTCATTTCATAATGCTTTGGTGGGAAATTCCTGGAAATGGATTGATAATTCAAAATTTTAAATTTAATCTGTATTTGATTTTTAGGGAGACATTGGGCCTCCAGGACCACTAGGAAAAAAAGGAGCTCCAGGGATTCCTGTATGTTGTCATTATTATCAGGGTGTTTGAAATACATTTTCTATGTACCAGGAGTTCTTATTTTGGAGTTTATAAAACTGGGGGGAATCCAACAGTGAGATTTTGGGGGTCCACAAATCCATTTGTATGAGAAAGATTATGTCCATTTTTCCAGAAACCAGAAAACAAATATTCTATCTATTCATTAAAAAAACTAAGTACCATAAAAAGTCTAAAACTTTAAATGTTCTTTTTTCATTTTTAAAAAAAATTACACATTTATTACACTAATGAGGAAGAATATATTCAGAAGAGGTAGTATAGGAAGATCCTTAATTAGTGAACAAATAATTTTGGAAGTTTTGAGACTGGAAGGGACATATGAGTTTGATATTAGAAGTTATGAAAATCCTATTGTATGTGTGCAAGATTGCATAAAAATTGCTAGAAGTGATGTTGATTTTAACCTGTGATTCAAATTACCTATAATAGCTTTTTCTTTAAGTTAAATGGATATCTTTCATGTTTAACAGTTTATGACTTTATGTAAGTTAACACAGATATTTTATCCATTGCTTGGTGAAAGAGTTGGTGAATTTTGCACATAAGAGTAAATAAGAAAAATATTGTGCATTAGATATGAATTTGACTTTTGGGGAGGTTTAAAAGAAGACTGTTCCCTTTAAAATGGAATATTCAACCTCCACCTTCACTACCATGTCATCTGTTCATTGAAAGCATAAACTTGGTGGGGCGCCTGGGTGGCTCAGTCAGTTAGGCGACTGCCTTTGGCTCGGGTCATGATCCTGGGATCCTGGGGTTGAGCCCCGCATCGGGCTCCCAGCTCCACGGGAGGCCTGCTTCTCCCTCTCCTACTCCCCCTGCTTGTGTTCCCTCCCTCACTGTGTCTCTTTCTGTCAAATAAATTAAAATCTTAAAATAAAAAAAAAAAAAGAATAAACTTGGTGATTTACCAGTATTTGAGTTAGCTTCCAGAAACTGAAGGTATTGGCTAGAATTTCACTGAACTTTGAGAATATGTATATGTAACATACTTAATATTTTATACACAGTGCGATGAGCCAGTATGTTTTACATTTTATAGTTGCAATAATATCCTAAATTGATAGCAAAGCGTAGTAGTGATGACATGGTATTTTCAATATGATACTATTGAGATTATGTTTTCTGATGATATTAATTGCATATTTTTTGCTCATCACGTTTCCTTTGCTATGTTTAAGAGAAAGCAAATGTTTTTAATGTACGTAGTGGTATTTAAAGTAGAATCTAAATTAAATTAGTTCCTTGTTGCTAGAGTAATTATTGTCATATTTTGAATTATATGGTTAAAAATATGATCATTTTGTAACTTGAAGAGAGATTGTTAGATTCAGAGAATTTATTAGATGGTAACTCTTTCAAAATATTGTTTAAGAAAACAGAAGTTGAATGTGAAGTTGACCAGGATGACATCTATGAAGAAACCTAATTTAGCCATCTTGACAGAAGGAAGAAAGTGAGAATAAAGGGAAAAAAAATCAACTTTTGTTTACATTTTTCTTTTACTAGCTTTCCAGGAATTTTTGCTATTTGTAGGTTATTTGAGCAACCACGTTAGGAGGGCTTTGCTGGCCTTCATGCTATCTTGCGTAGATTTTTTATTATCCTTTATTTGGATGTATGTGGGAAAATTTTCCCCATATTGTATTATTTTTTAGCAGATTATTATGAGAATGTGTACCTTGGAAATTGATTTAATATTTTTCTAATATTGTTTTCTAAATTACTCTTGAAACTTCCACTTCAAAATGTAGGGTTTGATGGGACATGATGGCTTGCCCGGTCAGCCTGGAACACCAGGATCTAAGGTAAACAAAATGAAACTAAATAAGATAGAAAACTTTATGGAAAATGATCATTTATGTACTCAGGAAAACTTTTAACTATACTGATTTTATTTTAAATGTGGTTTTAATTCTTTGAACAGTCATTTGTAAGAATGAAATCTTAGAACAAAAACTAAGCATATAAAAACAGCCTGATGTAAAGCAGGTCTGGTTTAAGCAGGAAAGTGTCCGGAATCTCTCACTACTTGAGCCCCTCCTCCTCTCTCATCATCCCAGGGGCACTGAGGACTGTGTAGAGTTGTATGGAGTTTGGTGCCAAACCCCACCAAATGGAGAGGGTTAGTAGTTAGGATTGAGGATAACTTTTTACCAGTTCCTGAGTCATCATCTTGATATTTTTATTTGGTAGAATGTATATGGAATTTTTATTGTAAAATGCCTTGTCATGGGTTTTATTAGGCATTCTCTCCTTCAGAACTGTGGGTAAGATAGTATATTATCTTTACTTTCATTTTTAAAAAATGTCAGGCAAGCCTGACAAATATGTTTAGGATGTCAGGTTAGGTTATTCTCGTTCCAATTTTAGTATATGTGCTGCCGAAGCGAGCACCAGGTTAGGTTATTCTCAAGATAGAACTGAAACTCTGAATACCATGGTTGGACCATTTTCTAGGTATATGGAATCCTGTGCTAAGACAGCTATTTTTTTTTTTCTCTTAGTTTATTAGAGGCTCAAATCAAGTATGTTCTGGCTAGACTCAAACTATTCTCAACTGGGGTGCCTGGGTGGCTCAGTTGGTTAAGCAACTGCCTTCGGCTCAGGTCATGATCCTGGAGTCCCAGGATCGAGTCCAGCATCGGGCTCCCTGCTCAGCAGGGAGTCTGCTTCTCCCTCTGACCTCCTCCCTCTCATGCTCCCTCTCTATCATTCTCTCTCTCTCTCAATAAATAAATAAAAATCTTTAAAAAAAATAAAAATACAATTCTATCAATAAAAATGAACAAAAGTCCAATTTGAATCAGATAACAACAACAAAAAAAACTATTCTCAACTATTTAATGGTAGAATGTAGGACAACCTTACAAAAGGAAATGATGGAATTGCTCTTTTGGAAGAATTAAACCTTTAACTAGACATTGTCCCATGGGAATAGACCCTGGGATACAAAACGAGTAGATGAGTAGATGACCTAATCTATTCTACTTTTAGTTTCAAAACTACTTAGAGAAAGAAATAGGATAAAACATCATGGGAGCCCAGTGATGAGGGAAAAGTAGCTGCCTTTTCACCAGTGGTGGATCCTTGTGAATCCTTGGAATATTGTGTGTCCTAGCAGTAGTAAGTATGCACAGAATTGGTATAAAACCCTTACCAAGTAGAGATCCTGCACAATATCTCAAAGTCATTTTCTAAGAAGATACAGAGTAAGAAGATACATAGTAGTTGTAACTGGGGTACAGTGGACTCCCCCATGGTGTTCTGGATGCTCTAATTCTTATGAATTCAGCCTAAGATTTCATCAGCTTGTTTTTATCAGCCACTTCACATTGTTAGCTCACACTGAGCTAGGGGTCATTAAATCTGCTGGAATTTTCATAAAAAGTTTTAGAACAATACTGTATGGCATCCACCACTTGAGTAGATTCTGCTGATATGGCTGGGAAAGCTGATATGGCTGTTTCCAGGATCAGTTTGCTTATTTTTACATGAATTACTGTAAAGTTTGTTTTCTCTCATCTTGTACTTGTGCAATTATTTTGTTAAAAATAGATTCAAAGTGTTAAAATTATACCTCTTGAATGTAATCTTTCCAGTGAAACACTTCAACTCTTTTTCATGTAGTATATTAGCTCAGGTGTTCTGCAAAAGGCCAGATAGTAAATATTTTAGTCTGAGAGCCATATAGCTTCTGTTGCAACTACTCAACTCTGCTATTATATTGCAAAAGCAGCCATGGACTAACTGTGTGGGATGTGCCTGTGTTCTGGCAAAACTTGATTTACAAAACCATGCATTGGGCTGGATTTAGCCCTTGGGCCATAGTTTACTTACCTCCATGTTAGTTTATCTCTGCCTGTTTTGTCAACTAATAAGTTTGTCAACTCTGCCTTCAATATCAATTGGTATGAATTTTAGGGTGGGACAAAAAAGTTGTATTAAATAGGGCAAGGACAAGGCTGAAACTCTATGGTGGATCTTTAGAAAACATCTAACTTGGTTTATAATACCTTTTTTTAAAAAAAGCCATTAAACCATACTATATTCTAGTTTTAAAAATTGTTATCTAAATGACATTAAGATATGTTAACATAATCAAGTCCTGTAACTGTAACTTGCAGCAAGTCTTGTCACCTCTGTGAATTTCTGCTTAATCACTTGTAAAAGTAGAAATTTTATGGAACCATTGTTCAATGGCTTAATAATGCTGTTACGTGCTGAATGCTTTAAGTCCAAATATTGTATTCATATGTTTCAACATGAGCAACCTAGAAAACTTTTCAGAAGCTGAAAATGAAGTTGATTACCTTTACTTATTAGTACACCCAGTTTGGCTCTTGCTTTTGCCAGACATTGACTAGATTGGGATTTTAGGTATCAAAGTATATTTGAAAACGAACACTATCTTTGACAGTCTCCCCTTATTAGCCAGCAGATGTGTTCTCTCTCTATATACCCAACCCCTTTTATATTTTTATATTCTTCGCCCTGTCAAGTTGGTCTTGCCCTCCCAGCTTCTATTAGAAAGGACTGCACTCGAATCCTGAAAAAGCACTAAGTAAACATTTTCTGATTCATATTTTTTCAAAAAAAAGCCACTGTACAGTTGAAGCTAATTTTCTTTCCGTCAGTTGCATGCTGAAGGTGAGTCATGCTGAGAAAATGAAACAGGGCAAAGATGAAGATTCTCAGTGTATAGGACGTTGTTAAAATACATGGCTCTGGTCTGTGGAGTATGGAGACCCAGCTAATTAGCACTGGTTCCTGAGGTTTCATAGCCTGTCCCTTACTTGTAGCTGCTAGCTTTAAAACATGCTTTTAGAAAGCTTTATAAATATGGGGACTCATTCCTTGCCTAAAAGAGTTTTTCTTAATAAGTAGGCTTAACATACAGAGTCTATGTTTCAAACAGTTGGAGAGTTGAAAATGTAAAAATTATTTTAAATGTATTCTCTTAAGTGTTTATATCAGATATATTGTGACTATATTTTTTAAAATTCACATGGTTTGATGCATTGACAGGGAAATAAAGGTGAACCTGGACTTAAAGGGATGCCTGGGGCTTCTGGACTAAAGGTAATTATCATTTGAGGCATTTGGAAATATATTCAAAGAATTATAAGTCCCCTTCATTATTTGATGTATCCCTTAAGAAAAGTTATATGAAATGAAGGATTATCTATATTACAAAATTAACAAACATGAAGGAAAATGGCCAATGCGAGATTTCATTTGTCTTTTGGACACTTTATCATAGTTTGGGTTAACAGACATAAACTACCCTTTGGCTTGGTTTTGCTAGAAATGGTAAAAGCCATATGCTAATATGAACCTCCTCTTTGGTCCAGAGAATATCACTGTCTTCTGTAACTGAAGGAAAGTGTGTGTGGCTCTCACAAGTGGTGCTATTCTTTTGTATGCTGATTGAAGGGATTTAGTGTGGGGTCTCAGAGCCCTTTATACCAGTTTCCTCCAAACCAAGTGGTTGATGTTTATTTCAATAGGATTTTCAAATCTCTTCAAGCCTTTAACAATCTACAGTAATATTCAACAGTTCAGGAATGGGCATAATAAGTAAAGAGGACAAAGCTCTTTCCACAAAAGAGAGTAAGCTTTAGTTGATGTGATAGAGTTTGGGATTAATGGTAAAACTCAAACCAAAAAACCATGAAGCAAGTTCAGGATTCCATCCTATATCTTACAGATATGACCTAAATGTCATTGACACATCATCACTATAACTTTCAGAAAATTTCCTTATGTAAGACTTTTAAGCAATCTTTATTTCATAAAGGAAATAATCCCTTGGGATTATCCATGGGATGATGGAGAGCGGAGGAATTAAGTTGTGGAATATTACCTGTAATGGAAATAGCTTAAGAATTTACTTCTAAAAAACAGTATTCCTTACGTATAAAGAAAAAAACATAAGTGTGTTTACTATTTAGTTACAAAGATGTTCACCCCAATATTGTTTATAAAAATAAAAATGGTGAAAACTAATGTTTAATAATTGGCATTTTATTAAAACAAATATGGTAAATCAATACAGTTAAGTACTATTCTGTATTTAAAATTACGTTTTAAAAACAACGGCATATGAAGAACATCGTGGTATTAATATATTTTGTGGTAAAAGACATTCTAAAATGAAGCATGCATACTGAGCAAATCTTAGTAACTAAATTGTTTATTGTGTGCTTGTGAGAGGTAGAGAGAAAATCTATAACAAAGTAAAAACAGTGAGTAATGAGATTTTCAGTAATTTTAGTTCTATTTACTCACCAGTTTTGTAACAATAAAATAGGTTCTTTAAACTAGCAATATGAGAATAAGCAGTTTCAAGGAAGAAGAGAAAGTTAATAAAACAAAAGATACCTATGTTTATTTTATTTTTTTTTTTTTTTTTAAAGGTTTTATTTATTTATTTGAGAAAGAGAGAATGAGAGACAGAGAGCACGAGAGGGAAGTGGGTCAGAGGGAGAAGCAGACTCCCTGCCGAGCAGGGAGCCCGATGCGGGACTCGATCCTGGGACTCCAGGATCATGACCTGAGCCGAAGGCAGTCGCTTAACCAACTGAGCCACCCAGGCGCCCAAGATACCTATGTTTATTATCACTACTTTATTATTTACTTTCTGGTTGAAGCTATAAAATAAAAATGACAAATATTTATAAAATTTTAAAACATTGCTATCAGAATAGTTTAACTAGCAAAGATAGGAAAAAGTGTAAGAAGTTTTATCAGGACTCCCGTTATCTTTTCATTCTTTACTATGTCTGCAGTAATAACTCTAAATGTCAACTAATTTTGTAACCATGGATTATAAATTGGAGATATATGTAGGGATAAAAACAGTGGTGTTTTTCATAAGCAGTAGGTTTGCAATCTTTATGTAATTTCTATGTTACCTAGGGAGAACAAGGAGCAGTAGGTCTCCCGGGAGAACCAGGATACCTGGGTTTACCTGGAATTCAAGGAAAAAAGGTATGCATTATTTAGGAGATATAATTAACTTTTAATCAGCTTTTTAGCATGTAAGTCTTCCTTTTGTGAAAGTATCATAGTAGGACTGATTATACTTTTAAGGATAAGCTGACTTTTATATTTGTATATGTATGATCTGATCCACACCATGTCCATAGCTGTGGTATCTTTCATGTCCCTACATGAGTATGGTCTCCTAGATGAAGGTCTTGGATGAGGCATGCAGCTCAGAAAATGGAAACATATCCTTAAGTAATATCCTGTAAGTTCAGATTGCTTTGCTGTCAGTCCACATGAATCAGAATTTTGTAGGAAAAGTATTCCATGTCAGGCACTCTTACCAAAATGTGAATATTACTGTTACCAAAACTGGGGCAAAAGTGTAAAAAGATAAAAATTACACCCAGAATGTTTGACCATGAAGTTCCTATTTATGAAAGAGTGTATTACATAGAATTTCATTTAAAATGAATTTGAGGAGTTTAAAATACAAATCATGTATACTGATGTAGAAGGATTTGGTGAGAGAAGAGAGCAACACTTTAGGTTCATTCTCTCTCTCTCTCTCCTCAAGTAAAGGAAGCCTGAAGCTATATCTATATAAATATTATTTTGGGGTTTTAAGACACAACTAACTGCCCATTTGTCAAAGAAGTCAATCCCACTGCAAATACATACATTTCAGGATAAAAGTAAATATACTGGCTTTTATTCTGGAAAGGATACTAACTTACATCTTCATCTATATATCCCTTGCTGTTTTAGTTTTTCTACCATTTCAATTTTCTGTTTCTCATGTGTTACATACTTGGCCCCTAGGTTATTATAACCAGTATGATCCTTGACCTTTTTTTCCCATTAAGCAGCTGGTAACACAGGAGAGACAGGGATGACACTCATAGCAGCAATGAAGTGTTAGAAACTTAGTGCATATTAAGTAAACCTGTGAATATGTTTGGATTTAGAGAAATTTAGTGTTCAAAACTTACCCTTTAAAAGATCACCTATATTTTGTTTGTTGTAAACACAAAACTCGCTCTTTGTTTAGAGAGCATGGTAAGGTAGAAAAGAAATTTGGAAACAGTGTCCAAGTTCATCTTAGGGCAAGTGCTTATCTTTCTTGATTTGCAGATTCATTATATTAATTTGTATTCGTATTCATGTCCTTGTAAGAACCAGGACATTGAATTAGTTGATCTCGAATATCTCCTCTAGCTGAAAAAATCCTAGGATTTTTATTTTTATTCTGGAATATGGATATCCCCCCAAATTCATTTATGAAGCATATGTTTTCTAAAATAGCATTTCAACATAATATTCTACCTCATTGCGTCCTATAAATGTGTGGCTACAACTGGATCAGTGGAAGATTTTCAGTTTGATTTAATAAAACAACGGTTGTCAAAATGAGTTTTCTCATGTTTGTTTAACCTCAGATGGTGGTCAATACAGAAAATTGTCTTATTCCTGGTAAAATAGAAATTGTAGTCAATTTTCCTTTCAAATGTAAGAGCACAAGACAGTGTTCATTTAGAACATCATTTTGACATAATACGATTTTACTCTCTTCCCAAATACTGTTTTGGAATCAGCTTCTGCTTATAACTTGTGGAATTTGTATGAGACCAAATATTTTTTTCCTGTGGAAAAATGTTTATTTGAAAGGATACAGAAGATCCTAGATTATGCTAGACATTAAACTGCCTTTTTTGTAGGGGGACAAAGGAAGTGAAGGTGAAAGAGGCATTCAGGTATGTTGCTGGCTTTTTTATTTTTGTTTGACAATAAAATCAGGGCTTTGCTCTTTTTAGTTCTTACGTGGTTTCCAGCTCCTTCCTGTTTTGCCATCAGTATCTAATTGTTAAGTCCCAGCTTTCTTCTTGTCTTCTAAACATTTTAGTCAACATCGAATCTCATTTTAAGATTCTTCTTCACTTCGGTGTTGTAGAAAACTTGGGAACCAAATAGTTCAACAAAACAGTTATAGATTTTATTACATTACTTCTAATATCTTTATTTATATATTTATGGAAAGTATGTATGTTTCCAGAAATGCTTTGAAATGGCTTATGGCACAAATCAATTCGAAAAGAAACCATTAACACCAAATATAAAACATGTTCAAACTAACAGATGGAAGGAGAATTATACCAAAAAATTAAATCAGGCTGAGGACATCTAATGATTTAGAAGCATGTTTCATTTGGGTGTCTTAGCAACAAAGGCAAAGAACTCTAGAATTTCTGGAGGCATAAAAGGAAATTACAAATTGAAGTAATAGTAGAGTTAGACTCTACTAAGGTTAGAGTCTCAACAATTGTTTTTCAACTGTTGATTCAGTTTCTTTTACTGAAGATATTCAGGTATTATTATGATGTCTTTAAGTTAATTTTGAAATGAAGAGTGAGGCGAATTTTAAGGAAGTGCCTGTGAGGCTCTAAACCTACATATTCCAATTTCCTTCTTGGTACTGAGTTTGGATATCTCATGTGCACATCAACGTGTCCTAAACAGAACTTGTCACCTTTCCCCATAAACCATCTCCTACTCTGTTCTTTGTCATGGTAATTGGTAGCACTGTGTAATGACCTGAGGGGAAAAAGTCTTGAAAGTTATCTTAAAATTCATTCTCTTCTCTCTCCACCAGCAGTTTCACATCTAAGTCTCTCTGGAACTTGGCCCCTTCTTCCTGTCCACACTGTCCTAATCATTTCTTGTCATGGGTCTCAGATTACTGCACTGTCCTCTTCACTGGTCCCTTGAGTGCAGTCTCCTTCCTTCCTCCCATGCTCCTACCAGCATGCAATAACTAAGCTACACATCTGCTCAGGAATCCTTCCGTGGTGCCCCACACATTTCAAGATAAAGTCTGTCCCGGAAAGTGCTTCCTTGTTTGACTCTTTTTGGTCATTTAAGGTTGAGTCTTTTTCCTTACCCTATAAGATGCCCCTTCTGTCAGATACCCCTTCCTGTTCCGGTAGTATCCAGCCCAGATATTTAAGTATGCATTTTCATTATTCTTGATTTAATGGCTTATCTTTCCCACCACACAGTAAGCAACATGAAGGTAAACAATATCTTTGTTTCAGTGTCCCTCTGGGCCAGCAAATAGGTGTCACTCAATAAATATTAGGAATTCACTTAAGTAAATAAGTGAATAAATCACGATGCAAGAGTGATTTAAAATTTAAGTCACTAGATCATTCATTGATTATATTACCTAGGTATTTGTTTTCCTAGAAATTGCTAATTATCTTGTCCAACGTAGGGATGAAGTAGTGCTTTAGGGGCTAGGACCATGTATTATATATGATGGATATCCAAAAGTATTTATTAAAGGGACAAATGTGTTTATATCTTTATTAATTTTCCTCTCTTCTTATTTGTCCTGATTTAAAGATCTTCATGCAAAATGTTTTCTATGGTACTCTTCATACTGAAGTATAATTGACATATAGTAGTATATGGTTGACCCTTGAACAATGTCGGTTTGAACACCCCAGTTCCACTTATATGCAGTTTTTTTTTCAATAAATATAGTACAGTATCATAAATGTATTTCTCTTCGTTACCATTTTCTTAACATTTACTTTTCTCTAACTTAATTGTAAGAATAGGATATATTACATATAACATACAAAAGATGTATTAATTGATAGTTTATATTATTCATAAGGCTTCTGGTAAACTGTGGTCTATTAGTAGTTAAATCTGGGGGGAGTCAAAAGTTATACACAGATTTTTGACTTCGAGGGAGGTTGGTGCCCTCGACCTCTGCATTGTTCAAGGGTCAACTATATTGCAGGTGTACAACGTAATTATTCAAAATTTGTATACACTGTGAAGTGGTCACCACAATAAGTCTAGTTACCATCTATCACCCTACATAGTTATAAATTTTTTCTTTTGATGAAAACTTTTGAGAATCACTCTCTTAGCAACTTTCAGATATACAATATGGTGTTATTAACTGTAGTAACCATGCTATACATCCATCCCCAGGACTTCTTTATTTTATAACAGGAAGTTTATGTCTTTTGACCCCCTTCACCTATTTCACCCACCCCCCTCCTTTCTGGCCAAACATCATTCTGTTCTCTGTATCTATGAGCTTAGGTTTTTTGGTTTGGTTTGGTTTGTTTGTTTTATTTTGTTAGATTTCACGTATAGGTGAAATCATATATTTGTCTTTCTCTGATTTATTTCACTTTGCGTAATGCCCTCATGTTCCATCCATGTTGTCACAAATGGCAAGATTCCATTTTTCAAAATGTATGAGTAATATTCCACTTTGTAGTGTATTTTTAATTTTTAAAAATTCCTTTAAAGATGTCTTCTTGTCTTGGCATGTGTATAGTCAGCACTGAACATAGTTATGTCATTGAAATTAACAAAATGTCCACAGCCATTGGATTTTTAAATTATTTTCATGTTGTTAATATTAGGGTTGATTTTTTTTTCTTCCTCTGAGAGACTTCTTCCTCTCTTACATCATTTTATATATTTGCATCACTGCTTTGGTGACATTTCTTCTTAACCACAGGTTAATACATAGTTTGTGTCTTAGATGTGATTGCATTATATGTGTGCAAGCTAATCCATAATTTTTATTAAATTTTAAAGGGCCAAAAGGGAGAAAATGGAAGACAAGGGATCCCAGGGCAACAGGTATTTTTGTTTTCTCTGATGGTCAATGAAATAATGAATCACATAACTGGATGGTGTTGGGAGCTGGTTACTTGCAAATGGGAATGAGTGGGAAGAACGGCAGATGTAGTACACACTCTAAGCATGCGAGGAAGAAAATGTCAGGTGGTGGTGCTGATAATGGTTGGCTTTAATCGTTTGCCTTATATTTTCATTTTTCTGTATTGATTGGTGACTGTTATACTTGCTTTTCCATGCTTTTTTCTGGTCAAGTGAATGGCTAACTGTCTTGGAATAGTTATTGGCCAAAGGCAGACATCCAATGGCAGTATCTCCATATCTACTGTACAGTCTTGATTTATTTCTTGACATGTGAGTAGTTGAAGCCTGTTAGGAGGGGAGGAATGTACTTGTTTCCCTCTTACATGTTCAGAGATAGAATTTACTACGCTGGAGATTAATTAGATACTATCTTGAGGGACTGTGTTATGGAATAGATTCATAGTAAAATTGTTTTGCTTCTTCCCTGTCTAGACTCTCCTCGTTAAGTAGTGTTTGTAGTGAGATTGCCATATGGCCTGCAAGTTCAGTCAGAGCTAAATTGGGCCAAAAGAGGCCTACAAATGATTTGTACTTGATGTAGCTTGCGTGCTGCTGCATTGCTGAGAGTTGAGCTCAGATCCAACTTGGTCCACACTTGGAAGGGCAAAGCGTACACATGAGTCCCCTGGTGGGGTAGACCTCTTTCGAATGTGACATTCAAGAGATTCAGTAATTACACTGGTTCTGGAGAGAGGGGGATAAAACTGTGAGTGGTGTCTTTGAGGACAGAGGTCTCTGTGTCCCTCAGCTGGAGAAGTGAGAGACCATGGGGGTGAGGTCTGAAAGCATGTGGTCACAAGGTTATCTATAATAGAGGATGGAAGGTTAGTGCTGGTATTAAGGAGACTTGAGAATTTAGAAGCTAACACCAAGAGCAAAAGTAACTAAGAGGAGAAATGGCCCGAGTTTGCCTGCATACAACTATGTTCAATAAAATGTGTCTTTTGATTTTGATGCTCCTCCACTTGACTCCGATCCTCTTGATGATACAATCAGCTCTGTCCCCCTTCTCCTCACAGACAACACAGACTTGCCCCCTTGGTTTCCCTGAGTTAATCACACAATATGTTTAAACAGCTGTTCTCATAGGAGGACCTTCACCTCTTCATCCATTCAACCTCTGCAACTCAAGCCTTTCCCCCCAAATTCTTATGGTAACTGTCTGAAAAGAAGGTTATTTCCTGTGGAGTCTGAGCTCCCAACTTCGCTAGGTCACTGGCTTCCTGATGACACTCTCCACAGTTCCCTTAACGTGTTTTCTTTTTCCCCTCACTTCTCAAGGGAAAGAGCGGTCTCCTCCCTGGGCAGGGTTTGAGTTCCCTAGAAAACTTCTGCCCTAGATTTGTTGGACGCTGCATTTCTCACCACCAGGAACTCTGAGCCCTCAGGGAGTACCTGGGGGTCAGAGCAACTCTTGCTTTTCAGCAGCCAAATAGTTGTCCCAAGCTCTTTAAATAAACAGTACTAGTTACCTGTCATTTTACCAAGTGCTGCAAGTGTGTGATTTCTTGGCTTTCGTGTTGTGTTTCGCTCATGAGATCATCCTGGTGGATTCTCAGATGACAGCTGTTTTCAGCTTCAGCTCTAATTCAGTTCTAGTTGCGTGAACTGAACTCTCTTCTTACCCAAGCTACCAGTTGTAGGGTTATGTCTGGTAGGGAACACCCCTGCGTTTCTTCAGAAACCTCGATATTTAAAGAATAGTCTTACAGTGTTTTACTTGCTATATTTACATGAAAACTTGGTGTTTTTATGCTCTCATTTTGATTTGAGAATCTGCCTTTCTCTGTGCCATACATGGATTTTTCCCTAATTTGTCTTCCCTTTTGTCTAATCTGGGTACCTTTGTTCACGGAACCTAGAGATGAAGCCAAATAAATATTCAAACGCAAAATTCATAGTGTGAAATGTTATATGCTAAATTTTGTATTGAATTGTGGAACACCCTTTCTAATTGTAAAGTTGAATCATGAAATCCTGCCTGTGTACGTGCAAGCTCTACCCTTGTTCCTGAACTGGTATGGGGTGAGTTTAGAGCCTGAGTGTACAAGGAATTTCAAAAATGGGAAATTCTAATGCCTTTCTTGAAAGTTCTTATCACCTGTAATGTGTCGTTGTAATGAATACATGAGAGATAAGTGGGAAATAATTTAATAGAGCCATCCAGATGCATTCAATGATTGTAATGGTGAGTGAGTTTCCTGTGTGGGCTCCCCAGTGTGTGTATCACTTGGGAAGAATACCATTTATACCTCACACTGCTTTTCTAATCTCTGAATTACCAGCTGTGAATGGTTTAGGTATAGGACAGATGGGTATTTTCTTCCCTATTAATCACTTTGAATGGCATATTTGCTTTAACTCATCTTTTACAAATAGTACTCAGTTGAAATTTAATTTTAAGAACATAAACTTGGGAAAATAGAACATTTAATCACCAAATAAAAGACTAAATATATCTTACCTGATTTGAGTTTAATTTCCATTAAAATAGTAATGTATTTAAAAATCAGAATAGAATGTAAATAGAATTCAGCTAGAATCCCATTCTAACCTACATATTTGACCTGCATATATAAAAATATTCATATCTAAGAATGAAATAGTTACATAAATTCACATTTTCCTATTACCCAGTTAGCATATTGCCTAGTCATTAGTCTCCTTTAAAAAGACAAAAAAGGTGATGGCCCTTGAATGGGCGGGACATGGCGGGAACTAAAGTGCGCAGTGTCGCAGTTGGTGCTCGCTGTGACGGCTGGGGTTGAATGTAGCGCTTGGTGATCTTTCCTCTTTTCTTCTTTCATTCGCCTCAGAAGAGAACAGTCACCACACTCATGGCTGGGATTTTGCGCTCAATAGTTCAGAGGCCCCCAGGCAGACTCCAAACTGTGACAAAAGGTGTGGAGTCTCTTATTTGCACGGATTGGATTCATCACAAATTTACCAAGTCAAGAATTCCAGATAAAGTATTTCAGCCTTCACCTGCAGATCATGAAAAATATGGTGGGGATCCACAGCACCCTCATAAACTGCATATTGTAACCAGAATAAAAAGTACAAAAAGACGTCCATATTGGGAAAAAGATATAATAAAGATGCTTGGATTAGAAAAAGCACATACTCCTCAAGTTCACAAGAATATCCCTTCAGTGAACGCAAAACTGAAAGTGGTTAAACATTTGATAAGGATCAAGCCCCTGAAGTTGCCCCAAGGACTTCCAGCAGAGGAGGACATGTCTAACAGGTGCCTCAAGAGCACTCGGGAATTAGTGGTGCGGTGGCATCTAAACCCCATAGACCAGGAAGCAGTTAAGTCCTAAGGCCAGAGCGGTTTCATATTAAAAAATGTAAATCATTTTTATTTAGGTAGTGAGAAAGTGTTTTCATTAAAACATATTTTAAATACTAGTCCTTTTCACTGGCTAAAAAAAAAAACAAACAAAAAACCAAAAAAGGTATCATGTGTAATTCTTTCACTGATTCTATCAGTACTTTTCAAATTAAAGACTAAAGTTTGATTAAACCTGTGGCAAAAAGTGCATGCCACATTTCTAGTACTGTACCTTGCACAGTTATTATAGTTTTTTTTCCTATTAATTTTCAAAGGGAATTCAAGGCCATCATGGTGCAAAAGGAGAGGTATGTTTCTTCATGTCTTAGGCTCTCTTTTCAGTCCTTATTGCTTCAATTTTCAATGCTGTATAAATCTAGCTATTGACATCACAAACAAAATGCTTTTCATGTTCTTCAGTTCTTAAATAGTGATTTTCATAATATGTGGATTCATTGAATTAATTATGAAATGTTACATATTTGTGAACATTAATGGTTCTAGATTAGGAGCTAAGTTTTTTCCTGCATATATTCAACAAAGAACATGGTGTTTCTGTATTTGTCTCTCTAGAATTTAAACTCTTTGGGAACAGGACTGTGTCATGTTTGCTGTTTCTCTGGCACTAAACGTATTGCCTACACAATACGCTCAATGAAGAGAGGATATTTGTGGAGTTGGGGGGATGGGTGGATGGATAAATATATGAAGTTTCTCTTCTGATTAATAACAGCATTTCACAGCTGTTCCCTATATAATGTACATCATATATACCTATATATATAGTCATATGCATATCCTTAAGGAAGTCTGTGATGCAATTATACCTTCTGAAATATTTAAATAGAGCTTTTCAAGATTTCTTCTGATTTCAGAGAGGTGAAAAGGGAGAGCCTGGTGTCAGAGGTGCCACCGGACCAAAAGGAGAGTCTGGGGTGGATGGCCTGATGGGGCCTGTGGGTCCCCAGGGGCAGCGTGGGGTAGCAGGTCCTCAGGGACCTCCAGGATTGGATGGGAAACCCGTACGTATTCTGCTTCTTCCATAGTTCTTGTGTTCTCATTGCTTTTTACTTGGTATGTACATGTTATAATGCCAAATAATTTGATGCAGGGGAGAGAATTTTCAGAACAGTTTATTCGACAAGTTTGCACTGATGTATTAAGAGGTAAGTCTCAAACAGATTTTATTTCTTTTTCTTTTAAAGATTTTTATTTATTTGACAGAGAGAGAGACAACGTGAGAGAGGGAACACAAGCAGGGGGAGTGGGAGAGGGAGAGGAAGTAGGCTTCCTGCTGAGCAGGGAGCCTGATGTGAGGCTCGATCCCAGGACCCTGGGATCATGACCTGAGCCGAAGGCAGATGCTTAACGACTGAGCCACCCAGGTGCCCCTCAAACAGATTTTAATAACTTTAAAGTTACTAAAGTAATACAGATTCTTGGTAGAAATTATAAAAGATAAAAGTAAGATAAGAAAATAAAGGACATTTATAAACCCCTGTTTTTTTCTAGATGAGTATGTTTATGAAGATGAAAATTATATGTTCTCTTTTGTAATCTTTTTAATAAAGAAATTTATCATGATTTCACCATGAATTAAATTTTCTTTTCTGACATAATTCTGAAAATTTAATTCATAAATATGGATGTCTACAATTTGCCAGTTTCTTTTTTGAGGTTTGTTTTCACTTTTCCCTCCCATTTTAAGCAATTGCTACAATAAAATGATGACACAGACCAATGAGTATTTCCAGAGTTAAATTCCTAGAAGTGAAATTATTGGTCAACAGATTGGCATCTGTAAATTGTAAAAAAAATGAGTAGAGATGTTATTAATGCGCATTTGCCATTTAAACATAAGGGGTGGGACTTCTTTGTTTTTAAGCTCAGCTACCAGTCTTACTTCAGAGTGGAAGAATTCAAAGTTGTGATCATTGCCAGTCCCAGCACGGTTCCCCTGGTATTCCTGGGCCACCCGGTCCCATAGGCCCGGAAGGTCCTCGAGGATTTCCTGGTTTGCCAGGAAGAGATGGTGTTCCTGGGTTAGTGGGTGCTCCTGGACATCCAGGTGCCAGAGGATTAAAAGGTACTTAACTTTATGTGCATAAGCAAACAAACAATAAAAAAGGGTATGGTTTGTATTCACCCTCTAAACTGATTTAATAGGCAAGGGTTCATCTTTGTTTTTATGATGACAGAAAGCTCTTGTATACCTCAGTCTCTAAATAATTTGTCAACTAGTTAAGCAAATTTTCTATTTTCTTAAAGCAATATTCTGAAGTAGAGAAAGGTTAAAGTTTAAAGCTTGTGAAGTGACAGATTAGAAAATGTTGACAATGCACTTAGAGATTTTGCCTGAGTCTTTAATAAGAAGGTCTTTAAATAGAAAGACACAGACACTATTTCCTTTATTTTGACCTCAGTAACTTCTGTTACCTTATTGAAAAGGTTTTTTTCTCTTACAGGAAAAATTATGTTTTGCAACCAAACTTCCTAATGGTCCACAACTTACTTCTCTGTCTTTGAATGTTTATATGAAATGTCATTTGATAATACTTCCCTTTTCAGTTACTATTATATGACCAATTTAGATGTTCAATCACAGTAATAAATAAACAACTATGATTAAGAGAAAGGGCTAATAATCCCAAGCCATTTTCCTTTTTTAATATGTAATCCTTGTTACATCTTTCTAGATCACTGATAATTTTAGAAATTTTTGCTTCAAAAATTCCATTTCCCATGAGAAATAATAAATGGCAAGCTATTTTTAAAAGATTTATTTTTCTTTCAATGTGTGTATGAACAGCTTTGAAAGAAACAATCCCGGAGGAAGTGATTTTATAGGAAAAGTAAGCTTACTCCTGTCTTTGACACTCTGCAGGTCTACCAGGAAGAAATGGGGCAAAAGGGAACCAAGGGTTTGGGTACCCGGGAAGACAAGGTCCTCCTGGTCCCCCAGGTAAGACTTGTTATATGCTCATAAGTGTTGCTGCACATTTGGCTTTAAGAAAATCATCACCAACCTATGTCAAAAAATTTTAAATCAAGACATTTGTTTCCTTTTTTTGAATGATTCACATTCAACACATTGAGCTCTAACTCCTAGACTTTTCTTCCTCTATCATATTCATGAATCACTCAGGATTTTCTCTTGTTTATCATTTGGATACCTTAGAAAACTACTCTGTAGATTAGTTCTTGAATGGTTTTAGTCACCCATGTTTATCTAGTGTGTATCTCTGTTCAATCTTTGATTCTCAAGAAAGCAGAATAACTGAATGGAGGACTCTTAAGTCACCCTCTGCTAGCTGTGTTATTTAACTTTGTTATGCCTCCGTTTCCTCATTTGTGAAATGGTGATGAGATGTTATGTGCCTCATGACATTATTGGAAAATGATATGAGTTAATACATGTAGGGCATTTGGAACAGTGCATAACAATCATGTTTTCAATAAATGTACTATTTAAAGATTTTATTTATTTGAGAGAGGGAGAGAGAGAGAGCACATGTGAGCGTGCACGAGCAGACTCCCCGCTGAGCAGGGAGCCTGATGCTGGGCTTGATTGCAGGAGCCTGAGATCATGACCTGAGCCAAAGTCAGATGCTCAGCTGACGAAGCCACCCAGGTGCCCCTTATTATTATTGTAGATGTTATTACCTCAAGAAGCTTTTGAGTGGGTCAAAGGATTCAACAGTCTTTATGTAAAATACTTGGAACAGTATCTACGGTTGTAGTTAAGTGCTAAATAAATGTTTCTTAGTAAGAGCAGCAGGAATAATTAGTAATAGAAAGTGCCTCAGACTACTCTGCCCCATTTCAAAAGCTGAATATTTTGTTCTTTTGAGTCATCAACTTTTTAAAAGGCCAAATCCTATGTTAACTCTCCTTCCTTTGAGCATGCTAATTGAACTAATTAGGCAATGATTCACAAATGAGTGCTATAACACCTTTGTGTGTATATTGATCACAATTATTGCATGGTAATGACAGTGTATTTAAATGTGGAAACTTAAAAATGTGTCTAATGAAAATAGTCATTTAACTGCAAATGTGGCACAAAAGTGACTTCAGTAAAGTTTTAGATTACTGATCTATTCACTTGCTAATTTATAATGATATTGACAGAAGATATGCTGGAAGGAAGAAATGTTTGGGCAACCCACCAATTAAAATATTAGAATGTTAGCTCTGTGTCCTAATCAGCAGCATGATTGCTATATTAATATAGCTTAGCCCAGTTTTATAAAAATTGCTGATGATTTTTGAATAGTTCTTTTCCACATGGGAGGTATATAGGATTAGCAAAAGAGTCCCTCCTCTTTTCACATCTGTGCAAATACATAAAACTTAAAAAAAATTTTTTTTCAGTTTAAGTTTCTTACAGAATCAGCTCTATCATCATCAACAACCAAACTCCTCTGTTCATATATTGCTCATGTCCCATCTTAGGTCCGGAGGGCCCTCCTGGAATAAGCAAAGAAGGTCCTCCAGGAGACCCAGGTCTCCCAGGCAAAGATGGAGATCATGGAAAACCTGGAATCCAAGGGCAACCAGGACCCCCTGGCATCTGCGATCCATCGCTATGTTTTAGTGTAATTGTCGGAAGAGATCCATTTAGAAAAGGACCAAACTATTAGTGTCTGATGCCTCACTCAGCAACCTAGGCATGGTGCTTTTCTCTTATGGTCTTTTGCATCTCAGGAAGATAACAACAGTAATCCCTTGAAAAGAAACTAAAGTACCTCGGTGTTTTTATTATTATTTTTTTCTTAAGGAAAAATATATAAAAGGTCACATATACTGATTCTAGAGACTCTGCAGTAATTCAAGAGCCTTTAGATTAGTAGTATTAACTAAATCTCAAGGGTTTCTTGTAAGTCCATTTATTTTAATCAAAGTTGAACATTAAAAAAACCCACCATTGCCTGTTACCAGTCAATTTCAGTCACTGTGAAATATTTCACATTCAGCCTCCATGCAGCAGAGTATTTGAGTTCAATTTCATGTCTGTGTGAATTTCATTTTTCATATCTCATAGCACATGCTTGTCACATTAGCCAAAACACATGTCTGGTGTCGTTGGAAAGAACATCAGGGCTGACACTCGGCTAGGACCGACTGTGTTGCCCCACCAGCCACTTACCCCAGTGTCTGTCCTAATTGGGGAGGGACAGTGGACTGGTGGGTGTTCAGGGTTTTGAATGATCACCTCTGAATGAGATGAAAGTGTTTCTTAAGTACATGTGCAAACCCTCAAATTATGCTGAGAGACAGTATTGATTACATGGGGAATGGTCAAAATTGTGTCACGTTAAAAATATGTTAGAAAAAAGTTTCATTGTACCTGGTCAGTATGTTCCAAGGAAATGCAGGTTCAGGAATGCTAAAAAGACTTCATTCTTCACATTTGCTTAGTAATTGGAATGTTTGTTGTATGCCTTCATCTTCCATTTCACTTACTATATGTGTATGTTCCTACATGTTAACTTTGATTTGTAGCAAAGCTAATGGGAATAAATGCTCTAGTCAAAAGGAAAGATAACTCCACAGCTCCTAGTATGTGTTGATATTTTTAGCAGACTTTAAAATATTATGAACAGTCTTTGTGTACTGTACTTACTGCTTTTGTAAGGAACGTGTTTGAGATATTTCATCCTAATCATGCTCTAAATTTTGTTACATGCTTGTTACTCAAAGTACAATAAAGTTTCGTACAGGCCTGTTTGCCGTGGTTTCTTTTTTATACGTAATTTGAACTGACGGAGGAGTATAGTATCCATATCCCATAGTCACTTATTCAGTGGAGATACTTTATTAAATTATTTACCCTATTCTCTACAAACTTGTTCATCTGAAATAACTTAGAAATTCAGTTGGTGTGCTACTCACATAAAGACATGGTGCAGCATCTCCTTCCTGGCCCAGGAGTGGCTGTGGATCTGTGTTTAGTTTAACTGACATGTCATTCTACCGCTCTGATGAGGACCTCATAACATTCAGTAGCAGACTTGGCACAAGGCTTGTTTTTTGTTGTTTTTGCTTTTTTTATTGAAGTATGGTTGACACACAGTGTTACATGAGTTTCAGGTGCACAACATAGTGATTCAACAGGTCTGTTCGGTGTGCTGCGCTCCCCGTCTGTCACCACACAACGCTACAACATAGTGTAGCCACCGTCCGTCCCCATACGCTGCTGTAATGGTATCATCGACTGAACTGCCTCTGCTGTACCTTTCATCATTCCGTAACTGGGAGCCTGTATCTCCTACTCCCTTTCACCCATTTTTCCCATCCTCCCATTCATCTCCCCTCTGGCAACTATCAGCTTGTTCTCTGTATGTATAGGTATGTTTCTGCTTTCTGTTTGTTTGTTCATTTTGTTTTTTAGATGCCACACGCAAGTGAAATCATACAGTATTTGTCGTTCTCTGACTTATTTCGCTTAGCATAATATGCTCCAGGCCCATCCGTGTTGTTGCAAATGACAAGATTTCATTCTTTTTTATGGCTGAGTAATATTCCATTGCATATATGTACACCACATCTTCTTGATCCATTCATCTATCAGCAGATGCTTGGGTTGCTTCCATAATTTGGTGGTTGTAAATAATGCTGCAATAAACGTAGGGGTGCATATGTCTTTTTGAATTAGTGTTTTTGTTTTCTTTGGGTGAATATCCAATGGTGAAATTATTGGATCATACAGTATTTCTATTTTTAATTTTTTGAGGAATCTCCATACTATTTTGTACAATGGTTACACCAATATACATTCCCACCAACAGTATACAAGGGTACCTTTTCTCCACATTCTTGCCAACACATTTTTTGTTGTTGTTGTTGTTTTGGTTTTGTTTTGTTTTGGTTTTTGTCTTTTTTGTTCCAGCCATAGCATAAGGCTTATTTTGATGTTCTATCACCCTGGGTATCTGCTTATGCCTAAGCCCCAGCTAATTATGGCAATACCTGTTAAGACAGTGGTAAAGGAGCAGAACAGGGTAGTTAGGACCTATTCATTCATTCAAGCACCATTGACCATGTGGCCTTTGAGTGGCAGGAACGGTGCCATGGATACAATGGTAATATAGTTGCACTGTCTGGCCTGAGGTAGTTCCTGCGTAATGAGGTGCAGGGAAGTAAACAGGTGATTCCAATACATTCATTCTAAGAAAGGAGAAAACGCTATGGACTAAACTGTGTCTCTCCCAAATTCATATATGGAAACCCTAACTCCCCTGTGACCATATTTGGAAACAGGGCTTATGGGTGGTCATGCAGGTTAAATGAGGTCATAAGGATAGGGTACTAATCCTATAGGACTGATGCCCTTATAAGAAGAGGAAGAGGGAAATCTTTCTACATGCATGCAGGAAGTGTCCTGTGAGCACACAGTGATAAGGTGACTGTCAACAAGCTAGGAAGGTAGCCCACCTTGATCTTGGACTTCCAGCCTCTAGAACTGTGAGAAAACTCCTTTCTGTTGTTTAAGGCCACCAGTCGTATACTGCCATAACAAAATAGTATTTTGTTATTTGCTGCCCAAGCTCATAGGAAAGATGTGAGGGTAGGGAAAAAAATGTCCTAAAGCAAGCAAAGATTATAAACTGATATTTGAAAGGCTAGGAGGTATTAAACATAACCAAGTCATGTCAAGATAATGAAAACGAGCAAAGGCTGGGGGATGGGGGGTGGTTAGAAAAAACATGGAGGATTCTGAGAATAAAACCCGTAGAATACAAACCATGTTACTTTTAGTATCCTTACTTTTAAAATTAATATTTCAAGGTGAAATATTTCTGTAGTTTATCATGATATTTGTTGTGTCCTAATATATTTTTGCCTTGGACAAATTTGAGATTAACCATCTTACACTGACTTTCAGAAATGAATAGGTGAGTGATTTTGTCGTGCAAGGACAATATGCATTGTAGTCGTGCGTCAGCACCACGCTACATGCAAACTCTTTCACTGTAGTTACAACGAGCATGCCTTCTGTAGTGGGTTTGCCCGGATTCAAATCCCTGCTTCCTTTTTCCAGTGAGTCTTCTGAAAATTTATCTAGTTCTTCATGCCTAGATTTCTTCATATGTTAAATGGGGAATATTAATAGTACTTGTCTAATAGTAAGAATTAGTATTTTGAGGATTAAATGAGATGAAACAAAAAATTATTTCGTGGAATAAAGTCAGCTAATTTACCAGAACCATACAGATGGTGTGAAATTAGCACATCTTGAGATGAAATTTTAGCTATTAAAGAGATTTTATATCTGTGTATCTCATACTGATAAAACTGATTAATCTGACTCATTGCAATTCACAATGAAACTCTCAGTCTTAAGGGTAAAGATAATTCTCAATAAAAGCTGTCTGCCAGATTTTGATCATCTTGGTCGAAAATGTAAAGTAGGAACAATTGAGGGGGAAACCCCAACAAACCCTTGGGGTTTATAGTTTTGGGGTATTTTATCTGTATTTTATTCACTGTATTTTTTTTATTAACTCTTTTTATCCCTGGTTCTTAGAACTTCACCAGATAATTATTTAATTTCCATTGTGAAGAAGGTTTTAATTGAGATGGAACTGAAAAGTCATTCTTTGATCCCCAGTAGAGGGCAGCAAAATACATATAATCACTTCTACAGAACCTAGCTATGATAACCTTTTTCTCATTGCATTAATCATATAAACTATCACTATATATAATGTGAAAATTTTCTCAGTTTTGCAAGCATGGTTAGATTTATATCCTCAAAACTATTAATCCAAAGAAGAAAAAAATCATAACATTTTTGTAAGTTGAACACCTAAGCCAGTTAATGAAGCTGCTTATATTTTGATGTCTTGCTTATCTGTTTTATCTTTGTATGATTCAGTTCATCTAGTTTAAGTGCTCTGGCTAGGAGCTTTGATTATATCTTCAGTCTGATAACTCTGTTGTCAAAGGAGAGGCTTGAAGCTCAGACCTGGTATTCCTCAGTTGTAGATCTGGCCAGCTGGCTGGTGTTTTAGGTTTTTTGTGCCCAGGGCAGGCAGAAAGCTGCCCTTATCACTATCTAGAGTTTACAAGTGAGTAAACCAGGCGTACTATAATCCTGGAACAGTAGATTTTATAAAATGTCAGCACAAGAGATGAGCAGTTCTGTGGCTAAAGCATTAAGAGCCTACTCTCTGAGGACTGTGGGGCATGATGGGGAGCACAGAGGGACACTTCAATTAAAAGTCTGTCCAATTAAAAGTAATTTTAAAGGAAAAGACCAGAAATAAGCCCAAAATTTATTAAATTGAGCTGTAAATGTTTCTCCAGAATATCTTAACACGTTAATCTTAAAATGTATGTAGAAAAATTGTATCTTGCTCCAAAGAACACATTTGAAATAAAGAACGTTGCTTTTTCTACTTACTAAATTATTTCTGGGTTCCGCCTTTCTAAAAGTAGGTTTTCACAGAGGAACTTTGAATAAGTAGACTTTAAAAGTCCCATATTGGTATCCTAGATGAAAAGGACCATTTGAAATCGCTGACTGGAGTATCCTATCTGGAGAACTGAAATGCAATGACATTGTTTTTCCATCATGTCCCCAGTTTAGTTGCCATTTCAAAATAATATTAAAAAATCAAATTTGAAAAGTGTCTATGGCTCTTACAGAGTGAAATTCAAAGTGAAATTTTGAAATAAGTCATTTTGACAACAAAAAAGATGAGTCCTGTGACATGGGATATTGGATGAATCTGATAATTTCCCTGAATTTGTTTTCTTGTCTCTGAAACAAAGGGTTTAAATGACTGTTTTTTCAACCTGGGCTGTGCATTACAATCACCTAAGGAGCTTTAAAAAAATGCCCTTGCTTGGGCTCAAGAGATTCTGGTGTAACTGGTTTGTCTTCCATGTGGAGGCAGTAACTGTACAAAGGCATTGGGCCAGAGAATACAGCTCAATGGAAGTAGAAGTAATTCTGTATTTGTGGGTTTTAGAAAGCTGATGGTAGAAGGTGGCAAAAGATAAGGGTAGAGATATTGAGAGTGGGGAAAACAGATGGAGTGGGAAGGAGAAGATATTACAGAGTCTTGTGGGATTTTAAGGAGGAAATAGGAAGAGATTTGCATTGCAGAAGGATCACTCTAACTGCAGTGAGAGTAGATGAAACCCAGGCAGGACTGGAAGTGGAGAAGCTAATTAAATGCCATCACAGTGGCACTGAGGATAAAGGTGAAGATAAAAGAGGATAAGACAGAAGCAGAGGGGATGGGAAAATAAAAGGCCATCAATTTATTCTACTGTAATCGTGGATAACTTCCAGAATGTACCCAGTGATACCAGGAGGGTGAGGGCTTGCTGGTATAGTGCAAGTTAGGGTATGAACCAAATTTTTTAGACTTCCACCTGGCTGTTGACATAGCACAAGTTTGTGTAGGGCTCAGGGCTGCATCTTCTAGGGGCCTCTCTTGCAAACGTTGGCAGGTTGGCGTGAGAATCGTGGTCTAGAATGTGAATGGAAAGGTAATCGTTTCAGGCTTCCATTGGGGCAAAATATGCCAGCCTGTTTCTGATGCTGGTTCTGGTTGTGACAAGAAGTCTCTACACTTATGTGTTATTCACAGCCTTTCACTGATAACAAGAGTAAAATGTATCTATTTTTCTTTTCTCTCTGATGCCTCAGGATTCAAGAGAAGATGATTTTACATGTGCTGTGACCTTTTAGGAACATCTGATGATATAAATGCTGTGGCATTGGTCATCTGCACAAGTGTAAGAACGTAATGGGTAAGTTTTTTGTTTTTTTTTATGACACGGTGTGTATTGATTTGATATAATTTCAAATCCACTTGATGACAAAGACCAAAAGAACATGAAGTTGACTTTAGAACTAAAGTTCTCATGAAGTAAGTCGTGTTAGGGTGTCTCGTCTCATCTGTTGTCGTTGATAAGCATTCAGGAGTTCAGTTGCTGATGGCCCCACTGGGGCTTACCTGTGAAAACATACGGAGACGCAACTGTGGCCAATAGACATGTAGACTATAAAAAGTGAGTGTTTGTGAGGACTTCCTAGAATGTTTGGGCCAGGCAAGGTGACCGCTGATCTAAAGAGCTCTCCCAAGACCTTGGGGCAATTAGCTAATGCTGCAGTAAAGATGACTCTCTTACCAGCAGTGCAGAAAACTGTGCAGCACTTCTTTTGCCCATTAACACTGGCGCCATCATTCCCTAGCAATGTGCTCTAACAACAGCGGACTTTTAATTTGCCCATCAACACTGGCGCCATCATTCCCTAGCAATGTGCTTTAGCAACAGGGGACTTTTATGTTTTGGGCTGGCAGCTGGACATAAGCTCTCAGTTGGCTAAGCCAGATCACTCAAGTACTAATTCCTGTAAGGGTACACCTCAACTAAATGTGGGCTTTATTTTCTCACCTCCCCTTGCCTGGAACAATAGTGCGATTAACTTATCTTTGGTTGGAAGTAGGTTATTCTTTCCTTGGCTTTTGAAGAGACATTACCCTATATGCTGTGGGTTGTGAAATTCCTGCAGTAAACTTGTATTAAATAAATTGCTGGCAAAGATAAATTCAGTCTCTGAGCATTAATTTGCCACCCCAAATTGAAACATATGGATGCTAAGGTAAAGCGGGCTATTTGATGAGGAACTGAAAGTTAATGAAATGAATGTCATCTAGGCTGGAAATGCTCAATAAATCAAACTAGCTCATTAGATAAAAGGACATACTCCAGTCTCCCCAGGGCATCTGCAGTCAGCCTACATTCTAGGAGGAAACACCCTGCAGAGGAAAAAGCCCTGAAACCAGAAATGGGAAATGGAAGTTTTTAGAGCCAAATCCCAGCAATTGTTAATGATTGCCTGGAGGAAAGCAAAATCTAATTTAGATGTGATTTTCCTTGCCTTTGGCTGAAGTGGTAAGGTTAAGGGAGTTGGGGAGTAGACAGGAGTATCTGAGCATGTGGGTTGGATTTAGAGGGAAATTGATTTGAAACCATGGTTTTTTTTTTTGTTTTGTTTTCCATCTCTGACCTCTCCTAAGGACTTTCCAGAAACAAGCTTGAATTCTGTAAACTTGAATAATACCTTTATTAATCTTAGAATTAACTGTATGTACTATGAATTTTACACGTTCTCAATATTAAACTCAGGTGCAGATTTTTTTTTTTTTTTAAGATTTTATTTATTTATTTGACAGAGAGAGACGTAGCAAGAGAGGGAACACAAGCAGGGGGAGTGGGAGAGGGAGAAGCAGGCTTCCCGCGGAGCAGGGAGCCCGATGTGGGGCTCGATCCCAGGACCCTGGGATCATGACCTGAGCCGAAGGCAGATGCTTAATGACTGAGCCACCCAGGCACCCCTCAGGTGCAGATTTTTCACAGTTACATAGAATTTAGGGGAACAGTAAGGATTTAAACCTAAATCCTTCTGTCTCCAAAGACAAGGCCCTGCTCCATCATATTGTCCACTCCTATGAGAATTAAAAACTAAATAAATTGTTATAAGTGTTTTACTCCCCTGTTTATTTTAATTGATTTCCCCTATTTCTCCTCATGATGAATTTAGTGATAACAGAAATATTTAAAATAAAATTAATCTCTATATTTCCTTAAGAATTATTGAAAAGGGGAGGAGCCTGGGCCAGTCTTTGGTGTGTTAAAATGTAAACTGAGGCATAGTAAAAATTACAAGACTTGAGCAAAAATAGCCTGCAATCAGGCAGCCCCCAACTGGAAGTTGTTAATGGTGCTCTACTGGACAGGAGCTGGGGGAAGATGTAGACAGAGGTGGAAGCAAAGCAAGAAAAGCATTTGATTGGCTCTAGCTGAAACAGGTACCTTATTTGGGAAAGTTTAGTCGGCTCTTTGTGATTGCTTGTTTCAATTTCTTAATCTCGAGGCATCTCACTTTTAGGTTTTGGTTTGCTTTTATGCAGGTTATGAAGGTGCTAGAGCCCCCTCAATCTAATGGTCTCTTTGTTTAATTAGTTTAACAGTGGCTACCCCACAAGGCTCCTGGTGGAAACTTCTTTCTCTGGCAATATTTCAAACAAATATTTTCACATCCAGAGATTAAGAAATGAATTTAATAACTCATTCTAAATGACAAATGAAAAAGTGATAGAAACTAAGAAAATCAGGAATATTAGATGTAATTCAAAAATGCTGTCAGAAATGTATTTCCTTTTCTCAGGACTCATTAAATTTTGTACTAGAAAGAGTTTATTAGACAGTTGAGTCTTTGAGGATTGCTCAGGGCTTTGGGAAAAAAAAGATTGGTCCTTATACAACTGAGATGCAATATGGAATGGGTAGGAAGTGGCTTAGTGGGAATAGCATATCCTCCCAGGTAACTTGGGCAAGGATCAACCATAGTCAAGGAATGTTCACTTCAAATATTATTCAGAAAGGAACAGCAAGGACACAGAATGTTAGTGACTGGGGTTGAGAAAGCCTTGCCGTGAAGAATAGGTTTTCATCATAGCAACGGGTGCACATGTATTCATACGATGAACCCCTTTATGCTACATTAAGTGAAAAGATTGAAAGATAATTAATATTCCCCCATGTTGTGTTTCTATATAGGGTCCAGGGAAACAAAAGGTCTAGTTGAAAAAAAAATTGGGAGAATAGAGAAGGGTAAAGAACAGAGTATAATGTTGGAGGATTTCTTTGATCACACATCTTGTGAGTTAACTTACCACTTTTAGATGTGAAATGTTAATGCTAATTAGCATTTTGTTTATGCAAATGAGGAATGCAGAAGAAAAAGTCTATGGTTAAAGATGGTGTTTGTGAGGATAAAAGGAAAGAATGTTAGACATTTTCTGAATTTATTTTCTTTAAAATTCCAGAAACAACTAAGATTCTTTACCTGTCCAGGGATCTCTTTGATAATAATATATTTATCTCCATTTAAGAAAACTTTTCCTTTTGGGGTGCCTGCATGGCTCAGTCGTTAAATGTCTGCCTTCAGCTCAGGTCTTGATCCCAGGGTCCTGGCTAGCCCGGCATCGGCATCGGGCTTCCTGCTCAGCGGGAAGCCTGCTTCTCCCTCCCCCGCTCCCCCTGCTTGTGTTCCCTCTCTCACTGTGTCTCTGTCAAATAAATAAATTAAAAAAGTCTTAAAAAAAGAGAAAAGAAAACTTTTCCTTTTTAACTTTTCTAAATTTAAGTGTCAGCAGCTGTCCTGGCTTTCATTTAATTGACAAACACTCCTTCATGCCTTACCAAGAAATGGGAAGGGGGCTGCTGGGTGGCTCAGTCGGCTTCAGCTTAGCTCATGGTCCTGGGATCCTGGGATTGAGCCCTCAGGTATCGGGCTCCCTGCTCAGCCGAGAGCCTGCTTTTCCCTCTCCCTCTTCTCCTCTCCCCTGCTCCTGCTCTCTCTCTCTCTTGCTTGCTCTCTCTTTCTCTCAAGTAAACAAATAAAATCTTGAAAAAAAAAAAAACAAAACAGGAAGTGGGGAAGATCTTTTTAAGGCTTCTTAGGAATAAGTTGCACCCATGTAGGAAAAAGGGGGGAAAAAAAAGACAGTTGGCTCTGATTAGTTTTATGCCACATCATACCATGATTCCATTGTTCATTTTAAGGCAAACTAGTTAAAACTTTAGAGGCATTAGCTCACATAAGAAATGATCACTGTCTCCAATAGTACCCAGAGAGTAAAAGATGAATGCTATTGTCTGTCTCCATGAAATGTTAATGGCCCCAGGCATGTTTTAGAGTCCTGGAAGCCAAAAGGGGAAGAAACAGGGATCTGTTGAGTTCTTGGGTCTGTCAAGGACCGTTACATTAGGAAGCCAGAAGAGAGACATTAATAACAACAGCTACTATTGATTCATTGACTTCAAAACATCCTTCCTTTAGTATTTATAGCTTCCTTAGGACTAGGTAATATGATTTTCATTTTATAAATGAAAACGCTGAGCTTCATATGACTAGACAGTGATGAATCCAAGATTCAATCCAGATCTGCCAGGCTCCAAAGCTCATGTTTTCAGTCTGAGTATAACTAAAATGTGTTCTCTATATAGTCCATGTTGCAATACTATTTTGTTGGCGACTGGAGACCATCTAATCCTTCTACAACTGTGTTTGTCTGGCACAGTTTTTCACTGCCTTACAATTTATCTAGTTCAGTTGGAAGATGTTGCACTGCTTTTGTTCTCTCCTTTGGACTGTCATTTGCAGGTTTCTTTCAGAGTGACTCTCCTAGGTCAATTTTGGGACCTCTCCCAGGTGTTCCACTAACATTCTGTGCATTTCCCCATGGCGGCATTTTTGTTTTTCACCCTGTTTTGCTACTTTCTTTTGTCACTCTCCCCCATGAGTCTGTGAGCTTGTTAAAGGCAAGCTTCCTGCACTGTTTGAAAATATGTTTTCAAGTACACCTCTTGCCAAGCCTTGATTTGAAATTCTTTTTGAACCATATTTGCTAATACCAAGATCATATAAGAGAGGGTAATGGTGGTATCTAGAAGCCTAGGATGTTGCTGAGTTGAGGAAAATGCTTAGAAGAATATCTAAGAAGAATACAGTACTCCGTAACTCCTGGTTGTCATTATTAGAACTTTCTGATGATTGGCTTATTCTTTTAAACTTCTGCAGTGATGACAAGGAAAACACAAGGGAAGAACAATTTCTTTCGCAGCACAGGTTTTGGACAGAAGTTCCATTTCCTAGCTGTGTGGCCTTGAATCTAGTCGTGATAAGCACCAGCAGTCTCATCTTTGAAATGAGAAGGACAATGACATCTCAGAGGTTTGTTTTTAAATGTGATCATTAATTTTAAAATACAGAACAAGTACCCAACATGTAGCAGGCACCCAGTAGGGGGGAGCCGTTACTGTGATCACCAGTGGGGCTGGTTTTCTCAGGCTAAGCCACCACCTGGTCATGTGTGGCTAATCACTAAAAAGTACTAACAAATTTGGCCCATGCAGACAGTTACCAGATCTCACCTCAAACTTTGATCCTAACTCTTTCTCTAGTCTCCTATATAACAGAATTAGTGAAGCCTCTTCATCGGAATATCCTACCATCGCTTAACTCTGAAGTGTATGACAGAATTCATTTTTCACCTTGCTGGTTTAATGCCCTCATCACTATTAGTAGTAACCATTAACTCTCGCTCAGCTAGAGAACTGCTCTCTTCTTACAGTAACTAAACACGCAGGCTGCCCTCCAGATCGTGACCCCTCTGGTCGCTGCTGGTGGTGCCAAAAGGCAGTGAGTGGCACACAGTTCCCCTGCTTCCTGAAACATGTGATGACATTTTTTTCCTGAATAAATCCATCTGATTTGACTGAAGTACTGTGGAATCAGGCCTCATTGTTGCAGAGAATTGCAACTAATTGAGAATTTTCAGGACTTTTTTAGGTATACTTTGTAAATTATTGCTTCTATTTCATCTATTCACACATTAAATTCAATCACTAAATAAGTCTTTGGAAATAAATGAAAGTATTTGCTTTCTACTGTGATTCTGGAAAAACTGACTTTTATTATTTGAGTGAAATTTACTGTATCTATATAGTAAATAATGTACTCAAACACGTTTTTCCATTTTAAAATATGTAGAAAACAATCACTGTGTTGTCTTTTTTCACATCCCCAAATCCCATGTCATTTTATAGCACTAGGGAAAATGAGGTTTTGAAGAATTTTAAGCATTCAGTCTAATTTAATGCATTGGAAATACTGAACACTTGATAGAAAATTAGTTTGGCGGGAAAAGTGGGGGAGGAGATAATAGGAAAAAAATACATATGTTGCTAAGGAAAATCATAATTCACAGTTTCATTTTTTTCTGATGTTCCACTAATTTAATATTGGTGCTTTCTAAGGACATGACTACATTACCCAATTGTCAGTGGAATAATGTGGTTTTCTGGTGCCAAATTCTGCATTCCACAAGGCTAACTGCTGATGAAATTAGAAGAGCTTGTTGAATATTAGGGATTCTGGTCTTTTGGCATGGAAATTAAAGAAAAGTATTCAACCACATAACTTTTTATGCCTAGAATTACCTAATTTCTGCATCGGAAATTGGCAAGGAAACATTCTTTCCCAATAATGTTATTTACATGAAAATCTGTATAAACACCTATGAAATGAAATTTGTACATAGTGTTACTCAGGGGAAAGAATATTCTGAGGGCAAAAATAATTGCAATGGTTTTGTATTGCTGATTACACAAAAGATAGTTCAAATGAAAATAAACAAATCAAATAACTATTCTCCTCTTTTCACAATTTTGAAGTTGCCTAAAATTGATCTGTATTTTATTTTTTTCCATCTTCTGCCTTTCTCTTTTCTCTCCTTTTCTTCCTTTTGGCTTACATAAAGCCCAAAGTATAATCTAAAATTAGATTTTAACATGTATATTTAATAAATATAATAGGCTAGCTTTAAAAAAACACTTTATTGAAGTGCAAATTGCATATAATATAATGCATCCATTTTTAAGTGTATATTTTGATGTGTTTTGACAAATGTATCTGCCCATGAAACTATCACTACAGTTAAGATATAGAACATTTCTATCATCCCCGAAAAGTTTTCTTGTGCCTTTCCCCAGATACTTACCCTCTTCCAGTCCTAGGAAACCTCTGATCTGCTTTCTGTCACTATAAGATTAAAATTTTATTTTCTAGAGTTTGTATAAATAGAATCATAGGATTACATTATGTGATCCTTGGTTTTTGGCTTCTTTCATTTGGCGTGTCTTTGAGATTTGTCTGTGCTTTTATCTCTGTCAATTGTGTATTCCCTTTTTGTTGCTGAATAGTATTCCTTTATATGACTGTATTTCATTTTGATTATTAATTCACCTTTTTATGGAAAGTTGGGTTATTTCTGGTGTGGGAACAGTTGTAACAGTACAATGGACACCCATTTACAAGTCTATGTGGAGATACATTTTCATTTCTCTTGAGTGTTAGGAATAGCATTATTGAATTGTATTATAAGTATATTCTTAACTTTATAAGCAAATGTATTTTCTGAATACAAGCCCTTTGTTCTCTATTGCACATATTGTCTTCAAGTGTATGGCTTGCACTTTTATTTTCTTAATATAGTCCTTCAAGGAGTAGAACTTCAAAATTTTTATGATTTACGATTTTTTTCTTTTATAGTTCGCACTTTTTGTGCTTCATCTAATAAATCTTTGTGTATCCTGAGATCATGAAGATTTTTTCCTTTGTTTTCTGCTAGAATAGCACTGTCTGATAGATATTTCTGGTAATGGAAAACTTCTATATCTGTAGTGCAGCCACTAGCCACACTTAGCTACTAAGCATTGGAAATGTGCCTAGTGCAACTGAGGAACTGAATTTTTAATTTAATTTGCATTTATTTAAATTTAAATAGCCACATGTATCTAGTGGCTACTATATTGGCCAACATAGGTCTAGAAGTTTTTACGTTTTTAGCTTTTGTGTTCAGTCAGGTCTACCATCTATTTTGAGTTAAGTTTTGTATAAAGTGAGAAGTAAGGTTCAAGATACATTTTTCCCCAAAAGGGCTATAAGCACTGTATGTTGAAAAGACTTCATTTTCCCAATGAATTACTTTGGCACTTTTGTCAAAAATCAATTTGTCATAAATATAGGGTATATTTCTGTTTGACTGATGTATGTTTATCCTTATGCTAATACCACACTATCTTTATTACTTCTGAGAGTTGAGATCAGGTAGTGTGAGTCTTCCAACTTTATTTTTCTTTTCCAAAGTTGTTTCAGCTATTTTAAGTGCTTTGCATTTCTATAAAATTTTAGAAACAACTTGTCAATTTCTACAAAAACAGGCCTGCTGAAACTTTAATTGGGATTGCAATGAATCTATTGGCTATTTTGGGGAAAATTGACATTTAAAAAATAGTTCACCTTCCCATCCCTGAGCATGGTATATTTCTTCATTTATTTTATTTCTCTCAGAAAATTTTTGTAGTTTTCATTATATAGGTCTTGTACACATTACTTAGCAAAATTTATCCTTAAGTAATTCATGTTTTTGGATGCTTTTGTAAATGCATTGTTTTAAACTTCAATTTTCTTTGTTCCTTGCTAATATAGTTTATAGAAATACTGTTGATTTTTTTTTTAATTGACCTTTTATTCTGGGACCTTACTAAATGTACTTGTTAATATTAGTTCAAGTAGCTTTTTTGTACATTTGTTAGAATTTCAAAAACCCAGATGTAGGTTACATAAATTTTCTGTATTTTTTTCCATTTTATACTTCATTAATTTCTGCTCTTTATTGTTTCTTGCCCTGACTTACTTTGGATTCATCTTGCTCTCTGTTTTCTAGTTTCTTAAGTTAGATACTGTTTAATCAATTTTACACCTGTCTTATTTTTTTACTGTAAGCATGGAAAGCTATCAATTTCCCTCTAAGCATTGCTTTAACTGCATCCTAAAATTTTGATATGCTGTTTTTCATTTTCATTAAGTTTAAAATACTTTCTAATTCCTCTTGTGATTCCTTTTTTGATAGATGGATTATTTAAAATTGTGTTATTTAGTTTCCACATATTTGGGTATTTTTCAAATTTCTTACTGTTACTGATTTCTAATTGAGTTTCATTGTCAGAAAAAAACTATCAATTCTTTTTAATAAGACTTATTTTATGGAGCAGCATATGGTCTATTCTGGAAATATACCATCTACACTGAAAAGTATATGCATTCTGCTGTCCTCAGATGGAGTACTCCATAAATTAAACCATATTGGGTAATAGCATTGTTCAAGTTTTCTCTATTCTTAATGATTTTCTGCCTACTTGTTCTCTCAATGCTAAAAGAGGAGTCTAGAAACTTCCAACCACAACTGTGGAGTTTTCTTTCTTGTAATTTTGTCAGTTTTTGCTTTATGTATTTTGTAGCTCTCTTACATAGTGCATACACGTTTAGGAATGTTACGTTATCTTGATGAATTGATTCTTTTTTGGTTATAAATTCTCTTCTTTATTCATGGTAATAGTCCTTGTTATGAAATATGCTTTGATGTTAATACAGACACTTAGCATTCTTTGGAAAATAATTTGCATAATAATATCTTTTTCATCTTTTGACATTTATCTATATTTTTACATCAAAGATGTAAAGATTTCTTATAGGCAGTATATAGTTGGATCTTGCTTTGTATCCAGTCTATTTTCAGTTAGAGTGTTTAGATCAGAGGTCAGCAAAATTCCTTTCTTTTATTATTTATTTATTTATTTTATTAGAGAGAGAGAGCACACAGACAGGGGGAGGGGCAGAGAGAGAGGGAGAAACAGACTCCCCACTGAGCAGGGAGCCAGAGGCAGATGTAGGGCTCGGTACCAGGACCCTGAGATCATGACCTGAGCCAAAGTCTGATACTTAACCAACTGAGCCACCCAGGTGTCCCTCAGCAAGCTTTCTTTATGAAGAGCCAGATAGTAAATATTTTAAGCTTTGCAGGTCATACATTCTCTCCTTGCATCTACTTAACTTTATCATTGCAGTGCAGAAGAATACATAGACAATGCATAAATAAATGAGGAAGTGCTGTGTTCCAATAAAACTTTGTTTACAAAAACAAGTAGCAGGCTGGATTTGGCACATAGGCCCTAGTTTGCTGACCCCTGGTTTTGACCATTTCAATTTAAATTATTAATCTTGTTGGGTATATAGCTACCCTCTTTCTATTTGTTTTCAGTCTGTTTCATCTATTCTTTATTACATTTTTCTTTACTTTTGTCTTCTAATGGATTTAGTATATTTTGGTGTTCTATATTATCTCCATTATTGAGATACTGGCTATACTTATGTATTTTATTTTATTTTTATTTTTTTTAATTTTATTATGTTATGTTAGTCACCATACATTACATCATTAGTTTTTGATGTAGTGATCCATGATCCATTGTTTTTGTATAACACCCAGTGCTCCATGCAGTACGTGCCCTCCTTAATACCCATCACCAGGCTAACCAATCCCCCCTCCCCCCTCCCCTCTAAAACCCTGTTTGTTTCTCAGGTCCATAGCCTCTCATGGTTCATCTCTCCCTCCAATTCCCCCCCCCCCATTTTTCCCTTCCTTCTCCTAATGTCCTCCATGTTATTCCTTATGTTCCACAAATAAGTGAAACCATATGATAATTGACTTCCTCTGCTTGACTTATTTCACTTAGCATAATCTCCTCCAGTCCCATCCATGTTGATGTAAAAGTTGGGTATTCATCTTTTCTGATGGCTGAGTAATATTCCATTGTATATATGGACCACATCTTCTTTATCCATTCATCTGTTGAAGGGCATCTCGGCTCTTTCCACAGTTTGGCTATTGCGGACATTGCTGCTATGAACATTGGGGTGCATATGGCCCTTCTTTTCACTACATCTGTGTCTTTGGGGTAAATACCCAGGAGTGCAATTGCTGGGTCATAGGGTAGCTCTATTTTTAAATTTTTGAGGAACCTCCACACTGTTTTCCAAAGTGGCTGTCCTAACTTGCATTCCCACCAACAGTGTAAGAGGGTTCCCCTTTCTCCACAACCTCTCCAACATTTGTTGTTTCTTTCCCTGTCCATTTTTGCTATTCTAACTGGTGTAAGGTGGTATCTCAGTGTGGTTTTGATTTGGATTTCCCTGATGGCTAATGATGATGAACATTTTTTCATGTGTCTGTTAGCCATTTGTATGTCTTCTTCAGAGAAGTGTCTTTTCATATCTTCTGCCCACTTTTTGACTTGATTATTTGTTTTTTGGGTGTTGAGTTTGAGAAGTTCTTTATAGATCTTGGATACCAGCCCTTTATCTGTAGTGTCATTTGCAAATATCTTCTCCCATTCTGTGGGTTGCCTCTTTGTTTTGTTGACTGTTTCCTTTGCTGTGCAGAAGCTTTTTATCTTGATGAAGTCCCAAAAGTTCATTTTTGCTTTTGTTTCACTAGCTTTTGGAGATGTATCTTGAAAGAAGTTGCTGTGGCCGATGTCAAAGAGGTTACTGCCTATGTTCTCCTCTAGGATTTTGATGGATTCCTGTCTCACATTGAGGTCTTTCATCCACTTTGAGTTTATCTTTGTGAATGTTGTTAGAGAATGGTTGAGTTTCATTCTTCTGCATGTGGCTGTCCAATTTTCCCAGCACCATTTATTGAAGAGACTGTCTTTTTTCCATTGCATGTTTTTTCCTGCTTTGTCAAAGATTATTTGACCATAGAGTTGAGGGTCCATATCTGGGTTCTCTATTCTGTTCCATTGGTCTGTATGTCTGTTTTTGTGCCAGTACCATGCTGTCTTGGTGATCACTGCTTTGTAATATAGCTTGAAATCGGGCAACGTGATGCCCCCAGCTTTGTTTTTCTTTTTCAACATCTCCTTGGCGATTCGGGGTCTTTTCTGATTCCATACAAATTTTAGGATTGTTTGTTCCAGCACTTTGAAAAATGTCATTGGAATTTTGATCGGGATGGCATTGAAGGTATAGATTGCTCTGGGTAGCATAGACATTTTAACAATGTTTGTTCTTCCGATCCATGAGCATGGAATATTTTTCCATCTTTTTGTGTCTTCTTCAATTTCTTTCATGAGTGTTTTGTAGTTCCTAGAGTATAGATCCTTTACCGCTTTGGTTAGGTTTATTCCGAGGTATCTTATGGTTTTTGGTGCTATTGTAAATGGAATTGTTTCTTTAATTTCTCTTTCTACAGTTGCGTTGTTATTGTATAAGAAAGCAACTGATTTCTGTGCATTGATTTTGTATCCTGCCACATTACTGAATTGCTGGATGAGTTCTAGTAATTTGGGGGTGGAGTCTTTTGGGTTTTCCACATAAAGTATCATGTCGTCTGCGAAAAGAGAGAGTTTGACTTCTTCTTTGCCAATTTGAATACCTTTTATTTCTTTTTGTTGTCTGATTGCTGCTGCTAGGACTTCTAGTACTATGTTGAACAACAGTGGTGAGAGTGGGCACCCTTGACGTGTTCTTGATCTTAAGGGAAAGGCTCTCAGCTTTTCCCCACTGAGGATGATATTCACTGTGGGTTTTTCATAGATGGATTTTATGAGCTTGAGGAATGTTCCCTCTATCCCTATACTCTGGAGAGTTTTAATCAGGAAAGGATGTTGTATTTTGTCAAATGCTTTTTCTGCATCAATTGAGAGGACGATATGGTTCTTCTCCCTCCTCTTATTAATGTGTTCTATCACATTGATTGATTTGCGAATGTTGAACCACCCTTGCATCCTGGGGATAAATCCCACTTGGTCATGGTGGATGATCCTTTTAATGTATTGTTGGATCCTATTAGCTAGGATTTTGTTGAGGATTTTGGAATCCATATTCATCAGGGATATCGGTGTGAAATTCTCCTTTTTGATGGAGTCTTTGCCTGGTTTGGGGATTAAGGTAATGCTGGCCTCATAGAATGAGTTTGGAAGTTTTCCTTCTGTTTCTATTTTTTGAAACAGCTTCAGTAGAATAGGTATTATTTCTTCTTTGAATGTTTGGTAGAATTCCCCAGGGAATCCATCAGGCACTGGACTCTTGTTTTTTGGGAAGTTTTTGATCACTGCTTCAATCTCGTTACTGGTTATTGGCTTATTCAGGTTGTCCATTTCTTCCTCTTTCAGTCTTGGCAGCTTATAGGTTTCCAGGAAGGCCTCCATTTCATCCAGATTGCTCAGTTTATTGGTATATAGTTGTTGATAATAATTTCTAATAATTGTTTCTATTTCCTTGGTGTTAGTGGTGATCTCTCCCCTTTCATTCATAATTTTATTAATTTGGGTCCTTTCTCTCTTCTTTTGGATAAGTCTGGCCAGTGGTTTATCAATCTTATTAATTCTTTCAAAGAACCAACTTCTGGTTTCATTGATCTGATCTACTGTGTTTCTGGTTTCTAATTCATTGATTTCTGCTCTAATTTTAATTATTTCTCTTCTAATGCGTGGCTTAGGTGTCGTTTGTTGCTTTTTCTCTAGTTCTTTAAGGTGTAGAGTTAGTTGGTGAATTCGGGATTTTTCTATTTTTTTGAGTGAGGCTTGGATGGCTATGTATTTCCCCCTTAGGACCGCCTTTGCAGTATCCCATAGGTTTTGGACCAATGTGTTTTCGTTCTCATTGATTTCCATGAATTGTTTAAGTTCTTCTTTGATTTCTTGGTTGACCCAAACATTCTTGAGCAGAGTGGTCTTTAGCTTTCAAGTGTTTGAATTTCTGCCAAATTTTTTCTTGTGATTGAGTTCCAGTTTTAGAGCATTGTGGTCTGAGAATATGCAGGGAATAATCTCAATCTTTTGGTATCGGTTGAGACCTGATTTGTGACCCAGTATATGGTCTATTCTGGAGAAAGTTCCATGTGCGCTCGAGAAGAATGAGTATTCTGTTGTTTTAGGGTGGAATGTTCTGTAAATATCTATGAGGTCCATCTGGTCCAATGTATCATTCAAAGCTCTTGTTTCCTTGTTGATTTTCTGCTTAGATGATCTGTCCATTGCTGAGAGTGGAGTATTGAGGTCTCCTACAATTAACATATTGTTATCAATATGACTCTTTATTTTGGTTAACAGTTAGCTTATGTATATGGCTGCTCCCATGTTGGGGGCATAGATATTTACATTTGTTAGATCTTCTTGTTGGATAGACCCTTTAAGAATGATATAGTGTCCTTCTGTGTCTCTTATTACAGACTTTAGTTTAAAATCTAATTTGTCTGATATAAGAATTGCTACCCCAGCTTTCTTTTGAGGTCCGCTGGCATGGAAGATAGATCTCCATCCCTTCACTTTCAGTCTGGATGTCTCTTTAGGTTCAAAATGAGCCTCTTGTAGACAGCATATGGATGGGTCCTGTCTTTTTATCCAATCTGCAACCCTGTGCCGTTTTATGGGAGTGTTTAGGCCATTCATGTTGAGAGTGATTATTGAAAGATATGAATTAATTGTCATCATGTTGCCTGTGAAGATGTTGTTTTTATAGATTGTCCCTGTAAATTTCTGTTGTAGATCACTCTTGGGGTCTTTCTCCTTTTATAGAACCCCCCTTAATATTTCTTGCAGGGCTGGCTTAGTGGTCACATATTCTTTCAACTTCTGCCGGTCGTGGAAGCTCTGCATCTCTCCATCCATTCTAAATGAAAGCCTTGCCAGATAAAGTATTCTTGGCTGCATGTTCTTCTCATTTAGTACCCTGAATATGTCTTGCCAGGCCTTTCTGCCTTGCCAGGTCTCTGTGGATAGGTCTGACGTTATTCTGATGTTCCTCCCTCTGTACGTAAGGAATCTCTTCCCCCTAACTGCCCTTAAGATGGTTTCCTTGGTTCTAAGATTTGCAAGTTTTACTATTACATGCCGGGGTGTTGGCCTGTTTTCCTTGATCTTAGGAGGGGTCCTCTCTGCCTCTAGGACTCGAATGTTTGTTTCATTCCCCAGATTAGGGAAGTTCTCAGCTACGATTTGCTCAAATACATCTTCTAGCCCTCTCTCTCTCTCCACTCCCTCTGGGATTCCAATTATTCTGACATTGGAATGCCTCATGGTGTCACTTATTTCTCTGATTCTATTTTCATGGATTCTGAGTTGTTTTTCCCTGGCCTCCTCTTTTCCCTTTTTATCTATTATACTGTCTTCCAGATCGCTTATTCTCTCTTCTGTCTCAGTTACCCTAGCTGTTAGATTATCTAGATTGGATTGGATCTCATTGATAGCATTTTTAAGTTCTGCCAATTCACCTTTTATTTCTGCCCTTAGAGACTCTATGTTGCCGTTAATTGATTTCTCCATTCTAGCCATTGTCTTCACAATTGCTAGCCTGAATTCCATCTCTGACATCTTGGTTATGTCTGCATCCATTTGTAAATCTGCAGCATAAGTCATAATCTCTGAGTCTTTTCTGTTTTGGGGGCTCCTCCTCCTAGTCATTCTGTTGATGGATGTTTGAGGGAATGTATAGAGTCCAAATTATTGACCAGAACCCAAGCAAGATGCACCTGTTTTCTTGGGACCTTAGGGTTGCTGGCCTCTTGTTTTCCCAGCCTGTCTTCTGCGGGAGGGGCCTGCCGCGCTGTTACTCAGGCAACCCTGTTTGGGCAGAGTTGCCCTGCGCCCCTGTGGCAGGGTATGGGCTCAGTGGGAATCAGTCTTTGGGGCTTTTGTTCTCTGGCACCTTTCCCTGGCGGCTTTCCACGTCTCTTCCGCAAGTCAGAGCAGAAGAGACCGTTTCCAACCCTCTGCTTCAGAGCAGAGAGACCGCAGTCTGTTCTTCAGTGAGCTCTCCAGGCCACACTGTCTCCGTTTCTGTCTGTGCTGCTATAAACTGCAGCGTCCTGGGTTGTGCGCCCCTCCGCAGCGCCCCCAGTCCTGCCTCCAGGTCGGGGCATGTCTCTGCCCTTTGTGCTTCTAAAACTGCCAGCTGCTCCCAGTTTGAGCGTGACTCCGCTGCTCGGGGTTTCCACCCCGGGGGTTGCAGTTCACCGTCGGGACACGGCGCACCGGGTTTCCGTCTCGGAGGCTGCAGTTCGCGTGCGTGCGACCGTCACTCCGGTTTCTGTCAGGGTGGCTGCGGTTCACGTGCGTGCGACCCCGCCGGTCTGGTTTTCCACCCCGAGGGCTGCCCTAAAGTTCTTTCCCGACGCTACCGGTCTGCAAGTCTGTGCCCCGTCTGCAGCGTGGGAGGCTGTCGCTCACCGGTGGTGTAGGATCCTCACGGCCAGGCTCCCTCCCGCTGCCGTTTATCCTCCTATATCTGCCCGTGGAATCACGGCTCTCTGCTTCCTACCTCAAAACCAACGGCCTGCGATATTCTGTTTGTAGAGATCCAGATCTTCTTACATCTCAGGCTGGTTTCGTGGGTGCTCAGAGTGGTCTGGTAGATATCCAGCTCAATTCCGGGGACCAGTTGAAATAGGGTCCCCTACTCCTCCGCCATCTTTCCCCCCTCCTATTCTTATGTATTTTATTATTGTAGTAGTACCTCTAGGGTTTACAACATGTACTTATCTATATTTTTCTTTTGTTAAGCCAAAGAAAAGCCTATGTTCTATATCATCTGTACTTCATAAAGAATGTATTTGTTCTGTATATGAATTACCTCTTTTAAAAATTGATATTCTTGGCTTATTTAAAGTAAGAAAAAAGGCCAAATTCATTTTATAGTTATTTAATTTAGAAAATTTAAAAAGTAGGTATCTGAAAAAAAACCCCTGCAGCAAGCTTACAGATTATTTGAAAATATTAATATTCAGTAAACACAGTTGATCTCAAAATCTTATACATAGCAAAGCAACAATGAAAAAGCAATGAAAAAAAAATCTTTAAATGACTAACAGATTATATTAATAAGAGAGAACCCCACAAAGCATAAGGCTGTTACAATCCTAAATTAAAGAAATGAGGAAAAAGACTCTCTTAGATAAGAGAGTTCATAATGAAACCTTTACCTGTACGTATCAAAATGAGAAATATGATACCAAACCCAGTAAGACTACTTGGTGATCATGTTTTAAAATGGGAAGTCAGGAATAAAACAAAACAAAACAAACAAACAAACTAGCAAAGAGACTCGGTTGAGTCTTTGTGTCTGACTTTTTCAACAATGTGAAGGAAAACTCTCTGATTTTTTTTGAAAGAATCCCTGGATTTGTTGTAAGAGCAGGTTATAGTCTCACACCAAATTAGCCAGCTGTGGAAGCTGAATTTTCAGTTGCCCTCTTTCCCTTGAATCTGCATCCTAGAAGCCCAGCTCTGGTTCAGCTTCACCAAATTAAAGCCTGGCTACATCCTGATAGCCTCTGTGTTTACTTCCAGCAAATTTGATCTCATACTGTTGAAAAGAGATGGTTTTGAGCTGTATGAAGGCAAATGCAATACCACGTTGTCTAGCAGGTTATAAATGTACAAAAGTTATTATCCCAGATGATGGTGTATGATTAAAACAAAATTTCAAAAATTGATTTGTAAAAGGACACTGGGATTGTCAGATACTATCATCTCATCCTATAGTGTTCTTCAGGACTGCTTCTAAGAGAGCTGTAGAAGAGCCAGCTGTTTGTTTTTTTACAGGCATTTTGAGAAAATTGGAGGGGAGGGAGGAGGGAGGAAGAGAGAGAGAAAGTGAAAGGAAGCAGGGGAGAGGAGGCAGAGAGAGGAGAGGAGTGGAAGAGGGGAGGGGAGGGGAGGAAAGAGAAGAGAGAAGAGAAGAGATGAGAAGAGAAAGTTAATTGTGAAAGAAAAAGGGAAGAGAATAAGATGTATGTGGAAGTACTTTTAAAAGTCAAGTTAAGTACCATCCTATTTGTGGACTTCGGTAAGGAGCAGAGAAGTTGGCTGAACTTTGAAATGAGGACAGTGGGTGTCTCTAAAGTTGCTGCAAGCGCCGCACCACTGTATTTCAATCAGTGTGTGGAGAGAGTGGTGAAATCCAGTTGGATGTGGCTGTGACTGGAAAGAGTGACCTTAGTGCATTGTAGAAGGCCACAGTTCCCTCAATGTTTATAGCCACCAAACTCATCATGTATTGAAAACTCGACCATATGAACTTCAGAATACAATTGTTCTATTTTAAGTTCAAAATTAAATGTGTATGCCTGCAATTTTTACAAAGGAGAGTAAAGGAGTAAGTTACAAGACACATTTGTTTAAAACAGCCTGTCAAAATGATGGTATCTTTGGGAGGAAAATATTATTGGTATCTTTAGAGTAAAGTCTCACTTGACACAGAAAGCTCACAACCCTGTGAACTAAGTAGAACAAGTATTTTTATCTCATTTTATTTATTTATTTATTTATTTATTTATTTATTTATTTATTTATTTATTTATAAAGATTTTACTTATTTATTTGACAGACAGAGAGAGAGAGAGAGAGAGGGAACACAAGCGGGGGAGTGGGAGAGGGAGAAGCAGGCTTCCCGCCGAGCAGGGAGCCCAGTGCGGGGCTCGATCCCAGGACCCTGGGATCATGACCTGAGCTGAAGGCAGATGCTTAACAACTGAGCCACCCAGGTGCCCCATTTTTATCTCATTTTAGAGAAAGATACTGAGACAAATAATTATTGACTTCCCTAATATCACATATCTAGTTAAGAATAGAAAATATACCAGGACTTTTATCTCTTAATTCTCAGGGCAATATATTTTTCTGCTCAACTCTGTTGCCTCACTCTGTACCATGCAAAATACCAACAAATTCTGCTTAAATCTATGTGGATGTTGGAGTCCAAGGTAGTAGCAATAAACATGGTAATTTTAATAGCCTTTGAATTGCTGCAGCACATATTGGTGTCACTGGATTTGAACAATAACAATTTAATTGTTTATTTTAATGGATTGGTATGTGAGTTGGTTTCTTGCAATAATCTTGTTTCTCAATTGTGGACTTCATTATATTATTTTTTAATATGAGTATTAGAGCATATTTGATTATTTTTTATTGACATATTTTTGATAATGTACCACATTTGTATGAACTGTGAAACTCTTCACTCTGGGGATTACAACTATTTTTTTACTTGGATTTTCAAGATATGAGGATCTGAATAATCATGCTATTGTAAGAAGAACATATTTGGAACTAATTTTACTTCAGCTTCTGTTTTCATAGAATGTGCATTCATAATTCCTCTGAAATTCTTATAATTCATTAGGTATTTTAAATAAAATTAAAATATACTATGAATAGAGCTTGAAGGCTAGGATAAAAGGTAAAACAATAATAATCTATTACTTCTTCAAAACTTGTTTGGGCTTTCGTTCAGACATATCGACTGAATCAAATTATTTTTGGAGCAACTGGGAAATTTGAATATGGATTGGTATTATATAATGTTAATTTGTTAATTTTGATGATGTGTGGCATCTGTGTTTTTAAAATAGTACTTAAGGATGCAGACTGAAATATTTATGAATAAAATAAAATGGATTATATAAATGCTGATAATTATTGATAGTAGATAATGGTATGTGAGGGAGAGTCTTTATACTATTTTAATTTTGTGTATATTTATTTATTTATTTTTTAAAGATTTTATTTATTTGACAGATATTTAAAATTTCCATAATGCAAAGCTTTTTTAAAAATGGAAAGAAATGAAGGTGACAGATAGGATGTGTAAGAGGTGTTCCAAGGCAAATAGGAATATCAGGGGAGGCTTTACTAAGAAGGTGACATTAGAGCAAAGATTTGAGAGAGAAAATGAGCAAAAATGAGAGAGCTATGTGATCTCTGGGAAAGAATATTACAGGCAGAAGTAGAAGCTAATGCAGAGCACAAAGGTGGGAGTGTGCTTTTCATCTCCAAGAAACAAGGAATGAATAATGGGTAATACAGTAGGTGGTGTCAGAGTTAACATGGTGGGTGGGAGGCATGCAGAACCATATCCAACAAAGAGTTCATATCCAAAATATATAAAGAATACCTTCAAGCCAATAAGAAAAAAAAAAGGCAGGAACCCAATAGAAAAAAATGGGCAAAAGACTTGCACAAGCACTTTACAGTAAGGAAATGAACAATAAGAATATGAGAAGGTGCTCTACTTCATTAGGCATTAGAGAAATGAAAAATAAAAACCACAATGCTACACCACTACACACCCACTGAAAGGTTAAAATGTAAAAGGTAGAGAATACTAGGTAGAAGAGAGGAAACAGAGCTCTCATATTAGTGTTAAGAGAGAGGAAAGAAAACTCTCATATGCTGGTGTTGGGTGTTTAAATTCATACAAACTGCAATATCTATTAAAAATTGAAAATACGCATACCTTATAAACTAGCATGTCTATTTCTAGGTATATCTCCAATAAAAAAGCGTATATGTACTCATTGAAAGAGCTGAAAAAGGGGCACCTGAGTGGCTCAGTCATTAAGCATCTGCCTTTGGCTCAGGTCGTGATCCCAGGGTCCTGGAATCGAGCCCTGCATCGGGCTCCCTGCTCAGTCAGGAGTCTGCTTCTCCCGCTCTCACTCCCCCTGCTTGTGTTCCCTTTCGCATGCTCTCTCTCTGTCAAATAAATAAATAAATAAAATCTTAAAAAAAAAAAGCTGAAAAAGAATGTTTTGAGCAGCACTGTTCCTTTTTTTTAAATTTTATTATGTTATGTTAATCACCATACATTACATCATTAGTTTTTGATGTAGTGTTCCACGATTCATTGTTTGCATATAACACCCAGTGCTCCATTCAGTACATGCCCTCTTTAATACCCATCACCAGGCTAACCCATCCCCCCACCCCCCTCCCCTCTAGAACCCTCAGTTTGTTTCTCAGAATCCATAGTCTCTCATGGTTCCTCTCCCCCTCCGAATTCCCCCCCTTCATTTTTCCCTTCCTGCTATATTCCTATATTTACTTTTTTTTTTAAAGATTTTATTTATTTATTTGACAGAGAGATAGACAGAAGAGCACAAGCAGAGGGAGTGGCAGAGGGAGAGGGAGAAGCAGGCTCTGCACTGAGCAGGGAACCCGATGCGGGACTCGATCCCAGGACCCTGAGATCATGACCTGAGCCGAAGGCAGATGCTTAACCATCTGAGCCACCCAGGCGCCCTCTTCTTTTTTTTTTAACATATACTGTATTATTTGTTTCAGAGGTACAGCTCTGTGATTCAACAGTCTTGCACAATTCACAGCGCTCACCATAGCACATACCCTCCCCAATGTCTATCACCCAGCCACCCCATCCCTCCCACCACCCACCACTCCAGCAACCCTCAGTTTGTTTCCTGAGATTAAGAATTCCTCATATCAGTGAGGTCATATGATACATGTCTTTCTCTGATTGACTTATTTCACTCAGCATAATACCCTCCAGTTCCATCCACGTCGTTGCAAATGGCAAGATTTCATTCCTTTTGATGGCTGCATAATATTCCATTGTATATATCTACCATATCTTCTTTATCCATTCATCTGTCGATGGACATCTTGGCTCTTTCCATAGTTTGGCTATTGTGGACATTGCTGCTATAAACATCGGGGTGCACATACCCCTTTGGATCACTACATTTATATCTTTGGGGTAAATATCCAGTAGTGCAATTGCTGGGTCGTAGGGTAGCTCTATTTCCAACTTTTTGGGGAACCTCCATACTGTTTTCCAGAGTGGCTGCACCAGCTTGCATTCCCACCAACAGTGTAGGAGGGTTCCCCTTTCTCCGCATCCCCGCCGACATCTGTCGTTACCTGACTTGTTAATTTTAGCCATTCTGACTGGTGTGAGGTGGTATCTCATTGAGGTTTTGATTTGGATTTCCCTGATGCCGAGCGATGTTGAGCACTTTTTCATGTGTCTGTTGGCCATTTGGATGTCTTCTTTGGAAAAATGTCTGTTCATGTCTTCTGCCCATTTCTTGATTGGATCATTTGTTCTTTGGGTGTTGAGTTTAAGAAGTTCTTTATAGATTTTGGATACTAGCCCTTTATCTGATATGTCATTTGTAAATATCTTCTCCTATTCTGTCAGTTGTCTTTGGTTTTGTTGACTGTTTCTTTTGCTGTGCAGAAGCTTTTTATCTTGATGAAGTCTCAATAGTTCATTTTTGCCCTTGCTTCCCTTGCCTTTGGTGATGTTTCTAGGAAGAAGTTGCTGTGGCTGAGGTTGAAGAGGTTGCTGCCTGTGTTCTCCTTTATGATTTTGACGGACTCCTGTCTCAATTTAGGTCTTTCAACCATTTGGAGTCTATTTTTGTGTGTAGTGTAAGGAAATGGTCCAGTTTCATTCTTCTGCATGTGGCTGTCCAATTTTCCCAACACCATTTGTTGAAGAGACTGTCTGTTTGCCATTGGACATTCTTTCCTGCTTTGTCGAAGATGAGTTGACCATAGAGTTGAGGGTCCATTTCTGGGCTCTCTATTCTGTTCCGTTGATCCGTGTGTCTGTTTTTGTGCCAGTACCATACTGTCTTGATGATGACAGCTTTGTAATAGAGCTGGAAGTCCAGAATTGTGATGCCGCCAGCTTTGCTTTTCTTTTTCAACATTCCTCTGGCTATTCGGGGTCTTTTCTGGTTCCATACAAATTTTAGGATTATTTGTTCCATTTCTTTGAAAAAAGTGGATGGTATTTTGATAGGCATTGCATTAAATGTGTAGATTGCTCTAGGTAGCATTGACATCTTCACAATATTTGTTCTTCCAGTCCATGAGCATGGAATGTTTTTCCATTTCTTTGTGTCTTCCTCAATTTCTTTCATGAGTATTTTATAGTTTCCTGAGTACAGATCCTTTGCCTCTTTGGTTAGATTTATTCCTAGGTATCTTATGGTTTTGGGTGCAATTGTAAATGGGATCGACTCCTTAATTTCTCTTTCTTCTGTCTTGTTGTTGGTGTACCGGAATGCCACTGATTTCTGTGCATTGATTTTATATCCTGCCACTTTGCTGAATTCCTGTATGAGTTCTAGCAGGTTTGGGGTGGAGTCTTTTGGGTTTTCCACATAAAGTATCATATCGTCAAGCAGCACTATTCTTAACATCCCCAAACAGTACCCAAATGCCCATGAACAGTTAAATTGATAAACTCTTATAGTCACAAAATGTATGCCCAATGGCATTTAGAATAGCAAAGTAAACAGTATAGATAAATGTCACAAGAATATTGAACAAAGGATACAGACACAAAGGATTTAATGCTGTGTGATTCTATTTGTGTAAAATTCATAAACAAGAGACAGTAACCTATATTGTTAGAACAGTGGCTACTCTTTTTTTAAAAATTTTTTATTGTTATGTTAATCACCATACATTACATCATTAGTTTTTGCTGTAGTGTTCCATGATTCATTGTTTGTGCATAACACCCAGTGCTCCATGCAGAACGTGCCCTCTTTAATACCCATCACCAGGGTAACCCATCCTCCCACCCCCTCCCCTCTAGAACCCTCAGTTTGTTTTTCAGAGTCCATCATCTCTCATGGTTCGTCTCCCCCTCTGATGTCCCCCCCTTCATTCTTCCCCTCCTGCTATCTTCTTCTTTTTTTTTTTCTTAACATATATTGCATTATTTGTTTCAGAGGTACAGCTCTGTGATTCAACAGTCTTGCACAATTCACAGAGCTCACCATAGCACATACCCTCCCCAATGTCTATCACCCAGCCACCCCATCCCTCCCACCCCCCCACCCCCACTCCAGCAACCCTCAGTTTGTTTCCTGAGATTAAGAATTCCTCGTATCAGTGAGGTCATATGATACATGTCTTTCTCTGATTGACTTATTTCACTCAGGATAATACCTTCCAGTTCCATCCATGTCGTTGCAAATGGCAAGATCTCATTCCTTTTGGGGCGCCTGGGTGGCTCAGTCGTTAAGCGTCTGCCTTCGGCTCAGGTCATGATCCCAGGGTCCTGGGATCGAGCCTGCATCGGGCTCCCTGCTCCGCGGGAAGCCTGCTTCTCCCTCTCCCACTCCCCTTGCTTGTGTTCCCTCTCTCTTGCTCTGCCTCTCTCTGTCAAATAAATAAATAAAAAATCTTAAAAAAAAAAAAAAAAGATCTCATTCCTTTTGATGGCTGCATAACAGTGGCTACTCTTAAGGAACAAGTGCCTAGAAAGGAGGGTGGTGGATGGCAGGGAGCTGTTAATGTTATGTTTCTTGGTCTGGATGTTAGTTCAATAGGGAGTTCAACTGTGAACAGCCACCAAGCTGTACACTGTTGATTTTTGCACATTTTTGTATCTAGATAATCAATAAATAGTTTAATCATGTAGGAGTATCTTGTCATGTCCACCGCTTGGACTCTACTACCCATGTTGAATAAAAGGGACATGGGACATGATGGATTGTTGATTTAAAAAAAAGTGGAAGACTTGCTTTCTCAACCCTCAGGTGTAACCTCTATAGTTAAAGGTACTGAAATATACATACATAGTAAGTTCTTTTGCTCTTGGAAAGGAGACATCTGTTCCAAAGCAACTGGGCAAAACTGTAAATAAGAAATGAAAATATGATGAGAGGTATCTTCTTATAGGCTTTCTGGATGATGATAATGTACCTTATTGTGTGTTATACAATAGAACATTTTGTATAGCATCATGATGTTAAATATTGGCATCATTTTAAGACCAATTACTCAGAGTTTACAGAAAAAAGTATAGACATTATGAGCTCTTTGAAAGCCAAAAATTATTCAAACTGGGAATGAAAATCCACTGAAGCATTTTACAAATTTTAATTCTCAGGTAAATATTAATAGCTATAACCCACATAAACAAAAGCTCTTTGGGGTCCACGATAATTTTTTGATAATTTTTTTTAAAGTAAGCTCTAGTCCCAATGCGGGGCTTGAACTCATGACCCTCAGATCAAGAGTCACATGCTCCACTGACTGAGTCAGTCAGGCACCCCACGGGGGCCTTGATAATTTTTTATAAGGGTAAAGGGTCCTTCAGGCCAACGTATGAAAACCACTACGGATTATCCCAATTCCTTGTTCATTGTTATGTCATTGTTATGGAATTACAAGCCTGCATTTAAGTCCTTGGTTAGGCCTAGGTTTGTGGTCCTTCCAGTTCAGAAAGCTGGTTTTCAGTAACCTGAGGGATTTTGATTAAAGATAGATTGTTTGTTCTTTGGCATTATGGGTCCCTTGTCTATTTTGTTTGTTGTTATTATATTTTTGTTTTTCTTTACTCTTTAATTTTTTTCTCATTTTATTTTTTTCTTTATTCTTTTTCTCAATTTCCCTTTATCTTTTATGCTCTTTTTTTTTTTTTTAATTAGCTTGCTAGTTTTTTTTGCTTATTTTTTATTTTGGTCGGGCAGTTGTGGGTTTTTTTTGTTTGTTTTGTTTTGTTTTTGATTCCAGTATAAAGATCAGTTCATCAGGTATGCTTTGGAAATGATTTTCTTTTAAGCGATTTGGACCAAGTTTCTCACCTGCTTTTCCAAATTTTAAGCTGCCCTTGGGACACCTTGACTCTAACCCCAACAGTAAGTCCAACACTCTGCAGTTCCTTTCAGCCATTCACCTCTGCTGAACAGGAGGCCTGTGTTGATAGTTGCTGGTCTCTCAAGAACATCACCAAGTGTTACCTCTCCAAGGATAACTTTGGCAAGGTGAAATTGACTCAGCACATTCTGACTGGGAAAGAGATAGCTGTGAAAATCATTGACAAAACTCAATAGAACTCAACCTCCAGAAATGATTCCATGAAGTAAAAATCATGAAGGCTTTGAATCATAGTGAACATAGTGAAATTATTTGAAGGGATAGAGACTGAGTAAATACCTTATCTTCTCATGGGGCATACTAATGGACAAGAGGTATTTGAGTATCTGCTGGCCCAGGGAGTAGGAAAGAAAGAGGCCTGAGCCAAATGCCACCAGCTAGTATCTACTGTGCAGTACTGCCCCTGGAAGTTTCTTATTAATAGAGACTTAAAGACAGAAAACCTGCTCTTGGATGCTGACATGAACATCAAGATTGCAGACTTTGCAGCAAGAAATTCACCTTTGACAACAAGCTGAACACCTTCTGTGTCAGTCCTCTTATGCTTCCTCAGAAATCTTCCAGAGCCAAATGTAAGATGCACCGCTGATAAATAAATATGTGCTGCTTGGGAATTATCATATATACACTGGTTAGCAGTTCCCTGCATTTTGATGAACAGAATTGGGAGAAGCTGCAAAAGCCAGTAGTGAACAGAAGATACCATACTCCATTTTACATGTCCATAGGGTCTTAAAACCTCAAGAAATTCCTCAATCTCAATCTCAGCAAGAGAGCCTAACTGTGCCAGGGTCAGAGGTCTCCATGGCTTCTGTTTCCTCAGCAGTGCCCCAGGCCCAGCCCCCCTGCACCAGGAATCCAAGTCAACCCCATGTGGCACAGCCAGGCCTCTAGGCTGTGACCTGCACAGAGAAAATGTGGGGGTGCTGCAGTCCCTGGAATGGTCCGATCACCTCCTCTTCTACCCCCAGTATCAGCAGCAGTGATAGAGGCCCATATGGAAGCAGTATCTTCATGGGTATTTCCAAAGGAAACTTTGTCCATGCTTGGCATCTGGGATAGGTGCATGACCAGCAGGATTCACCCTGTGTGACCCCAGCCTCTCTCCCTGGCAACAACCATGGCCAGCAAGGGACCATTGGGAGCCGCTTCAAGTTTAGATACAGAAATATGTGTTTTGGGTTTGCCAGAAGAAACCTAAGTGAACCTGAAAGCACAGATGAATTGGAGATGCTCCAAACTCATGTAGTGGGCAGCCGAGACTGTAATGAAAGGAAGTGGGGAGGAAGGCAAAGGGGAAGGAAGGAAGGATAGAAGTTAGGAAGATGACAGGACAGGTGGATGATGGATGGAACGATGGATGGATTTGCAGAGGCTAGCCCTGCTCACCACACCTTCCATGGAATATGGAGATCACCGTGTCATGGGGTGCAAGAAGATGATGAGGGAGATTGGCCTGTGTAAGCTGAAACAAGAACAGGTGTGGCTGGGCATGTGTAGCTAGCAGGGCCGAGACGACCTCTGGCAGTGGAAGACAGAAGTGTGCAAACTACCACGGAACTCTCTCAAGCCAGCTCAGTTTAAGTGAGTATTGGTATTGCTACAGCCTTCACAAGCATTGCCTCCAAAATAACCAAGAACCTAAGCTTTATAAGGCTGCCAGGAGTGGCTTCAAGGCAAGGGGAGGGGCTGGCTGGCCCTAGTTCCCCACTGGCCACTCTATTTCCACCTGGGCAAAATTTCAGAGACTAAACTGGTGTGTTCGCCCTGGGGCACTTCCGCCCCCCTTCCCCCTCCAATCTCCCGTCTCCTTCTTCTGTGTTTGTCCTCGAGGGGAGATGGTTCACCGAGAAAAAAGGGTCTCCTATTTCCTTAGAAGAAAGGAGGCACAGAAATAAGATAATGTCACAGCATCTCGGTTTCTACCACTTCACCACTGGCTCACACAGCTGCTTTCTGTTGAAGAGCCTTTGGCATGGAAGTATGTATGGGATGAAGACCATGTCAGTCCTCTGAAGATGAATTCTGAATTTATATTTTAATTCAAGATGTAAAACCAGAATATGCAAGGCTTTTGAGTAGCCCTTTGTGTATCTAAAGAATTCCAGCATGCTCTGCTCATGACAGAATCATCCATTTTTCTCTTTCTCTTTTAAAAACACTTTTGGACCTTGTGTTAGAGACCACAAAATCTCTTTGGTCTTTTTCTGCCTTTCACACGAGAAGCCAATAAACTGAGAAGCCAGGCACATGAAATATTCCATCTTCCATTCATTCAGATAAGGCTCTTGTGTTCCCGGATGAATTTTTAACCCCATTCACCACTTTTGATAATTACTACTTGAGGGTAAGGTGTTGTAAAAGAAGGAATTGCTCCCATGAAATGGAGTTATGAGAGATTTTGTCTTTGCTTCTAGTTATGTTCCCTTCTGCCATGAGGGTTAAGGGCCACCAAAGTGCAATGATATGTCACGTGGCAACAGTTCCTTCCCTGGAACATAATTTGTCCCAGCTTGCATAGCAGTTTGCTATTCCTTTCTGTGTTCTCTTTTTAAAAGTGGAGAAGGAGCCACTTGGAAATGTGGAATAATTTCTATAGCTAAAGGCATCTAAGATGATAGAGCTCTGTTACCAGAAGGATTTGCTTTTGAATGTTGTTCTAACATCAGTTCCCTACACAGAGTCATGAGTTTCCCATTTCCATTTTACCAAGTTTTCTTGGGTGAACTTTTGATGTTTAGCTAAATTTTCTGTTCTTATTATAAAAGATACAAACTTGGCAAAGTGCCATTGCTCAAGGTGGGTTTTTTGTTTGTTGTTTTAGATTTTTTTTTTTTTTAAGTAGGCTTCACACCCAGCATGGAGCCCAATGAGGGGCTTCAACTCATGACTCTGAGATTATGAGCTGAGATGAAGGGTCCAATGCTTAACTGACTGAGCCATCCAGGTGTCCCGTATTTTTTAGATATTTAAGATCTATGATCATTTTTATAGACTGTCATCTCTATACCATTCGTTCCATAACCTATCTTTCTGTACCATAGTTCTTTCTGTATTATGATATACCTGTATTTTGTTGTTGTTGTTAAATGTTTCACTAACCAGCCACCAAAATGGAGCTGATTAAGTGGAAGCTTGTTTTGCACTGAGGAGGGAAATCATCAGGGTAAATGGTACTACCACAGGGACTTGTGCTGGATAGGAAGACCCAGAGCCTGAAAAGGCACAATTGCAGTTGGCATCATGTCTGTATCGGGTCATGAAATTTAGAGATGCTCATTCTCCTGTGTGGAATTGAGTTGCAAAAATCTTCAGACTGAGCAGCATCATTTACAGATGGCCTCCCATCAAAAGACCTCCCATTTTTATTCTTCTTCAAGAGGCTAAAAACATCTAAAATGGTGTTCTGTCTAAAGCACCTGGTGGAAAAGACAATTTCTTTTTGGCTTTCCTGGTACTTAAGACTACATCATATTACATGTGTATGGCCCTTCTGCCGTAGGCTGCAAAGTCATCAGACTGTCACTAATGCATGATAGAGTGAAAAGAGAAAAGAACTAGGAAATGTGAAACTTGACTTCTTGTCCTAATTTTCCAAATTTGTGACTTCAGACAAGTCCGTTATAATATAGGCCTGATGTCAGTTGTGAAGATTGAATGAAAATAAAACTCTACATCAAGGGCTTAGTACAATAAGTAGGTGCTTAATAAATGCAATCTATCTCAGTGTTGATTATATTTCACATCTGCCTTGCAGCTCCGTGTGGCTGTGTGACTCAGTTCTGCCCCATGGGATGTGGTCAGAATGATGTGGGCTATTTATGGGTTGTGCTATAAAAGGATGGAAACTGTCCTCTCTTGTCCCTTTCCTCTATCCTGCCTTTTGGAATGTGGACATGGTAGCAAGTCCTCCTAGACCATGTAGAGAAGGGCAGTATGCTAGGGATGTCAGATAAGGTGACTTGATGGAGCAGATTCTTCACAGCAGCTCTGGACCATTCATGGCTAGACTCTTATAAGACAGAGAAATAAATTTCTAGCTTAGTTTAGAAATCTATTATATACTACTGAATCTATTTCTATCTGATAAACATTAGTTTAACTACCGAAGTATTTGGTTTGTCAGTATACAAATAGTACTAATTATTCTTTTATGTGAACCATACTATCTTTTACATGAAGTATAGTAATACATATGCATATTTTAAATATAAGTCATTATTTAGTTTGCATATGACACTAAACACATTTTGTGTCCACTGTCATACCTATAGCTTGTTATTTATATATTAACTCTCTCATACACACATCATACAGTTATTGCAAACATATGCATCAAAATGTAAAATAGCCTATATATAGTCTTATTTCTTTTTAATGCCATACAATGCCCATTTAAGACCATTGAAGTGTGCAACTAAATTACTACAAATTATAAACATCATTTGAAATATTTATGACAGGAAACTGGTGTTTGAAAACTTCATTTGGATCAGAGATTCGTTTTAACCATGTTTATACGAAGCCGTTTTCCAATAGTCTAACTTCTTTTTGACCACATAAGGCATCTTACCAATTTCCTAACCCACAGTTTATAAACCCAGACCATCTTAAATGAAAAAAGATCAGGAATCCTTGAGAAAGTACACTGCAATGCTACCACAAAAGGAAGACAGAGAGAGATGTATCAGAAGGGGAAGTCAGAAAGATTCAAAGCATAAGGAGATGATCAGCCATTGCTGGGTTTGAAGGTGAAGAAGGTCATGAGCCAGAGAATGCAGATGGCTACTAGAAGCTGAGAATGACCCCTGGCTGAAAGCCAGTGAAGAAATGGGGACCTCAGTTCAACAGATCTATGGAACTAAAATCTGCCAACAACCAGACTGATCCTTGAAACAACATCATGATTTTAGCCTGGGGAGACCCTTAGAATTCTAACCTATTATTTGTGAGATAATAAATGACATTGTTTTAAGCCTCTAAATATGTGGTATTTTGTTACATCACCAGGAGGAAAACGATGCTGCCACCCAGAACATTTTTGTGGTTCACTGGTTGTGGGCTTGAGGAGAGTTGAGGTCAGGTGATACATGGAATTTTGGCTCAAGACCATGTCACAGTGGGCCCATCAGACGTGAAAACACAGCCTTCCCATTATTCGTCCTATTTCCTAAGTATATTATTGGATTAGACATACTTGTCAATTTCCAAAATGGTGTGAAGACTGTCATGGAAGAAGAGTCAAATGGCAAATAGTAGAATACTAGTTCCCTACCAAAGTATAAGCCATAGAAATACTGTATCCCTAAGAAATCAGAGGTTAGTTCTATGAAAAACTTGGAAGATGCAGGTGTGGTTATCCTTATTACAGGTTCACTTACGGTACCTGTTGTACTTGGGCCTTGGAGAAAAAGGGTTATGAATGTCAGCTTAATAAAGTGATGACTCCATTGAAGATGTAGTTTTTTTACTAGAGCACAACACAACCTCTGGTACTTGACAGGGTGCTATTGATCTGGAAAATACATCCTCCCCCCCCCACTTCAGTAATTGGATCTTAAAGAGTTGGCTTTTACCATGTAGAGATGGCAGTACCCCTTTAGGGTCGACAGGAATAGGATCTGTTAGCATGACTCCCAGATAAAATCATCGCTCTAGTTTCTTAGCTCTCATTTCAGGAGAGCGTTTAAACCAGGGAGGCCAGGGGTGATAAATGAACCCTTAATAATGGACTCTCTGATTGAACTATACTATTATATTTTATATTGTATAGCACCTAGATTGATGAAGTCAACCTGCCTTATATGATGCTGCCTCTGGCACAGAGCCAGATGAGCCTGTGTGAAGAACTTTTCCAGGTTTAAATATATGACATTGGGCTGGAAGGGGAGCATTTGAACTTCCTGAAAGTTTGATATAACTTTCAGTAAGATGTTTCACCTGCACTTGTTCCCTTTTCAGGAGAACATGAAAACTCATACAAAAATCTGTTAAAGGATAATGTTGCTGATCTTCGCAATATTCTGAATCCTACATTCTGATTTGCGGTAGGTATTCTGATTCCACTAACTTCTTTCTGTAGCAAGATAAGTACACCTTACTTAGATAAGTAAACTTTATTTTATATACCTAGTCTGTGCTTGTGTCTGCTTCTGCCTGAAATGAGTACTGGTAGTTGTTAATATGGTGGTTTCATAGCTCAACACGCATGTCTCTTTGTGAAAGCTCACCAGGCTACTGCTAGCGCTAAGTGCTTAGGTTTCTAGCAGCAGCACCCTGACAGAACTGTCTCTGCCCCTTACTTGCTCCCCCACCTCTGCCCTGTGAAAATGCAATGCATACTATAAAGAACTGGCAGCCAACTGATGTCAGTTTGAGTATAGAGTGGATACCTTCTATCATGGACAGGGAAGCTCTCTATCCTTAATGGAATACACACTTGGATGTAGATATGTCTTTCCTCACCATCATACTTCTGAAAGTTTTCTCCCATCAGATACATCCATGCAGACCTTGGATTCAGAAGTGAGCACTCTGAAGAGACGGCTATATTTGGAAGAAGTGATCTGGTGCTAGGTGCTAGAGTGCTCACTGCTTGGATCTTCCCTTTAAGGTTAAAGGAGTCATCCTGAAGTTGCCAGGATGTTGCTACTGAGAGCTGTCAGCTGAGTCTGTTTCTAGGAATTGCTCTTGGAGGGTAGCTCTTCCCCCAGAGACAGCTTGTGTGGAGTGACTGGTCCATTCTAGGGATCTAAACTCTTGGTCTAAATTTAGGACAACTAAATGTTCAGAGCTCTCTAAGTCATTGAGGCCTCCGTTACAATTTTATTTTATTTTATTTTTTTTTAAAGATTTTATTTATTTGACAGAGAGAGACGCAGTGAGAGAGGGAACACAAGCAGAGGGAGTGGGAGAGGGAGAAGCAGGCTTCCCGTGGAGCAGGGAGCCCGACGCGGGGCTCGATCCCAGGATCCTGAGATCATGACCTGAGCTGAAGGCAGACGCTTAACAACTGAGCCACCCAGGTGCCCTGAGGCCTCTGTTACAATTTTATTACAGTTCAATTTATCTTTCTACCTAATGTTACTTCCCTCACTAATTCTTATAGGCATTGTTCCTAAGAGTAGTCCCAATAAATATACTGCACAGAAATCCCTGCCTCAGAGCCTGTTTCCCCAATACCCTGACCAAGGCCTCTGGTTAGTATTGTGTACAGTGTTTGGGCCGGGAAGTGATGTGTCGGAATGTCTAACATCTAATCCCAGGCACTTGCTGGGATTTAATATTCGTCTTTATTTTATTCTGAATGTGTACATGAGGTGGTCTGGATCAGAGGCAGATTTTGTATTTGTTTCTTTATAACTAATAAGCATGTGATTCCCCCTCATCTGAGTTCTTAGCCCTGAGGTGATGTGATGAAAGCCAGGTAGGAAAACCTCTTACATATGTAGTGGACATTGCCCTGGTGAGGGACAGGGGAAAATGGGTTCCCTCCTTATACACAGGACAGCTGCCTTGCTTCTCTTCCCCTGAAAGGAAGAAGAAAAATCTCTCTTCTGTGGAAATGGGATGGAAAGCATCCTGGGTTCTCACTCGAGCCTTCTGGAATAGACATCCATGTCTCCAGGAGCAATATAGGCCTCCTGTATGTAGCTCTCTGGCTTTTTATGACCTACGGATGTTTCCAAGGGCCTGGGCCTCATTTTCGTCCGAAATGTAAACACATACCTCTAGAATTAGGTAAATCTCTCTGGAATTCTCTAAGCATCTTACCCTAGGATCCCAAGTTTTCAGCAAAATTCATTCAGAAAACCCAGACAGTACAGAAACACAAAACTATTTTCTCTACATCCCACTGCCTCGCCGTTGCTGATTAGACGCCTTGGTGTTTTCATTAGAGAAGCTTTTGTGATGTGGTTGGACTGTGTCTCAGACTGCCTTTTTGAGAATCCTGGGGATTCTGTGAACCGTTTAATATTCTGTAATAAAATCCTTTTCTGCTTAAACTCACCAAAGTAGAGTCTTTCGTATTTACAACTAAGATCCCCAGCTGCTAAAGATTAAATTTATATAATGTTATGAAACATGCAGATAAAACTATATATTCTTAAGGAAGTATATATATTTAGGAAAATATAAAAACACGTTGAGGAATAATAAGCATCAAATTCGAGATTACTTCAGAGGTTGGGGAAAGGAAGAATTTTGATTGGTAAAGAGCACACAGGACCATAACCATATTGGCAATGGTTTATTTATCATGACTGAAGGGTACAAGGACAGTCACTGTTTTATTATGTATATACGTGTATGTATATATACATATATATGTGTATGTATATATATGACATTGCATAAAAAGTGTAAAAATACCTACAGAAAATCTCTTAGTGCTCACTTAACCTGCTACAACAGAGCTTCCCAAATAGTCTAGCTCCAAGAAAAATATTAATTTATTCCTCCCTCACATAAGAATTTTTAGAGAAACAATCCAGGTTTTGGGAGTAGCTCTGTTCCATATTGTCATTCAGTGACTCAAATTCCTTCCTCCCTTATTACTCCATCTTCCCCCCAGAGCGTTATCCTCATTTGCATGGTAAAAACGGGGTCACAGGTGTGTGTGTGCCCAGCTCATAGAAAGGGAGCAAGGATGTGCAAGGTTAAAACAAGGGCAAGACCAGGGAGTGGCTCACATTACCTCTACTAACTTCCTGGTAGAGAGAGCTGATGTCTATGGTCAGACCAGGCTACAGGCACTTCCCAGCCAGACGAGGTGCCCAGGTAAAACTTTCTTGCTGTGAAAGAAAGGAGGAATGCATTTTGATGAAAAGCTAGCAGTCTTTTCCAAAGGACTTTAGGAAAGCTGTGTACAAAAAATACAATTTAATAAGACCTAAGTGCAATTTTCTTCCCTGTCACAAATCTACATATATTTATCGGTTTATCATTTAATCTTACCTCAGAGGTGAAATTCTACATCTAAGACAGAACAACTCCAGAGAATATGTCTGGCTCTTAGTGGGCTTAAGGACATATAATAAGAACAGTGGGCTTTAAGACTTAAGTCTACTTAAAAGGAAAATGATTAAGAGCTTTCATAAGTCTCCTCATTGGATCTCTTGCCATTATTGACCAAAGTTCTCCAGGAGGAAACTTCTCCCATCCGCTGCACAAGTGCCTTCTCTGCTCTGTTTGTCTTGGTTTTCTTTTTCTTTTTCTTTCTTTCTTTCTTTCTTTCTTTTTTTTTTGTTTGTTTGGCTTGGTTTTGAATTCACCTTTCAGTTACATGTTCTCACTTGTCTTCTCATAGCAAAGATTGAGGAGAAAATGATTTCCGTTGTATTTGTTAGAACTTGTGATCTTCTCCAAAGTAGGGAAAGGTTACTGTGGCAACAGTATGTCTGAATTGTTCCCTCCATCTAACTAATCCTGATTCCTGTCCCTGCTTACATGAAGGCAAGGGTTTGTGGAAGCAGAATTCCAACTGTTCTACAAATTAGTTTGTGCAGCACAGATTTTCTCTTTCAATATTTGTGGCCATCCTTCTGAGTATTAAAACCATTTTTGAATAAAACAGTTTTTAAGTAGAAAAATGTGGTATTTTCACATCTCTTCTCTTTACAGAGATAAAAAAACTAGGGGGAAAAAAAAGAGATCAAAGTGATAGAGGCACACTCCTCCCCTCAACCCCATTCTACAAATAGGTTGGGGCTTAAATTGGAGTCATAATTTTAGCAATATTGCTGAGGGCAGAGATTCCACACATTCACCATTCCCTCCACCCCCAAACACACTTCCTTCCATACCTACCTATGCTAAAAATTGCTAATCAGCACTTTTCCTGCTGAACCCAGCTGTGGCCATAACTCATTCTCAACAAAGTGTTTTAAGTAAGTGATGTAATTTGGAATTGGTACTTGAGTTGAAATTATTTGCTAGCCCTAGTCTAATTCTTTGTCTCTTGAATTCTAGTCCAGTATCTTTATATTTACTATGCTTAAATTTTCACTGTTATACCAATGATTTAGATATTTTATTTTAGAGCAGACTAAATGAATTTTTATATAAGTCAAACTACTTTTGTTATACCCATATGGCCAACCATTCACACTTTGGGCATAATTATTTCATTGATAAAAATTTCATTTTTTTCTTAAGTAGGAGTCATCAAGTTCAGAATTCTGCCTCACGCTTTTTATACTTGAATTTTATTACACTTGAATTATTTTGTTCTTCAATTATTTTTCTCTTCTTGGGTTATTTTAGCACTGACCCCTTAAATAAGTGGATATCCTAAAACATTTACCCACAGGTAAAGTGTATTTGCATAATATGAGATGGTTAAATACATACACACCCATTACACAATAGAAAAATGTCCCCAAACTGAATAAATTCTTAATATCTCCAATTTCAAAATGCTTTACATAATTTTAGTCTTTTTCAGAACATGCTAATAGATACCCTAACGAATAATGGTTAATGGCTACTGAACCAGATAAGTATGACAAACAAAGCTGGATCTGCCTAACACAGGATATTGGGCCAAATTCTATCATAAATCCACACATGAGGCTTTCTGTGAGGCATCCTCTCTGCAGTTAAGAGTGCAATTTAGATCTCAGTGGTTATGCTTGTGTACAGCCTGAGGGGTGAAAAAAGAAGGGGTTTGGAATAATTCAGAGTTCCACCATTGTTCTTTGCTATGTTTTGTTAGACTTTGTAAATAGTTTAAATTAGATTTCAAGAAGAAAGACCACACAGAAAAACAATCTTGCATTTGATTCAAACTTGACAAGTCAGTTTCTCCATCTCTTGTGATCATTCACATTTAAGACAAGGAAAGTAGCTATTCAAATTTCCATGCACTCACCACCCAAGGAGGAATGCCATGCTAATTAGATACAGTTTCTAGATTCAGAGTGCTGCCTCCTGGTGCCTTGAATTAACATTGACAGTTTGAGTTATCATTTTATGCGTATGAACCAAAAATATTGCTTCTCTTATAAAGGAAAGTGATATTAATTTAAGTCCCCATTAGATTGTTGGTGATTTTTGTGTATTAGTAATTGTGTTGATGGATGATGCAGGATTATCAATCACAGTAAATAATAATTAAAGCTTATTCCTTTGTATTATGCCACCATCCCTCCCCACCAGATTTATAAATGTTTTTATCTGAGTTTTTCTTGCATCAAAACATCTCTTTCTTTTAACTTGATTTATTTATGATAGTCAATGTAACTGAGTTCCCAAGACCCTTAAAACGCTTACTGTGTTGTGTCTTCCATCTCTTCCTTTGTGCTGCCCTCTTCTGGAAGAGGTTGGAATGGCAGCAGTATACATACAGGAATTTTCTCACCTTTTTTTTTTTTACCCTCCCCCCTCCCCCCCATAGTGAGTTCTTTGCAGGGTCATAAAATTTATAACTTTAAGGGAGGTTAGGATACATTCTGTCTAATGTATCTATTTTATGAATAGAGAGATGGATTTTTATCATATCTTATCCTTCCCTTATTTTCCCTACCCTAAAAGAAAAACGGTACCTCTGCATTTTGCATATTATCCTCTCAAAATTATAAATAATTTCAATCATTCTCCACTTCCAGCTCATACTCTTATCACTGATTAGTTTTTTTAACCACGGTGCCATGCTTAGGGATGTATATCCTGTATTCCCAAATTTCATTGTCCACAATGAAAACTGTTGACACACAAAAAAATATTGTCCACAAATTTAATTTAGTTCTTCCCCCAATATAAAACGAAGGGCTATAGCTATAGGACTATAAATTTCTGAACTTATTTTCTCAGCACCTGTATTATCTTAAAAGTTTGTGGAGATAAATTCTAGTTTTTTACCTAAGTGTGCAGGAGATTCTTTGGAATCTACCTATTTTGCCATTGTCATTGGCATAAATATGGTTTTTTGAATTGTACCCTCAGCATTAGGAGTTCTTCAACCTTTTTTGTAGAGTGGCACTAGTAATGTGACTTACCTCTACCCCATTATCTCTCTTTTCCAAGTGTTAAATTCTTGAGAGACAGATTCCAAATGGCCCAATTCAGGACAGGAAACGACCCATGAATTAATTAATAGGGTGGCCAGAGTCCCTGGTCTCTTAGCCCAAACACCTACACTTGTATGCAAAAAATCATGCTCAGAAAATAATGAGTTAGTGTGAATTGATTACCTCCTCCTCATAATAGTATTTATCTATTGCTATGTAATAAGTTGCTACAAATGCTGTGACTTAAACAACATATTCATTATTATACAGCTTCTGTGGCTGAAGAGTCTGGGCATGGCTTCTCTGGCTTCTCTGACTTAGGGTCTCTCATGAGGCTGCAAGCAAGATGTCAGTCAGGGCTGAGATCTCATCTGAAAGCTTGACTGAGGGAGGGCTTACTTCCAGATGGAAAAACTGACAGAATTCATTTTTTAGAAGAGCTGTTAGATTGAAAGTCTCAGTTCCTAGCTGGCTATTGGCTATAACTTGCCATGTGGATCTCTCCATCATGGCCTCTTGCTTCATCACAGTGTACAAGCCAAGAGGGCAACATAAAGAGTCTGCTAACAAGATGGATGTTATGATCTTGTCTAACTTACTCATGGAAATGATATTCTGTCACATTTGGCATATTTTGTTGGTTAGATACAAGTCACAGGTTCTATCTATGCTCAAAGGGAGAGGATTAGGCAAGCAGGGATCACTGAGAGTGTTGCCTACCAGAAGCACTATTAATCAACCATAAAGACATTTTAGTTAGTTCAGCAAGTGCTATACCTCTAACATAAGGCACTGTGTTATATGATTGGGGACTTAAGAAAAAGACAAGATTCTTTCCATTGCCTTTATAAAATCTGTAGTCTACCACGTTAGTCAAGAGACTCAAAACAATATAGAAATAATAGTTCAGACCATATATTCCTCTTCTTAAGCCTTTTTAAATGCTTCGTATTGCTCTGAGACTAAAATACAATTTCTCATGAAACCTCAGCATGGCCTGTATTATCTAGTCCTCAGCTGCTTTGACATCCTCATCTTGTGTTTCTTCCACTTTTCCACTATGTTCTACCCATGTTAGTGTCTGACAGATCCTAGGACACGTGTATGTTTGAAAACATTTAGAAAAAAACTTAAAAAAATTATGTCATTAAATTCCCACCATTAAAACCTCAATCATGCAAAGAATGTCTAGCTTTAAACAATATAATTTCATATTGTGACCACTAAGATAAACTAGTTGTCAAAATGTACCCTTTGATAATGAACTGTGCTGAATTGCTTTATGGGGACTGTTAGCTGTACACTGGTTGATTGCTGAACACAGCTTTCCATAGATGAATGTTTTGATTTGAAGAAGTAACTTAACTAGACCTCAGAGTTCTGGGGGCACTGTGCAAGAGTTGGAAGGATCCTTATAGGGTATATATACCAATCTCATTTATTCATTGTTCAGTGTTTTTCTTTCCTGTATCACATAATGTCTTCTTACCAAGCAACCACAGAAGTTCTCTTGGTTCCAAGAGAATCTTCTTAGCAATTGTTTTAAGCTCATGTCATGGCTACTTACTGATCAGAATCCTTTTTTTCTTTGTCAAAAGACACATTTGAAGTCATAGACACACTGAAAGCAACATATTCTGACTTAAAAGCCCATGGTCATTCTTTACATGGAGTTTACATCTTCTCCCCTGAATTCCTTTGTCTTCATCTCCAAGTTCATTTGAGTCAATGAGATCTTTCTGCCTTATAAAAGCTCCTTTTTCTTTGTACTTTATAGTCCATCAAACTGTGACCATGATCTATTTAAGGTTCTGGAAGACTTGAAGTGACATGTATTGTTTCTCTTACACATTTTTTCCCATTTTTTTTCTTTGTTACTTACTGTGATCTGAAGCATCTGATTCAAGAATTACAAATAGATAAGCAGAAGAAAATTATTTTTCTCTCTACTCTCTCCTTCCTTCCCTTCTTTTGTCCCTTTACCCTTTTCCTTTTTCTTCAGTTTTTTCCTCCACCTTCTATTATACAGGAGAAATTTTCTGTCATCAATGTTCAAGGTAGAATGCTTAAAATTTGAACAAAAACCCATCAGGTTTTATCATAAAGTCTATAAAGAAGTTGGCAAATCATGCATATACCTTGGCACTCCTTCTTTTTCTATATAATTGTTTATGTCACTTGGGAATGTTTTATACTTGGGATAGAAGGAGAAAAGAGAGAAGGAAAGTGAAGGACAGAGTAGAATGACTTCATAATTAGCTTGAGGATATAGGCTTTCTGAGTGTGAATTACATAGGGGCAATGTTTTCAGTCAAGTGAAAACTGACTTGGAAATAGATTTAGCTACACATTTTAGGTCTCTAAGGGACTTTGATTTTACTTATGCTATTTAAAGATGATCGCTCTCTGGGTGAGCCAAGTTGAGGCCAAAAGAACAAGGCTCCCCTGCCTCTCCTGAAAGTGTTGAGATTTATTTCTCTGGGGTGGCCTAAGTGAGTACTGATTCATTCCAACAAATCATCCTGTTTTCATTTAGAGATTAATATGTTACCATATAACACCCAAAGAAAACTGGAGGAATTAGTAATGATATATTTCAAGAGCCATCGCACCATAAAATAAATTGAAAACATAGGGCCTGTTGTATGTTTAGATACACAGAGACTTGTATGAGAGTACCTAAAGGAATAATTTTGAAACCTAGGCCAGGGTGTTAGAGAATTAAAAGTATCTGGGTTTCACATAGATTTATGAGAAGCCACAGTTGGAGTTACGTTTAGGATTAACAATCTGTGTTATATAGATTTCCATTTTTACTATTGGGATTTATTTACATCAGTTCCTTCCCATTTAAACATGATTCATTCACTTATTCATTATATTAACTCCATAAATACTTATTGTGTGCTAAATATGTGCTAGGTATTTAGGATAAAAAGATTTATAAGTGCAGCATCCTGCTGTGAGGAATTTATAGACATTGAGACAAGAAGTCTCTAAGGAGCCTTGCTTTGCCTCTTCATCCCTCCCTCTGCCCTATGGAAGCAGTAGAGGAAAATAATGCTGAAGCAAAATTTAATGCTGTTTTGCAATTAAAAGATATATCTGGAGTATTATAATCCACTCACGATCATATTATTTAATTTTCTCAAAATCATCCAATTCTGTACATATATATTTGGGCCAAAGTCCTTCCATTTGCCCCTCAAGACCCACTGCCAACATCAAATGGTTTCCTTGATTTCTGGCCTTTCCAGCTGGGTTTTACCAAAGGGAAGCCCCAGCAGATCAGAAGGAAGCAGAAAAGTATGGTCAGAGTGTTCATTCCTTCCTCTCTAGGCGATCATCTTGGGATGACGGTGCCCTTCCACCAGAAGTCATTGCTCTTCTCTAGTGGGTTTCTCTGCAAGACTCTGATGCTGGGTTCTATCATGTGCTCTCATCTCTGTCTTTTGAGCTCCCATATAGTAAGGCTTTAGTGTTATGCTAAGCACTGCAGTGTTCCTGTGGTTTATCCAACACTCTGCCTATACTTTTGAAATTAGTTTGTAAATAAATGTGCCTAGAATTTTTCTATTTTGAGTATTGGGACTCTGATTATTACAGTGTTCAGTCACCCTACTGTATTTTATTTATTAATTTGCTTCCTGACTTGTTCTAAAAAAAAACCCTAAATAATTTGTGGTATATATTTATTGTTTTTAGGTACACAATTATAATTTTCAAATAACTGGAATTTAAGTAAATATAACAAACATAAAAATAATATGCTTTTCTTAAACCAATAAATGTTTTCTGACCTATTTTCATATGCTTTATAGTGATAACAGTATAAACAAAAATACAGATCTCACATACAAAATGAAATGGATAAAATTGTGCCTTAAACAGAAATATTTCACTCTTTGGCCTTTTTGGTATTTCTTGTTCTTGATTTATTTTCTTTTCCATTCTTCAAAACAGAAATGAAACAATACTTCTTTTATTTCTTATTTCAATGTTATTATGATATTCTCTGACTTTTAATGGAGCATGTGTAGTCTCACAGCCTGACAAATCTGGCAAGATTTCTTAAACAGAAGTAACGCTCCTTGACCAACAGGTGTTTTGTTACTCTCACAGGCCCAATCACATGAGGGAGTTAAAAGTTCAAATGAAGTTTAGCAAACTTTTTTCAGTCTAAAGAATATTTTTGTTAAGATGGTTCAACCAATACTTCTGAAAATAAAACATAAGTCCTGGGATATTAAATGCCTTTCTAATTCTCATGTATTATAAATATTGAATATATTCATTTGTATCTATTCTATGGAATATTTTGATATGTTTGCAAACAGATTAGAATTTATAATCAATAAAATTGGAGTACATTCTGGTTTTCTCAAAATATGACCTTTCCACTCTGTAAAATTTACAATAACCTGACTAAGATTTCTCCTGGCCCCAAAGATTTAGAACATCAAAGCTATAATAATCAGAAGTTTTCAACCTAGAGTCTATGGTCTCTGGTCCTTTGGTAAACTATGGAGTTCACAAGACCTAGGATATTACTGTATGAAAAATATCCATATTTGTTACATATTTGTATTTTTCTGGGAGAACTTATTAAGAATTCAAAAGAGGTTAAGAGCCACTAATTTTTAATTTTTAATGAGCATTGTAGATTTTACTATTGTTGAAAATATTCAAGAACCTTACATGTAGGGCCCTCCTTATAGGGCCCTATATCCAGACAAGAATAAACATATGACCTAATAAAATACAGGTGAATGTGATGTCTTGCCACATCTGAGCAGACGCTATAAAACATTTTGAAGTCTCAGTACTTCCTGGGTTGACCTCTGCCATCAAACTAGAAAGCCCAGATGCAGGCGGCTCTGCCAGCCTGGGTCCTACGATGGAGCAATACCTAAAATATTGAGGAGTTTCTTTGTTTCTGCAGGAAAAGTTACCCTATGCTGACTGAAAGTAAGATGGTCAATTTCCACATATTTTCTAGAGTTGACTAAATTAATTTCCCTGTGCTTGGGTTAAACAGTTAATCAATTAAATTTTTATTCATTATTTTCCACACTGTTCCACAGTGGCTGGTATGTCATCATCTATGATTGCCTCAACAGAACTTTCTCTCTTCCAAAAACTTTTCACAAATCCTTTCTTGTTAAAATCAGTTCAAACACTTTGCTTCCAGTCTAGAAGAAGGAATAGGGACCATATTTACCCTCCCCTGAAGCAACAAGAAAAATACAGACAAAATATATGAAACAAAGGTTTTCAGGATCATAGATAAAAGGCAACAAAAGACAATGATCTGAGAGATAGGAAACAGATGAGGTGCATCTTATCTGACAAAAATCCTTCAACTGATTTATTAAACTACTAATACTTGAAGCTGCAAATTTAGCCCTTGAAATAATAAATTGAAACCCCAAAACATTTTTTTCTTTAATATTGAAGGTATTTTCATTTCTTGGATAGCCTCATCAATAACCACTAGATAGTCATTTAAATGTATGTTGATTTAATGATAAAACAGCGGAAGACACCCATTCAGCAGCCAAACAATATGCAGTTTGTTGAACTGTAGAAAAAATTACATTCAGATGACAATTAAACAGCTTCTGACCGTGAGTGAGCTTTGAGGATTCTAACTTGAAACCCTTCTAAAAGAATTTCCACATGAGCTTGCTTACAAAATCCAGCTTGTTTCTTGTTACCATGAGCAGTGCATTTGGAAACTCACATTTCATCCTAGTATTAAATCATGACACTTTTGCTGTGGAAAGGGTAAAAACAATCAGGAACTCTTTCACTGAAATTAAAGACTTCATGACTCTGGGATTCTATTAGGAAATGATACTCATAGCTTTCTATATTTGTATATATTTAAGGGAAATATATATTTATTTAGGAGAAGTATATTTTTATATATTTAAGGGAATATATATACATTTATATATTTAAGGGAAATATTAGTGGGTATTTTTATTTAGAAAATCCCCAAAGTAGAAAATATGCAAGACATTTTGATGTGTAACGTTGTTCTCAAACATGACGATTATGTATAAGTTTCAAAAAGCAGAATACAAAATTCTTTTAAAAATTTTGAGACTTCTTTTGGAATAGGAAGGTATCTATAAGGAGACTTCAATCAGGAGAGAAATGGGGAAGCAAGACACAGGATTCTCTTCCCAGATTTGTCACTGGCTGTCTCTAAGGCTTGGGAGCAAGGCCAGTAATTTAGCTGTGCCTTTGTTTCTCCATTCTTAAAATGATAATTTTTGAATTCTCTTCCAATTAGAAAATTCTCTAACATTATGAAACAATCTAAGAAAGCCTTGCAAAGGAATAAAACATAGCTGTCAACAATGTCAAAATGTTACACAGCTTTCAAACAATTACCATGTCATAGTGATATGTGAGAAAACCAAAATGAGAAGTTTGTAGTCTTCATTGTGAATTGAAACTTAAATAAATAAATTCCTTAGAAATAAATAAATATTTCCAGAGCTAATAAATTCTAGATATTGTAATGTATAAAAATGCTAATGAAGGATGAATTCAGTTATAAACATTTTGTTTTTATTAAAAACACACAGCAATTCAATTTGTATATTCACAGACAATAAACATTAGTTAGAAACATCAGTCAGATAATAGACTTTATTTGTATGCAGTTGACAGTATTTATATCAATTCTTCTCTAAAGAATATAAAGAGAAGTGTCTACATATCCACATACCTTGGGCAGTGTACAATCCAGTTGGGAATGGGTGGGCATTCACTACTCTGCTTTCTTTGGTATGGACTCAGGGATTTCAATGTTTACTTCAGATTCAAAAAAGCCATTATTTTTTATCAATAAACATTTTGGGGTTGTTAATGCACGAATAAATGTATAGCTTCCAGAATCATTATTATCAATATTTGACGTCTTAGAATAAACATTCAGGTAATTAAAAATTGACACATAAAGCTACAAATAAATTAAACTGAAAAATGAGTTTTCAGTTTAATCATGACCATATTTTTACTCTAGCGAGGTCACTTTTTTGATTTATTATATATTTGAGCATTTCACCCTAAAACTATATGTTTCAAATAGCTATAAAGAGAATTGTTTGGGTACCTGGGTGGTGCAGTTGATTGAGGGGCCAACTCTTGGCTTTGGCTCTGGTTGTCATTTCAGGGTCATGAGACGGAACCCCACATCAGGCTCTGCACTCAGTATGGAGTCTGCTTGGGATTCTCTCTCCCTCTGCCTCTCCCCCCACCAAAAAAATAAATAAAATCCTTTTAAAAATGAGAATATATTTATCCGGATAGTTAATGCTAGCAATCTTCAAAACTTAGTTAACATAATAAAAGTCAATTCCCATGAGGGTCAAGCAAGCACTTTTGTTGGTTTCCTTCAGGCAGTAATTGAGGAGTCCAGCCTTCTTCCATTGGGCAGCACCAGCCTCTGAGAGAGAGGAGGGGGAGTGCATGAAAAATGCCCCTGGAGGTTTTAGGGCCAGGCCTGGGAGTGTCATTCTCCTCCTCCTTCCACATCTCATTCACTGGAAATGACTCACATGGTCTCAGCCTAATGCAAAGATGGCTGGGAAATGTTATTTTCATGAGCGCCTAGGAAGAGCATCAAAGAGCATGTCATCACCTTTACCACAAAGAATAGAATTTTTACATTTTTAAATCAATGGTTTTTCATTATTCTCCCTCCAAATTTGTGTTCCCTGTTAGCCATTCTGCTCTTCCCTGGCTCTAGTCATTGTATCTATGAGGGGATGGGTGATCATGGTCATGCCAAGGGTGGAGCTAAAACTAAAATCTCAATGTAAGCCAAGTTCCTTGGAAAGATAGAAGAAATTTACCCACTGGGGAAGAAAGATGGTAAAGAAGTTTGTCTATACCAGTGTAGACCATGGGTGATCTAATTTTTTTTAATTAAAACTTTCTTTTCACAAAATTGGATATCAATTATTCTTCAATAAAAAAACCCAAAATTTCATAAAAAGACAAATTAAAATGTTTTTAACATTAAGTCTCTTTCTATGGCTGTATTATTACTGGCATTGAGAAATAAAGTATATTTGACTCATTAAAAAAAATCCATCCTTTTCAATATGGATTTCTACTGATTTCATGACTTATCTTTATTATTTTTGTTTCTTATGTTGGAAAGTGAGAAGTGTTATGGAAAGAGAGGGTGGATAGGAAAGGGGAAGGTGAATACCAGCAATGAAAGGAGTTGTGTTCAAATTCAAGTCCATCTTCTACTGGCTAGGTGATGTTGGACAAGGCAATTTACTCAGTTTCCTCTCCTGTAAAATGAGATAATAGTACTACTCCATAGGTTTGCTTTGAGAATTAATTTATATATATAAAGTGCTTAGAACAGTGCCTGGTATAATGTAAATGTTAGCTACAAATATTAACATACTATGTGCTTTATAAATATATAATGTAATATATTAAGATAATATATCTAAAATATTTTAAAATTTACTAATGTCACAAAACATTCATGCTCTTGGAAGTAGAGTTTTATCTTCTTATTCTGCACGTTTACTTTTAAATATTTTGCTTGTTGTGAAGAATGCCTGCTCACTAGTGTTAGTTAATATCTGAAGGCATAACATACCCTCAAAGACAAGTTTGTAAACCCACATTTCTATATCCTCTTGTGTAGTAAAAGTAACTTATGATAGACAGCTTCCTGGCACATACCACTAGATCATCATTATTTTACCTTTTAATGTGGCTGGCTGTGAGTTCATACTAGGAACAGAACAGTAAGCTTTCCTATTGTTTTCTTAGGTTTGCATTATTAAGGTTATATCTTTTGAAGATTTTTTGCAAGAATAATTTAAAACCACGTGGCCATTTCATTAGGTTAGACGATATGCATGAATTTATCTGAAATCCACTTATCAGATCACAGGTAAACTGAATAATTCTGTTTCTCCTTACTCACATACTCCCAGGGCATTTTGTATCATTACCTTTGTGTCTTGATCTTTATGCCTTGATGTTGGGTGAGTTGGAACAGTAGGGTAGTTCCTGGACACATCATTTGTACATTGAGATGGTTAGCAAGTATTTAACTCTACATGAGAGTAACTGCAAACTACATGAATATAGCCCACCAAACCAAAACTAAAGGTATCCCCAAGGGCAAATCCTTCTAGCCAGATCCACAAAATGCCACAGCCACTCCAACACTACCTACTGTGAAGAGAAATATGATGGAAAGGAGTCTGTATGGAATGAAATAGGGGTCTTAAATGGTTGCAGTTAAATTATCAAAAACATATACCATGTAAATACATTACTAGAGTCCCCACAGGGGCCTTCAAAGAGGCCCCTGCACAGGAAAGATCCTGAAATTCAAGGTTTACTAGTGTTATATTAAATATATTTTTGGGTAGAGGACTATAAATAGCAGAATTTGATAATTCCAGGTGCAAAATGCAGATTAACTTGAACTGCCCCAGAGTGTGATTTCCTGAAGATCAAGGCCAAGATGATTTAATTTGCCCTTTGCAGTGACAGAACAGTACTCATTCTGGTGGGTACTTAGCAATTACTTACCTAATATTATTTTAATTAGTTTATTCTATTTCTTGATCTCAAAGCCAAACAGTTGTACATTTTGTTGTCAAATAGCATATTTTGTTACAGGAGTAAAAGGAGAATTTGTGATTTATTTACAGCCAGAGTAGACTTTTTTTTTTTTTTCAGTTTTAATTCCCATTTGTGTACTGTGATTTGTATTAGGCACTAGAAGCTCTTCATGGTTTTCTGCTGAATAAATTTCTTAATACTGAGCCATGAATGTCAACTGTGTATTTCTATGTTTACCTGTAGATGAAACAGTTGAGCAGTATTGTTAGGATATTTTGCAGAAGAATTTAAAAACTATATTTGAGACTTTTTCACTGCTCTTGTTCTATGGACTTTGATTTTGGAAAGTGATGAGTCTTTAAATTTGTTCTCTAAATCTCATTTGAGATTACAGCTTATTAAAAGTTTAAAATCTTTGAGAAAATCATAAAATATATTAATAAAATTTATAAGATATTAATCTGGCTAGGAATAATTTTAATCTGTTAATACCTGATATTATTTCTAATCCATTTCCCTCTCCCTCCCTCCCTCTCTTTCCTTTCCTTTTCCCTTTCCCTTCCTTTTCTTTTTCCTTTCCTCTTTTCTTTTCTCTTTTTTCTCTTCTTTTCCTTTTCTTTTTTCTTTTTCCTTTTTTCTTTTCTCTCCTCTCCTCTCCTCTCCTCTGCTCTGTTCTTCCCTTCCCTTCCCTTCCTTTCCTTCTCCTCCTTTCCTCCTTTTTTCTCTCTTTCTGTTTCTTTCTTTCCAGAAAATATCAGCTATCAAACAGATAATGGCCTGTCGTTGGCCTCTGTCTCTTAATAATTCCTTGCTCCAAAAGAGGTTACTTCTCTTATGGAAAAATCAAACTTCCTTGATTTGTTATAAATGAATGCTTCAACTTTCTGGAAAGTGGTGGTTTCAGTCCATGTATTTTGAGCAGTCACCCATACTAAATGATTATGGATATGTTATATATCAAAAATCTGTTATTACCAAAGATCTACAAAGACATTTTGAAATGAGAGGTATCTGATACTTGTATAACTTCATTGGGCGTCCTATTCATGAAAATATTTGACATACCTGATACAATACTTCTGATGAATCAAGATTCTTTAAATGGTATTAAAAAAAATAATGAAAGAACAAGTGTCAAAGATCTAATGAGCAAATTGTTCTTGTTTCTTTCTGGGATAAATCTTAGGTCAGTTTTGCAAAGACCCTTCTGGGAATTAGGAAGGAGTTGTTTCTTCCTCAGACTGGGATGTCAGCATGTTCAGAGAACACCTCACATGCATGAGACTTCTTTAAACTTTCCTGATTATACAGGGATTTCAGAGATTTTTGTTCAATATGTGAGCAAATAGTAACTTAATTATGACACTCCTGAGAATCAATTTGAATCCACTCATCACTCACTCAACAAATTCCAAGGAAGCTCTTATAGTTTTGTTTGACCAACTGCTCAACCCTGAAAGGTCAATGTTGAGCATGTTCAGTTTCATATGTCATAGGAACTGTGTTTAGGAATTAATTCAATAGAACAAACTTCCTCAAAGTACTTACCTTTAGTTGTTACCACTGATGATATGGTAGTAGGTAGTTAAAACAGAAAAGTTGGTTGAGTGGACATTTTATTTTTTTCATATCACCAAAAGTCGGATGCTCTGTTTTCTCATGGGAAATTTCTTTAAAAACATCTCTGTTCTGGGAATGGTTTTGGGATTCACACACCAAGGTTAATACAGAATATCTTGGACAGTATTAGAGTTATTTTTAACACATGACAGAAGTCATGCTGTGGGAATTCTGAAATGTGAAATAATAATTCTCTCTGTAATCATATCTTAGATAATAAAAATAGGTAATGTCCATTCCTTATATCCAATCTTGATTTTTCACAAACCTAAAAATAGCAGTTCTATCTTGGGAAATATAAATTCAGCATCAACATTTACTAAAATAAGTGAGATTTGATATAAGAAGGGTTTGATTTAAGCAAATTAGACAGAATTAGATCTCAGTGTAGAAAAATAAGTTCAACATTCTCCTTTTTCTTCCTTTCTCATTACCCAACCCCAACTATGTAAGAGTGAAAGGAAATGAATTAAACATTCAGAAAATGTTTTGCAAATGCCAAGATATCAACAGAAGCCAGTATCTGCTCTTTTAAAAAATAGCAAATATGTTACTTCTTTTCTGGTTTAACAGGAAGCACATATTTATGATAAATAATTTGCTTATGGTAGACAACTGAAGGATATAAAAATATCCCATTTAAACCACCAACCAGAGAAAACTTCTATTAACATATTGATGTATCACTTTGTAGACATTTGTGTGTGTAAGCATATGAAAACATTGGTACTTTGCAGATATTTGTGTGTGCATGCATTTGAGAATGTTGCTGTTTAAAAACTTGACCCATATTCTTTTTGTAATATTTTTTCGCTGAATTCCAGGAGATCAGGTATCTTTGTCTGTTTTGCTCACTGACATATCGCAGTGCCTGACACATAGTAGCCATCAACAATTACTTGTTGGGCGCCTGGGTGGCTCAGTCAGTTAAGCATCTGCCTTCGGCTCAGGTCATGATCCCAGGGTCCTGGGATTGAGTCCCACATCAGGTTCATTGCTCAGTGGGGAGCTTGCTTCTCCCTCTGCCTCTACTTGCCACTTTCCCTGCTTGTGCTCTCTCTCTCTCTGACAAATGAATACATAAAATCTTTACCAAACAACAACAACAACAATTATTTGTTGAATTCGCCGGTACAATATGACTTTTATTTATGTGTCAGTAAATAAATAAATTAATGGCTGCATGACAGTGCATTGTAACTTAAGTGGCAAGCATACTATTGCTGGGAATTTAGATTTTTTCAAATTTTTGATGCATAAAATTGCCAGAACACCTTTTGTTCATGACTCCTTTTCTTGTACAACTTTGATGATTTGAAATAAATTTTAAAAACGGAATTATTTGAAATTCTCTATTTTTTTAAAAAGATTTTATTTATTTATTTGAGAGACAGAGCATGAGCAGGGGGAGGGCCAAAGGGAGAGGCAGACTCCCTGCTGAGCAGGGAGCCCAACTCAGGACTCCATCCCGGGACTCCCGGATCATGACCGGAGCTGAAGGCAGACACCCAATGCCTGAGCCACCCAGGTGCCCTGAAATTCTCTATTTTAAAAAGGCTTCTATAAAAATTGACTCATACCCCTTATTCATGGAAATAGTATTTTCCATTTCCTTTGATGGACCTTCCCTCTGATATTCTCATCCAGAAGGTATTGGAGGGATTGGCCCCATCTGTGGAGCACTTCTTCTGGGCCAGAGTGAATGATTTAGGAATGGACACATAACTTAATTCAGGCCATTGAGTTGAGAAATATTTACATTTTCAGGACTATTGGGAAAATCATTTCTTGGCTCCATGATGGAAAGGAGGAAGAACACAGCTATGGAAATTGTGTGTATGGGGAGTCAGCTTTAAGGTAAAGCTAACAGCACAGAAAGCAAAGACAAGGCAGAAAGAATCTGGATTTTTGTACACTGGGTCTAGTTCTTACTCGAAGCTTGGTCTACTGTGAAACTTTTCAGCTACCTGAGCTGACAAATTCTCTCCCATCTCAGTATGAGGTAAGTTTCCTATTAGCTATAATATAAAGATCCTGATACGATGAATATTCCTCACAGTATATAAAGGGGTAATTTCCCCCAAATCCATTCAACATTGGTTGTCATAAATTGGCTGATTTCAGTCAAAGCGCATTATGTCTCTTGTTGATTTGTGTTTATTCAACTGCTAGTGAAGTTGAACATTTTGCTTATGATCATCAGCACTATTTAATTCTTCTTTTATGATTCTAGTACCTTGTGTGGCATTCCACTTAGGTTTCATGAGATACATCAATCTCCTTCTGTCTGTTTGTTTTAATCTTTTACTTTGGAATGATTTTTGATTTACACAAAAGTTGCAAAGATATTGCAGAGAGTTCCTGTATGCCCTTCAACCTTCTTTCCCTCACATAACATCTCACAAAACTATGCTCCATTTGTCAGAACTAAGAAATAAATATTGGTAAAGTACTATTAACTAAATTACAGACTCTTTTTGGGTTTCAACAGTTTTTCCATTAATGTTGTTTTCCTGTTCCAGGATCCAATCAAAGTTATATTTAGACCATTTTTCCTTGTTAGTGAATTTCCTTCTGAAGATCTTCAAATTCTTGCAATCAAATTTCACTTGCCTTAGTCAGTCATGAACATGCAAAGTGCTAAGTGATTTTTAACATAAAGCAGATTTGAGAAAGAACTTCCTATGATAATGCTTTCATTATTTTTGTGTTTACTGTCTGGAATACCACTCAACAAGTATCCGGAATGACACAGAGAAGATTGACTCTGTATTTGACTTGTCAGTAGGCTGAGTCTGTATTGTGGGTACAAGATGAATAATACAATTTTGGAGGTCCCCTCCAAATCTGCACTCACTGTGGAATAAGAGGGACTGAACTTCAAATACTAGGACATGGACCAGCTGTGTGTGATCCTGGGCAAGTTACTTAAACATTGGCTTTGGGTTCCTTGTTTGTAACCTATCACTTGATTAGGTATTCCAGACTTACACGCTTAACATGGAACACTTGATCCCTTCTCCGCCCTGTGCTTCCAGTTGTTGCCTCTCCTTAGTGAACAGTGTCACCTTCAAGCCACTGGAAGCCCAGTAGGTGTCATGCACTCATTCCTGCCTTCCTCATCTTCCACATCTGGGCATCACCATGTCCCCCCAGCTGACTGTCCCAATGATACCTCGAATTTATCAGTTTCTCTTTGTTTCCACTATTAGTATCCCAGTTCATGTGATCCTCACCTCTTATTTGGATTACTGCAACAGTTTCCTAATTATCCTTTCTGATGCTAATTTTACTCTTATAATCCATTCACCGCATTGGACTAGAATAATATTTAAAAAATGCAAATCATAGCTTGGTTCCAGTTTTTTTTGTTTTTATTTTTAATTTTTAAACTTTTTAAATTTAAATTCAATTAACATATAATGTATTATTGGTTTCAGGGGTACTGGTCTGTGATTTATCACTGTGATTCATCAGTCTTATATAATACCCAGTGCTCATTACAACACATACACTCTCCAATGTCCATCACCCCGTTACCCCATCCGCCCACCTCCCTCCCCTCCAGCAACCCTCAGTCTGTTTCCTAAGATTAAGAGTCTCTTATGGTTTGTCTCCCTCTCTGGTTTATTTTTTCCTCTCTTCCCCTATGATCCTCTGTTTTGTTTCTTAAATTCCACGTATCAGTGAGATCATATGATAATTGTCTTTCTCTGATTGACTTATTTTGCTTAGCATAATACCCTCTAGTTCCATCTACAACCTTGCAAATGGCAAGATTTCAATTCTTTGATGGCTGTGTAATATTCCATTGTATATGTATACCCCATCTTTATCCATTCATCTGTCAATGGACATCTGGGCTCTTTCCATAGTTTGGCTATTGTGGTTGGTTCCACTTTTTAGCTTAAAAATTTCCAATAGCTTCTTGCTTCGCTTAGAATAAAAATCTGATTTACTTTTTGCTGCCTGAAAATCACTGCAAGATCTGGGCCCTGACTTCCTCTTAACTTTATCTCCTATAATTCTTCCCTCCACTCAGGATGCTCCAGCTACACTGGCTTTTGGTGTATTTCTTGAACAAGTTTCACTTGGTGCAGACTTAGGGCCTCGTGTCCTTGCTGTTCTGTCCCCTGGAATATGTTTCCCTTAGGCTACTTCAAGGCTGGATTTTTCGCATTATTGAAGATCACTTCCAGCTTAAAGAGGCCCTTCCAATTTGAAATTTTAATGGTGTATATTTGCATATTTATTTTCTCTTCTTCTGTCTTCTCCTCTAAAGTGTAAGCTCCATGAGAGCAGGAATGGTGTCTGTATTCATCTGTCTCTTTGGTCCTAGTACAGTGAGCAGGACCTAATAAGCTTTCAACAAATGTTTGTTGACCGAGAAATGAAGGATAAAATGATGTCAGTTTACCTATTTGAGAACAATTCTGCTGAAGTTGGAAGGATAAAAGGGAGAGAAAATAGGACTTTAAAAAAATGTATATAAGACTTGCCTCCTAGATTTTTCACAATATACCTGATTTAAGCTGCTACTTTATGACTAATGAATGGACTTCCCTTCTGTGGTTGTTAACATTTTAATATTAAAACTGAATTCCAGTTCCTACTATTTGTTTACTTATATCCTTCTTGATTTTAAAAGAGGCTTTAATGCTGGTTCCTGTTGCTATCATCTTCCTCAGGGATACCCTGCATCCACCCCCACACATGTGTATGTGTGCATGAGTGCAAGTTTATGATTTCTAATGAAACATCACTTTGGACGTTATTGGTTATAGGCAGAGTTGAGAGTTGTATCTAATGGCTTCTGATAATCAGAAAATGTTATCATCACAATAGGCATCTTTAATATATTTTTGTTTCATGAGCCCTGTTAGGTAACTAACGGTGCTTGAAATAGCTTAAGATATTGAGAGGATGTTGGTCTGGAGACTTCTTCTGTATCTACTGGCCTTCACGCCTTGTGCCGGGCACTGACAATATCGGGTGAGAAAACACAGAATTATTTTCTGCCTTCATGTAGCTTACAGATAATAGGAGGAAGTGGGCATTTATCACAGAAGCACATGAATCCCTGGCTACAATCAGAGACACATGCTGGGAGAGAACAGCTCAGGCTGTTCTCAGAGTGAAAGAATTTAACTTTCTGAGAGGCAGGGTATGGCCAAGGTAGGCAGATGATCTTACTGAGGAAGTTGCCTGAGACCCGGAAGTACCAATGGGAGGTATTAGGTGGATGGGGTGTGAATGGGGTGGGGTGGGCATTAAGGGCTTTGGGAAGTGTGGAGAAATTTCTGGACAGACAATAGCATGTGCAATATCTTTGGGGAGTGAGGGAGGCACGGGCTAGGATGGCAAAGTGAACAGACAGAAAGAGGAAGAGGAAACTTCCCTTCAGGAGAACCTGAAAGGCTTGAAGAAGTGGATGAGAGATCCCACTGAGTGTTGAGTCTGGGGACTTGGGGTGGAAACATGTGTGCATGTATTGGGGAAATGGAAAAGCACTTTTCAATTTTATTTGAGGTCAGCCTTATCCTTATATCCACTAGATTTTCTATTACAAATTCCATACATCCTCCCCAAACACATAATATCAGTCTAGTCATGAAAAAAATATCAGACAAAACCAAATTGAGCGACATTCTAAAAATAACTAACAAGTACTACTCACAACTGTGACGGATCACAACTGTGCTCTCACAGGTCTTTGCAAACGAAGGAAGTCTGAGAAGCTGTCAGAGCCAAGAGGAGCCTAAGGGGATATAACAGATCAATGTAAAATGGTATCCTGGATGGGATTCTGGGACAGAAAAAGGACATTAAGGTAAAAACTAAGGAAATCTGAATAAAGTACAGACTTTGGATAATAATCACCAAGGGGTGGAAAATTGTCCATTCGTTTAGTGTTTGGCTTCTAATTGACACCCCTCAGAGATGGATATTGTCGGCTAGGAGTCAAGAAGGAACAGGAAAAGACAAGAGCTAGAGGTCACATTTGGGTTTCCAATGGGGTCAGTCTTCTAGAGGACATATTTTCAGATTTTTCTTATTATTAACCAACAGCTTCTCTTGGGATTAGCCTCTCCCATCGAACCCAAAAGTATTTGCACTCTTTTTCTCCTTATCTTCTCCAAAGAAGTGTGAACAAGTAGACACCACCACAAACTACTCCCCAAGCTTCCGTTCACCGTTCAGCCTGCCGCACTCTGCCGTCACCGTGACCACTGACTGACAGCACTGTCTCTGAGGTCACATATGACCTCTTGCAGATCAAATCCAGACAGTGCTTATAAGAATGTATTGCATAAAAATTCCAGCTCCATTTCATAATCAAGAGCTCTGTACTTATTCAAAATTGTCCTTGCTTTCTACTCTCTGTATTCTTCTCCCACCTGTCTGATCACTCTTTCTCAGTGCCCTTCTTTCCTCTTATCCTAAAGGTGTTGTTTCCCAAGGTGATGACTTTGGCCTTATTCTCTTTGTGCTCTATGTGTTTTTCCTGGATGGCCTCTTGCTTATGTTGTCAGCTGTACATAGATGCCTCTGAATGCATGGTCTAGTCTGAGCGTTCCTCCTGAGATCTCCACTGGAACTTCTGACTGCTTTTCAGATATTTGTACCTGAATATCACATGGATCATCAACACACTTGTTTTTCATAGAATTTATCCCCCTTATACCACATCCTCAAACCTATTCCCATTCTCGAATTCCTAATTTCATTTGCTGATACTGCTATTCAACCAGTCCCCAAGCCCAAAAGATAGGGACAGACCACTCCTTCCCTTTCACCTTCTACATCCAATCTGTCACCAAATCATGTTGATTCTACTTCCTGTATCTTTTCCTCTGTATTCTAAAAAAATATACAATTAATACCTACTGGTTATTAAAAATTATGCAATTTAGAAATATATAAGGAATAAAAAGATGAAATCCCCCTTCCATTTCTCTTGTCCATAAATCCTAGCCTGCATGATGAAACTGTCTACATTCCAAAGAAATAGCTTCCCATTGGCTAGCCTTTGGGTCTAGTGGTATCCACAGTCACAGCATAATCAGCTCAGGTAAGATGGGCTCAGAGAAGCAGACCAAACAGTCTCTGAATGTGGATTCCAGTTAATTCTGTCTGAGGTACCCAGAGCATGATGTAAAACGGTGATCACAGATTTTAGGTGGCTATGTGTTGACCATGGAAGGGAGAGAGGGTAGTTCCAGCCTGAGAGAGGGGGGTGTGGCTGGAGGAGGCAAGCGGGGCCTGCAGAAGTGCAGGGCCCAGGACAGGAGAACCTCTTGCTTAAGGGTAGTACTAGTTCCTAATGTAGCATCAGGTTTCATGTGAATTAGTTCAGATATGCACAGGGCTGAGACTCTAGATCAGTTTTTTTCTTCATGAAATATTTGAGTTGTTACTATAAACTGGACCCTATGCATGTATTGAAGAATCAACTGGTGAACAAGACACAGTTCCTGTCTTCAGGGAGTTCTCGTTCGTATGAGGTATGTGTTTTCATGTTGGTCTTCGCAATGTGGCTGTGCAGGGAGCAACTGACATATTAATACGGATCATTTAGTGTTGATTATATTTCTATGACTATTCTAAATAAATGTTATATTGCTAATATCAGAATAAAATTTTGTAATTATTACAGAGTTTAAAGTAAATTTATAGTCTATTGTTATTCTTAGGTAACTTTGATCTTCAAGTGAAACTGGGCTTCCTTTCAAGACCACTGAGGTCCATTATTTAGAGTGCACTGCCCTCTGGTGGTTAAAGTACAGCATTTTTTTCAGTTTACCCTAGGTTCCCTGAAAAGACCTATGGGTCTTTTCTTTATGATGAGATTTTTGACATTCTTAATTTTCTCGTTAAGACTTATTTTTTTAACTTTTTATTTAAATTCCAGTTAGTTAACATACAGGGTAATATTAGTTTCAGATGTACAATATAGTGATTCAACACTTCCATACAAAACCAGGTGCTCATCACAGGTGCACTCCTTCATCCCCATCACCTGTTTAACCCATTCCCCTACCCACCTCCATTCTGGTAACCATAGTTTTACTTATTTTTGATTACTATTTTCTTGAAAAAATCCATTATGTTTGAAATTATGTGAAAATTATACAAAAAACTACCTTCTGGAGAGTTTTAAACAATATTCTGAGAATCCCAGAACCAATTCCAATGAGATTTTGGAGAAAAACCTGATTAAAGGATTTTAAAATTTATCAGAAAAAATAAACATTAAAGAATTGTCCAGAAACTGGAATATTCTACCTAAAAAAGGGGAACTTCTTGATAAAATATAAATACAAAAATATTATAACACAAAAGGTATTATAAAGATACTGTAGTTCTAAGGAGGTGGTACTACCACTAAAATAGAAAGATAAATGACACAGAACCAAAAAATCTAGAGATAATCAATATTTTTTTTTGGTTTTACAAATGTCGCATTTCAAGTCTATAGGTCTACATATCATGATATTAGAATAACTAGCTCATTGGAAAAACAAATTTAAATTTACACCTCGCAGCTTACACTTTCTTGATGTATTGAAATTTCAATGAAAAAAATGCAACTAGAAAGCATACAGATAAATAATTACACTATCTTAGGTTTGCTAATGGTCTTTGGTGTGACACCAAAGTCAGAAATCAGAAGGAAAATTTTTGTAGGTTTGGTTTCAGAATAGATGGCATTAACAAACAAACATAAAAATAGGAAGAAGGCAACATATGGTAGAAAAAGCTACTATACAACAGTGCTATATAAAGAACTCCCACATTCACAAAAAGTTGGAGAAGGAAAAAAGCCAATTCATAAAGAACGATTAAAGTAAATGAACAAGAAATGTTCTATTTTGTAATTAAAAGAATATCAATGGGGACACCTGGGTGGCTCAGTTGGTTAAGCATCTGCCTTTGGCTCAGGTCATGATCCCCAGGGATCGAGCCCTGCAAGGGGCTCCTTGCTCAGCAGGGAACCTGTTTCTCCCTCACCCTCTACCTGCCGTTCCCCCTGCTTGTGTTCATTCTCTCTCTGTCTCTCTATGTCAAATAAATAAATGAAATCTTAAAAAAAAGAATACCAATTAAAATAGCACTGTGAGATTATTTGTCACATACCAGATGGACCAAGGAGGAGGAATTGACAAAGTGCTAAGGCATGTTTTGGAAATGCGAGCCTCGTCTCCTAGTGATGAAGTATAAAATGATGTAAACCTTGTGGAGGATTACAGTCATTGTGCATTACAATGTACAATGTGAAAATACTTTAAACACAACAATTCCAATTATAGCAATTTTCTAAGAAGACAGTCACAAAACTAAACAAAAATATATACTTCTGTGGAGTTTATAAAATTGGCCAAGTTGTGTTTTTTCTTTTTTAATGTTTTTGTGCATTAATCTGAATTCCTTTATTATTTAAACAAATCCTTATTGAGTGTCTACTATATATCAAGCATTGTGATAAACTCTAGGGATACAGTGAACAAGACAAACACAGCACCTGCCTTTGAAGGGTCAAAACCTCCTTTATTACTTCAAAAATTGAATAGAGCAATATAATTACTTAAACTTACTTTGGCAAATAGCTTTAAAGGGTTAATGACATCTATATTGTTTGTAGAATATTGGCACTATTAAATTTATAAAGCATGAAAAGTCTCTGCAAACCATGATCAGTAGACTTTTACGGGATTTTGTGTTATGATTATGTATATGGATGCCTCTTTCTCCCCTTTAAGGCATTAATTATTGTCATTACTTTACCCAGAGTTTTCACATAGGAATTTCTTAGTAGATATGTGCTTTGGGGGTGAGACAAAAACTGAACTAAAATATTTTGTTTTAAGAACAAAGCAATCTTGACAAATAGCAATTCAGATTTTATTCTGGTGTTAACTTAGCTCCAAACACATACCTATCAACTAGAATCCTATACCCTGGATTCTGCTGTCAATGAGCTCTTTCTCTATAAACCAAACCAAACCAAACCAAACCCATTGTCATGAGCACTGGGTGTTATATGCAACTAATGAATCGTTGAACACTACATCAAAAACTAATGATGTGCTATATGTTGGCTAACTGAACATAATAATTAAAAAAAACCCCTTAATAAACATTAATCTTGTGGGTAAGTTTATAACTTATGGCCTGAGATAGCCTACAGTTTTCATTTCCCAGGTTCTGCTGGTCATCTTACATAGGGTTCACATTTTCAATTGACTTCTTGCTTCTGAGAACATGTTCGTGAGGCAGAAAGATTTGTCTTTGCCAATATATTTAACTTAGAGAATCATTTTGGCTAAGTTGTTTCTATTGAAGGTTTTGCTTCCATTCTGTTTTCTCTGCGCAATACTGGTTGATAATTTTATAATGTGAAGAGAATAAAGTTGTGATGCTCCAACAGATGGGACTTTGGCCTCTGGTCTTTATCTTTTCATTTACTTATAGTCAATGGCCCCTGCATTCAGAGGCAATGGAGGAATACCTTAAAACTCTCTTTAGAAGTTGGGATATAACTTAAGAAGGATCTCCTGGTAGGGAGCACCACCATCACCCTTCCTTTGGAATATGATTATAATATACTCCTCAGGAGCAGCAAGGGGGTTCCTGATTAACCATTTCATGCCAAAATGTATACGGAGGACATGTATCTATTTGTGTATCAATGCACAGATATATACAAACTAGAGTAATCATTTATTTGAAGAAGTGCTTGTTGACTAAATAGCTCTACCCAGTCTGCATGTGTTTCTGCATTCCGAACATGTGCTTCCTATTCTGAGACCTAGTGAACCATGTTCCTCTGGGAATCAGTAAGCAAAAATGTCAGAAAGCTCACAGCATCTATGATTGATCGATTGAACTACAGTAAATCCTCTTAGTTCCTCTTTTGTTATTTCTGGTTAAAATTGCCTATTACAGGAAGAAATCTTGCTGCTTTATTGGCGAGGAATTCTTTCTACCCAAGTTATAAGACTATTATCAGGAACTGTTAGTTGTTTTGATAGTCATCCTTAATAAATCTATCTTTTTCTTTTAATGATGGAAACATTTGGAACCTCTTTGAGGGACAACTTTTAATATTTGCTAGAATTTTAGATAAATATGCATTATGATTGGTCATTTCTGTTTTTAGGATTCTGATATATAAAAATATGAACATGTGTGAGTAGTTACATATGATCAAGGATTTTTATTTTAGTATTTTTGTGATAGCAAAATAAAAAGAGAAATCAATATAAATGCTTATGAAGAGGGGGATGGATAAACATATTTTGTTATATCATCATGTGGAAATACCGTGAACTCTTAAAATGGGAACTAAAGAGGCATATATAACTGACTTGAAAAGCTATCTATATTGATTGGTTGTGAGGTGAAAAAGGGATTTTAAAAATAATATGAATCCACTAAAAAACTACTAGACCTAGTAAATGAGTTCAGCAAGATTGCAGTAGATAACAAGATCAGTATACAAAAATCAATTGCATTTCTATACATTATCAATGAACAATCTGAAAATGAAATTAAGAAAGCAATCCCACTACAACAGAATCAAAAAGAATAAAAATGCTTGGGAATAAATTTACCAAAAAAAATTCAAGGCCAGTACCCTAAAAACTACAAAATAGAGCTGAAAAAAGTGAAAGAATACCTAAATAAATGGAAAAGCATCCATGTTCATAGATTGGAAGACTTAATATTTGTTAAAATAGCAATATTTCTCAAATTGATCTACAGATTCAATACAATTCCTATCAAAATCCCAGTTAGTGCCTTTTTTCTTTTGCAGAAATTGGTAAACCGATCCTAAAGTTCATATAGAAATATAAGGAACCCAGAAGAGCCAAAAAATCTTGACAGAGGGAATAAAGTTGGAGAACTCACACTTTCTGATTTTAAAACTTACTACAAAGCTGCAAGAATCAAGACAGTATAGTACTGTAATATAGACATCTAGATCAATAGAATATAATTGAGAGCCCAGGAATAAACCCTTACATTAATATTCAATTGATTTTCAACAAGGTACCAACACAGTTCATTTCCACAAATGGTGCTGGGCAACTAGATATTCACATTCAGAAGAATGAATTTGGATCCTATTCTCACACCATAAGCAAAATGTAAGCTCAAGATGAATCAATGAACAAGGTGCAAGAACTAAAACATACAACTCTTAGAAGAAAATATACAAGCAAATCTTTATGATCTTGGGTTAGTGAATGATGTCTTAGATATGAAACCAAAAGCACAAGCCATAAAAGAAAAAAACAGTAAGTTGGACTTCACCAGATTTAAAAACTTCTGCTTCAAACAGCACCATCTACAAAGTGAAAAGAAAACCTACAGATGGGGAGAATATATTTGCAAATCATATATCTAAGTAGAGACTTGTATCCAGAACATATGAAGAATTCTCGTAACGAGAAAACAAATAACCCAATTAAAAATTGTCAAAGGATTTGAATAGAAATTTCTCCAAAGATGATATAAGAATGATCAACATGCACAGGGATGGATGCACATCATGAGTCATCGGGGAAATGTACATCAAAACCACAATGAAATACTGCTTCATAACTACTAGGCCATAGTCAAAAAGGCAATAACAAGAGCTGATGAGAATACGGAATTATTAGAACCCTCATATATTGCTGGTTGGAATGTAAAAGGGTATAGTCACTCTGGAAAATACTTAGGCAGTTTATCAAAATGTTAAACATAGAATTACAACAGGGTCCAGCAATTCTGCTTCTAGATAGCTACCCAAGAAAAATGAAAACATATGTCTACCAAAGACTTGCATATGAATGTTCATAGTAACATTCTTCATAAGAGCCGAAAATTGGAATCAACCCAAATGTCCATCCACTGATGAATGGATAAACAAAATATGTTAAATCCATACAGTGGAATACTATTGGTCAACAAAAAGAGATCAAATACTGATACATGTAACAATGTGGATAAACTTCCACAACATTATTCTAAGTGAAAGAAGTCAGACACAGAAGACCACGTACTGTGTTATGGTATGTAAATTTTCTCCCGATAAAGTTGTTAAAAAACATTACGTATAGTAGGACTCAAGTTTTGTTTAAGAGCACTTATATATATAATTGTGTTTACATATCTATATCTGTTTTGTTTCAATATATGCATATGTATTTATTTATTTGATTTGATTTTTTTTTAAGATTTTACTTATTTATTTGACATAGAGAGTGTGAGCACAAGCAGGGGGAGCAACAGAGGGAGAGGGACAAGCAGACTCCCCGCTGAGCAGGGAGCCCAGACGTAGGGCTCGATCCCAGGACCCTGGGATCATGACCTGAACTGAAGGCAGATGCTTAACCGACTGAGCAACCCAGGCGTCCCTTTTGCATATGTATTTAAATAAGCATAGAAAAATAGTTCATGTGGAGCTGTAAAAACAAAGACCTATTTATAATCTGAACACTGTTCCTTTTTTATTTTTAAAAAAACATCACTATTTCTGATCATTCATGCTGTTTGGTAGAAAGAGGGAAAGTGGTATCTTTTTTACATATTGCCATTTAAAATAATTTTTCTTTATGACATTAAATAAAATAAACCTAAAATCCATTTTCTTTTGTTACATGAAATTAGCAATACAATGGTTTTTTGGATGTTTCTTGTGGTGATACCAAACAAAAGCCCAGCATACTGAACTTACCTCTAGATCCCTTTACGATCAGTATTCCCTATTCTGTTAATATTCCAAGTGCCTCACCAGTTTTAGGATGAATTATGAGTTCTATGTCTGACAAATAGTTTTTATCTGGGTGTTTATAACCAACCAATAATCAGTTTTTGATAGCAACAGCAAGAGTTCTGGAGTCATAGAAAAGAATGAACTTTATTTTAACTAAGTTTAATTTGCAGTAAGCACGGTGAAGAGTATTTAGGTATTATTCACAGCTTTTTTTCAGTAAGATATTGATGAAATAATTAAATTACAGTTTGCAGTTCTGAGTTAGCTTCAGTCGGAGGAATGGCAAATACAGTTGGCCCTCGAACCTTGGGGGGATGGGGAGTTAGGGGCACTGACCCAGAGCAGTCAAAAATCCTCATATAACTTTTGACTCCCCCAAGACTTAACTACTAATAGCTTATTGTTGACAGGGAGCCTTACTGATAACATAAACATTCAACTAACACAAATTTTGTAAGTTATATGTACTATATACTGTCCTCCTACAATAAAGTATGCTAGAGGAAAGAAAATGTTATTAAGAAAATCATAAGGAAGGGAAAGTACATTTGCAGTACTGTATCGAAAAAAATGGGTGTGTAAGGGGACCTGAGCAGTTCAAACCCATGTTGCTCCAAAGTCAACTGTAATGCATATGCCATCCTGTCTGCTTAGTGGTCTTCTATGTAACAAGGACCCTGGGATCATGACCTGAGCAGAAGGCAGACGTTTAATGACTGAGCCACCCAGGCGCCCCCTAAGATATTTTTAATATGCTGTCTTTATATTTTAGAATTTATTTTCATTTTATAGACATTTTTCATGCATAGATTCGCTCGTGATGTATTTATTGAATTGTTGCTAATTTCCTGGCACTCTACTGGGTGGTATGGGAGGGAGAGTGAGTAGGGTATAGACTCTGCCTTCAAATGCTCATGGTCTTTCTAAACAGACAATCTTATCTTATAAGTAAGTGATTATGGTGGAAAGTGAAATAAAGAAGTCCCCACAAAAGTAATAGCAAAAAAATAATCAAAGATCTGGAGACAAAAATGTATTTTTTTTTTTAAAGATTTTTATTTATTTATTTATTTGTCAGAGGGAGACAGAGCACAAGCAGGAAGAGAGGCAGGCAGAGGGAGAAGCAGGCTTCCTACTGAGCAAGGAGCCCGATGTGGGACTCGATCCCAGGACCCTGGGATCATGACCTGAGCCGAAGGCAGACGCTTAATGACTGAGCCACCCAGGCGTCCCGAGACAAAAATGTATTTAATTCATGTACATAAAAAGAGAAAGTGCTAAATCATTTTATTAACCCATTAATACAAGTTTGGTTTTTTAAAATTGCAACAACGGCCTTGAAATCATTAATAAAAAATTATAAAACTGTCAACTACTTCTACCTGAATCTTGAAATACTATGTTTTAAAAAGAAGATATCTCATTAAAAAATGACACAAATTCAGATGATAGTTTTAAAATCTAATACTATGGCATCATAAGGAAAAGCAATGTGAATACTTTTTATTTTCCTTTTTATTTCCCCAGAATTCAAAACAACCATTTAAAGTGAACAAATACTTAAGTTGACTTTGAAGAATAATATTAGATGCGACTAAGTTTTCAAGGGTAGCTCATTAAACCAGCTGATGTCACACAACTCTATTTAATAGTCGGATTTCCAGACCGCCTCCCACTTTCACTCAAAATAGAAATATGTGAACTTCTTGTTGCCAGGGTCCTCAGCTCACATCTCCCTGGAAGCTCTTTATCATTTTGAATTATAATTATTTGTATACATATTTTAGCTCCTTGTCTAGACTATAAGGTTCTCGACAACAGGGACTCTATTTATTCTTGCATTCGCCGTAGAATCCTGTGTAGTTCCTTATACAAACAGGTGCTCAGCATTTATGGCATGCGTAAACAATCTGCTACCAATTCAGGAAACTTAAACTTCTGAAATTTACATCCTCCCCCCCCCCCATGCAAAACTTTGACTTGGAGAATGTTTCTCTGAAATCCCTGGGAAAAGTTAATCAGAATCTAAATCTACCATGTCATTTCCTTTATACAGTCCAGTGCAACTATTCTTCCGGGTCCATAAAAGTGTCTGGGACATTTGCCAGAATGTATTACTTTAAACTGTAAAGTTTCAGTACTTTAGAAATTGTTTTCCCTTTTAAATACTTTCCTAATAATTAAGATTTCCTGCCATCAGGTAGCACTAACAAATATAATACCTTAAAAAAAGAAAAAAAAAGGTTTCTTTGAGATCCAGACTCTAGTTTTCAAAATAACTTAAAATTATCAACTAGGCTTAAATAACACTAAACAGATGTCTAATTAAAGATATTTGAAAAGACAATGGTAAACCTTGGGATTTGCTCATTTACCGCATTTTATTGAACCTAAGATGCCTTTGATTTTAACTGGCACCATTCTTTTATGTACCTCTAAAAAGGAAAAGATATTGCCAATTAAACAGTAATATAATGCTTTCTTATCATTTAGAATAGTTTTCAGCTTTATTGAGGTGTAATTGACAAAGAAAATTGAAAGCTATGTAAAGAGTATGTTGTAATGATTTGATGTATATATACATTGGGAAAGGAGTTCCTCCCTTCCCATATAATTATCATACCCATTTTATTATTTTTTTGTTTGGACCTAATAAATAACCTGGTGACTATAGTTGATAACATGGCACTACATAATTCAAATTTGCTGAGAGTAGAACTTAAACTTCTCATCCCAAAATAATTGTTTTTATAATCATTGCAAAAGGTCTTTTGTAATTGTTAGATACAGATGTTTATATTATATTACACTGCTCTGTTTCCATGCTTTTCTGGATATATGGTAACTTTTTATTCAGTGTTGAGTCATAACACAGTCTTTTGAGGGCATTCTGTTGCAGTTAAATGCAATATGCATACTCAAAGTGCACAGAATTATTAAAATTATGACAACATAAATAGGCATGCTTAGGCATAAGTTACATTGCTAGTGCCACCAGAATGATGGAACTTTAAGATCACTGATTAAAGTACTGATTTCAGAGATCATTTGCCATTTTAATGTGATGGAGTTTTAACTTAGGATCAATAAGATACAGTATCCTTAATTTTTACTGTGTTAAGTCAAATTGAATTTTGGGTAATCACCAAAAGCCCTTCTCTGAGCGTTGGGCTCATTTTGTTCAACAATGTCTATTTTTTTACTCTCCTTTTGAGAGCCTTTATTTTAAACCTTATCCTAAGAAGCTCTTTAAGTTGCTCTCTCAGCACTGCTGAATATCTACATTATAGCCTTTGACCCAAGTATTTCAACCCATAAAACTAAAGAAGAAATGAAGAGACAAATCCACAGAACACTGAGCTTAAAAGTTCTATGACTAGGGGTGCCTGGTTGGCTCAGTCCAAAGAGCATGAGACTCTTGATCTCATGGTTGTGGGTTCGAGCCCCATACTGGATATAGAGATTACTTAAATAAATAAATAAACTTAAAAAAAATTCTATGGCTAGATTCTTTCAATCATAGGAAGTAATTTTCAACTTTGTTCTTTAAAAGAGTGAAACATATGTCTCAAGCCCCCACATCATCTTTGTAGTTGTAATTACATTCTATGTTCCATGTCTTATCAAAAACAACTTGACTGCTAGGACTTTTCTTTCTTGGCTAGCAGTAGAACATGGTCACCGTCTTTCTTATAAGGCTGAAGGTTTATTTGAATTTGAAAGTAACACTCATAGGAAGTTCCACTTGTTTTTGCTTCTGGGTGAAATGATTTTGGTTTAGCAGCAACATTAAAATTGAAGAAAGATTATATATTTTTTAGAGCTTTTGCTGGAAAAGGCATTTGAAACTCAACTGAGTATCACAGGCTGAGGATCCCAAACTGAAATAATTATTTTTCTTCTAATCTCATGAAGTACAGTGTGCTCTCTCTAAAGATTGACAGCAGTTAGCATCCATTTAGTTGTTCAAGCCAGAAGCCAGAAGCATTTAAAGGCTTGCCCCATCAAAGCCCATATGCTGTCTTTAATTATCTGCCTGTGTCTACTATGGACAAATGTTTGTGTCCCTCCAAAATTCACAAATTGAAACCCTAACCCCAATGTGATAGTATTAGGAGCTGGGGTCTTTGGAAGGAGATTAGATCATGAGAGTGGAGCTGTCATGATTGAGATTGGTGCTCTTGTAAAAGAGACCCCACACAACTCTCTCATCCTCATCATCAAGTGAGGATACAATGAGAAAATGGCAGCCCAGAAGAGGGTTCTCCCCAGACGATGCTGGCACCATGGCCCCCATAACTGTGAGCAATACATTTCCAGTGTTTACAAGCTACTTTACAAGTACTTTACAAGTACTGTTACAGCAGCCTGAACAGAAAAAGACACCCACTCTAGACTTTAAATTCGGATACTATAGAGACCGTGATGCTCTGTTTATCTTATAACCTTAGTTCCTGGTGCATAATGTACATATTAAACTAAAAATCCCAATGAGAATTCACTTACCTTGTTTCTTTGAGCAAGTGAACCCACTTATTACTAGTTAAGGACTAAGATTGAAGGGAGACTTCAATTTTAAGCTCTTTGATTTTAATATGATTTTATTTTGTGTATTTTGTATTTAATAGGGCAAACCCATGAGGATGCCTAGTAAGTGCTTACACTACTCATACTCACATAGAATTTTAGAATTCTGTATGGGAACTTAGAAATTATTCTAAATAAACCAGACCCAAATAAGCTATTTATTATTTGAAGTTTTAAGAAGGAGCACCGAGGCAGCTGATTAAACACTAGAGTTGACTTTGTGTCTCCCCAGTTGGTGGGAAAGAGTCAAATGTTGCTCAAAGAACATCTTTATAAAAAAAAATTAAAAATTGTTGAGCAGAACTTGCCTCAGATAGAGAGCTAACAAAAGATTGACTATTTAACTCAAGCCTTGTCTGACAAAATTAATATATTATGGACACATCCACATTCAAATTCAAAGAATATCTAAGTCTGGGCTTCTTTGGAGTATACAAAGCACTTTGGAGGATATTGAAGGATATAATAGATGGAGTGGGGAGAAAAAGTTTTGGAAAGTTAGGTCTTTCATTTGTTACTTTTGACAAGCTAACCCCAAGTCGTAAGAGGCAAAGTAGTATTCTAATAAAGCATGCCTCACTGGCTATAATTGACTTAATATGTTCTCATCTCCAGCACATCAGGCTGCCAAGATTTTTAATAATCACAGTTCACTGGAGGATTAGGGAAGCGATATACTGTTAAGTTGGGTAATGAAGTAAAGTGTTATGAGATATGTTTTCTCAGATGGGGAAAAAAAAAAACTCGGCAGCAACTGACTTTGGTTTGGATGTAATAGCTATTTGCTTCTTAGTTTAAAATAAATTATCCAGAAAGAATTCTTACAATCCTCTCTACCTTACATTTTTTGTCTTTGCTGACATCAATAGTTTACTGAAAATATCCTTATTAAAAATATTTTGGAGGGAAAGGGAGCAAGGAGTATTCTAATACTTAAGAAATCCTTTGTAAACACTGGGTGTATTAAGTACTTAGCCCTTACAAAGACCCTGTTGGATAGGTATGATTCCATCTTAGAGATTACGAACCTGAGGCTCACAGACGTGGAATATCTTGCCCAAAGTCAGCTGGAAACCAGGATAGCAGGTGGAAGAGCCCGGATTCGATGGCCGTTCTGTCTCGGCTCCCAGCTGGTTTTCTTTCCATGCCCTTTTGTCACTTCTCACTCTACAGCTGCCCCATACAAGTTTTGTGTGTGTTCTAACTCAGATTTTGGTTTAGTGCATGGAGAATTGTGTCTACAGGACACAAGAACATAAAGCAAGTCCTTCTTGCTTTTACAAACAACACTTTCCACAACAGTAAATTAGGAAAAACATGGATCACGTAAAAATTATTCTTACTATTTGCCCCAGAACTACAATCAACTTTTACTGTACCCAAAACTAACGGACACCATTTAAAAAGTGATTAAAATAAAAATGAAGACCTACTACAATTAAAGTATTTTTTGAAGGTTGAATCTAGATAAATTAATATACTGGTAAAGTGAGCAACTGATTGTTCTAAAGGAATAAAACTTGACCTCCAATGTATTTCCTCATGAGCTTGCCCCTACCATCACACTATTTTACAAGAAAAAGAAAGAATAAAGGTATCAACTTTATCCCCCACCCCTCATTCTTCTCTACCTTCATTGGAACAGTCTCTCTGACAGCTAGCAAAGCTTTCTCTAGGCCTTTGGCTCATCAGTCATTTTCATAGCCAGCGACCAAATGATCTAGTTTATGTATCCGTTTCATTATTAAAGAGCTATCACTTGATCCAAGTGGAATTTGTTATTCCTCTTCTAGAGCAACAAATGTTTAAAATACCACAGTTTAAATCAGGAGAAAGTTAATCAGTAAAAATGTCATCAGAAAACTGAAAATAAAGGCTGATGTACATACTGATAAATTCAAAATGATCTATCTAAGACTGAGAAGCTATTAATAATATTGCTTGGCCATAATTTGTATAATTTTGTGGAATATAAATACTTGGGTCAAGCACTTATGGAAGCTATCCATTTTAATTACTTTCTGTTTTTAAAGTAATGTTTAACGGCCTTATGTCCAATGTAGTAACTACTTCAGCAATTTACACAGCTTGGATATTATCTAATTTTCGGTGGACTCATTCTAAATCAAAGTGGCATATTTTAAGCCTGGATTTCTTCAGGTCAACATTCTTATCTGAATTTCAGGGAAACCTATCTAAAGCCCACAAAAGGAAATCAACCATGCTAATGGCTTATGCTTATATAATAAGCTTATGACTTACATGAATCTATAATAAATATCCATTTTTCCAGGCAATTGTTAACATATGTTCAGTTAATTTTTTATTTGGCAAAATGAATTAGAAAATATCATTACCCTGAAAAAGGGACTATTGTATAGTTTTGATAATTAATTAAAGATAGCTCTTCAGTTTTCAGTCATTTATCTGCACAATATAAACCAATACACACCCACATTTTAACACCATAATCAATTTTAGAAAATAATTTTAAGAACTCAAGTATCCCAAAACTTTAGGACTGATATTTAAAGTTATTATCTTCTGTATTCCGAATGAAAATTACTCTTTTCATTGGTTCTGTTTATCAAACATGGCCACCAAGAAAGACAACCTACAAAATAATAATTTAAAACTGAAAAAAATAGCTGTGGTTCAATATAGATATTATGCTGTATCTCTAAACGTTTGAGAATTGGTATATGTTAAATAAAACAAAGCTACAGCTTTTATCTCCTTATAGACTAGCTTAAATTCTAGGATTATGGAATTCTCTCATGAAGTTTGTTCCTTATCTTTAGTTTTGTACGACATAAGAATCCAAGAGTAGAAACAGTTTTGGAAAGTTTCTAGATCATTAACTATAAGGAAAATGAAATCTCTGCTTTGGGCATAAAACTATCCTTTTAATCAATAGTGTGGGGTTTTAGAAGGGGTTAACGTGCTGTGATGAGCACTGGGTGTTATACGTAACGAATGACTCACTGACCACTACATCAAAAACTAATGACGTACTATACAGTGGCTAAATGAACATAATAATAATAATAAAAAAGAAGGGGTTAACCTTGACTACTTCCTCCACTCCAAATTTGGAACCAGTTGAGAGATAGGCACGAGTCAGACAGAAGGAGACTAAAATATAAATTTTAGTGGAGATTAAAACTAGGTAAAAAGACTTAGTGCTGGTGTATGGTCACAAGGGCTTTCTAAACCTTGACTTCTGATTAAACGGCTTGCATATCCAGGGGCTGGCAGCACTGAGCACCACAGGTGCCCCCGACAGGGACAGGGTGCTTTCCCCTGTGATCGGGAAGGCTGCTGTTCCTGGAAGATGTGCTGCTTTAATAGAAAGAGCCGCAACCACTGAGCAAAGCATCATAAACGCCTTTTCCCAAATTTCCCAGTCCAAAAAGAAGAGTGAGAGTGTGCAAAGAATATGCCTACTGGGCAGTAAAAGTCCTTCCCATCAAGACAAAGGGAGGCGTGGGGAGCCCATGTTCCCCATCAACTCAAAATTTGGTGTGAGACTACTTCCTCGTCATTGTCATTTTGGATTGCTCACAGATTGTTGCAACCAAATGGATGGCTGGAGACCCTGGCGGGGGCATGTGGTGGGGATGAGGGGGTGGGGGTGTCCAGGAGTTCTTCATTCTACAAGTGTATTCTGCAGTAAGCCTTGACACAGGACTATTGCATCGTTTATTGATTTCCTCAGGCAGAACGAATTAAGGTTTAAATCACCGTCCCCTCCCCCAACCCCCGGGGGAAAAGTTTAATCAGTGGAGGTGCTGCTAAAGGAAAGGGATATGGGAAATCAATAGTGAAGAGGGAATATCAGTCATAGTTTAGACAAGTTGCTGAAAATGAGAACTGTGGTCTCTACATACCCTTAAAACATTTCCTTTCCCTTTTCTTCCTTTTTCTATGGCATCTGGGGTATGTTTATCACTTTGTCCAAAAGTGGCAGAATATGGAGGAGGCTCCAGCAAGAAACTTGTGGGAATGGATCTTTCTTAGAAATTCAGGAATCAGGGATTAGAAGTTCTATAGCAATACACAGAACATTCTCTCTTTTTTTTTTTTTTTTTTTAAAGATTTTATTTATTTATTTGACAGAGAGACACAGTGAGAGAGGGAACACAAGCAGGGGCAGAGGGAGAGGGAGAAGCAGGCTTCCCGCGGAGCAGGGAGCCCGATGCGGGGCTCGATCCCAGGACCCTGGGATCATGACCTGAGCCGAAGGCAGACGCTTAACGACTGAGCCACCCAGGCGCCCCTCACAGAACATTCTCTTATGGATGACCCCTACTCTGTAAAAAAAATTAATTAAAAATTCTAGGAAATATAAACTCTGTATGTTGCTAAGTATAGAAATTAGTACCACATCGAGCAGAACAAAAAAAAGAGGCTTTGCATGTTGAAATAATGGAACACAGAGAATTGTGGAACTCAACGATGATTTTCATTTTGTTAATGCTTGGTTGTAGTAAACAGAATAAAACCAGAAACAAATAGGGGTGTAATATTTTCATGAAATAATAATAGATAATAGATTTTGCTTAATGAAGTTCCATTTTATTCATAAAGATTTGTAGTCATTATTAAGAAGTAACATTTTAATTTTTAGAATAATCCTTATGTGCAACATCATAAGAGATTGGTTATAGAGGGTGCTTGTGTAGAGCCCACTTTCTTCTTTTTTTAAAAATTTATTTAAATTCAGTTAACTAACATATAATGTATGATTTGTTTCAGGGGTACAGGTCTGTGATTCATCATTCTTACATAATACCCAGTGCTCATTACAACCCACTTTCTTCTTAATCACAGTGATTCCTTCATTAGGGGACTCTCTCTTCTTTTCCTCCTCTTTTTGGAGTTGTTATTGAATATTCATTTCTAGTATCCAAATAATGGTACCATCCCCACCAAAAGAAAGAAAAGATAAATTTAATGCAAATTCCTCTGATGAGTTATTTTAGAAAACGTACCTTCCTAATGAGTTCAGATATTTTAACCTGGTGTTTGGCCTGTAATGGATCTAGTTAGATTTTATCTGAATATTTTTCCTCCCTACAGAATATATCTTTAGATATACATTTTTCCTTTTTCTCTCAGCATGTATATTCATTTATATCATTTTTTTCTTCATTTTCTACTTTTCCTTTCCACCCTTTGTGTCTCAAGAAAAAGAAGTATTCACATGGGACAACAAAAGAAAACCCAGGCGGGAAAGAAAAGTTCCATGGAGTCTAATCAAACTTGGAAATTGAAAGACAGTGACCTCTATTCAGAAAAAGATAGAACACCCTTCCCTGGTGAGGGTTTCAAAACAGAAGTGGCTTTGTGAAGAATTCTGGAATAGATAGCAGAGTAGACTGTAGCTAGCCTGGCAAAAGCGGTCATCTTCATTCCTGGAGCATGATTCACTCTGATCTACTCCAGAGAATAGCACTCTTGTAAAACTATCCCTGGGGTCCCCCAGTACCCAAGAAAGTCAGAGCAATATAGATCTAATTCTGCTTTGTTTTTCTTTTAAATATGCATTTCCTAATATGACATAAAATGTATTGCAAAAATGCTGAACAGAAATAAAACAATGATGGCACAGATTGCTGGTGATTTTAATAGTTTCCTTTTGAAAATTTAAGTTTTTTTCATAAATTTTTAATAATATTCACTGCTTTAAAAAAACAGAAAAATGTGTTATTAAAACTTAAATACAGTTCAAGCATACAACTGCATCTTCCCTCCGAGCTGGGAAAGCTCAGGGTATAAATGTACTTTCTGAAACCTGTCTTGCTGTTGTGATAATATGAAGAAGAACTAAAATAGATTCCTATTCTCAGTTATTTGCAGAGAAGTTTTCCAAAGTCTCCAAACCTGCTTTTGTGTTTTGTTTTGTTGTAATTTTTATTAGAAAACATTTTAGAATTAGCATTATTTCAGTCTTTTGCAACCTAATTTTTTAAAGGATCGTATTAATCCAGAGTCTTGTAAAACCTATAGATTTCAAGAATAAGAAGTTAATTAATTGAAGGGCAGATCTTACTTTTATGATATAGATTTTTAAATAAAGCTGTTTTAATGACATTTCAATAACTTGTCACTTACCTAAACTTCATTAACTGAAATAAAGCAAAAGTGTTTTTGCAAGTACTGTAGGCAGTTATTTAAATGGTGGTCTTCATTTAGTTAAAAATGTATGATCAGAGTTTTATTGTTTGCTTCAAGAACACACATGCCAGGGTAGTGAGAAATAAGTTCTATTAAAGAGCACAAGCATAGTAATCAGGGAAAAATTAATTCCTGAGTAAGTTTCATTCCAAGGGTCCAGCAGGGAAGTATGTCAGGGCCCAGATAAGACGGACGAATTCGTCCAAATAAATAGTGGGATTCTGTAGATCAGGAGTATTCTCATCATTATCTAAAGGCACATAGGCTTCTTAGATTTGGAAGAAAAGATAGGATTGCTAAAGTGATGTGTTATTTCTTGGTTGGGGGGCAAAATTTTGTACTTTTGGAGTTTTCAGAACAAGGGAGTCATAACAAGGCCCTTTCTGGATTTGTGCCCCAAAAGTGTGATTTTATCCTATCCATGTTGGTACTCACCTGCACCCATGTGGAACCCCATTTAAAGTCTCATGTTGGTGTTGAGGCATGTCCTTTACATGCAGAGAAAAGATATCTGTCTTGGATATTGAGAGTGACCACTTGATTAGTTTGTCTGAGAATTTCTGGAAGTTTCCTGAGATATGGGACTTTCAGTGCTAAACTCTGGGTAGTCCCAGACAAATCGGGGCAGTTGGTCTCTCTACTCCTTTTTCGGTAGGGGATTAGACATTTATCACTCACACTGGGTGAGTGGGTGAAGCAATGTTTTAGCCACTGTGCATCAATGAAGAAGCCCAGGTATCCAGATGGGAGACATGTAGTTTCCTTTATCTCTCAGTCCCATATTACCAGAGGAGGCAAGTCTGAAATCTTCAGTTTGTTGCCCCACCTCCTTGGTCAAGAGGTAATTATGTGTTCCACCATTCACAGGAAAAGGGCTAAAAAGAAGGGTCATCTTGATAACATCATAATAATGATTTATACCAGAGTACCAGAGCTCAGATCAAAGACAGATGTACTTCCAGAAAACTCAGCTGCTGTACTAGAAGCAAACGGGTGATTATCCAGAGGCACAAGTTTATTTTCGGCACTTCCTTTGACTAAGTTTAGAAGAGAAAGTTCTTGGCTTCATTATCAGGCATAGGTAATATAATCCACCAGTTTCGGGCAATGAAGTCAACTGATCTTTTGGACATCTTTCTGTGGAGGGATCTGATGACCAGATATTTTTAGAATTAGCTTTACATTTATTTATTAATCTTTAAAGCATTGTATTCAGTTCTGTTTCAGGAAGGTAGTTTATGTATTCCATCAAAGCTTTCTTCAGCAGAAATATTGAGCCAGTTGACATGGACTTTCTGATCAACAATAATTTAGTATCTTATGGTCTCCTTCTATTCTGAAGTTTACAGTTTACTTCTTGAATGTTGTGTTAGCCTACACTTCTATATTCATCAACTTCTGCTTGTTCCCTTCCAGGTCACAATTTTCATGAGTAAATTTCTGTTGCAGAATTATATGTTGGCTGAAAGATATACTTACGACTCTCCACTTTGACCTGAGGGTTTTTCCTTAAGTATCCATTGGAGTTTTGGCCAGTTTCAGTGAAGAAGGTTCATGGTGCCATGTCTTTATTTGTTTTTCCTACTTGCTGCTCATTTTTTTCAGTTTGGACCAGAACATGGTCTCCATTATCTTCACTCTTTTTTTTTTTTTTTAAATCTTCACTTGTTTTAATATGTTTTGTTGTCCAGAGGGAAGGAAGAAAAGAAGGGAAGAAAGAGAGAGGAAGAAAGGAAGGAAGGAAGGAAAGGAGGAAGGAAGGAAGGAAGGTCAACAAGGGCCCTATCAATTCCTATCCTATCCTGTCAATTTGGTTACTTCTTTAAAGAGTGTGGAAAGCCCCTAGTGAAAGTATACAGGACTTTATTGTTTGCTGAAGAAATGGATATATTCAGCCTGCTGTTTGGGCAGGACTTCAAGGGCTGCATATCTATTGATGAATTGTCATAGGATCTATTTCTAGGCCTGGGTGGCTTAAAATCTAAATTTTATCATTTTACTCAGTTATGATCAGATTGCTAGTGAACTCAATGAACTCAGTTAAAATATTAATTGAAGGCCGTGTCTGCTGTTGAGCTGTCTAGTTATAAAACAAAATTACAAAACACAAGATCATTTGAAAACCAGTTTTAGAATCTAATTAAAATAGATCAAGTGCCTACTCTGTCTCAGGTGCTGTGCTAATTATAGTTAAGAAAGGATATTGATTTGAGTAAGATGTTTCAAAAGGAGATGTGAGTGCTAAATGCAGCCTGTTAATTACTATGTAATATTATTCTGAAAAGGTCCTTAGAAAGATGAGTATACATAAAACATATATATATATATATTTTAAAGGTTTTTATTTATTTGACAGAGAGTAAAGAGAGAGCACAAGTAGGCAGAGCGGCAGGCAGAGGGAGAGGGAGAAGCAGGCTTCCCACGGAGCAGGGAACCTGATGCGGGACTCGATCCCAGGACCCTGGGATCATGACCTGAGCTGAAGGCAGCCGCTTAACCGACTGAGCTGCCCAAGCGCCCCCATAAAACGTATTCTTATTAGCATCTTGCTAAAAAAGTGATACTTCTGATTCTTTTTCCTAGAAAGTCTGATTTAATTTGCCACATAATAGCTTGCTATTAATTATTAATTTTCCAATTATTGGCAAATTTTACTAAGCTTATTTTTATTATTCATGATTATTAAGGTTCACAATCTTCAAAAATAAAAACTTGAAAACATTAAAAAGTAAACCATACCATGTATAGTGTGCAAGACATCCTAAATATGAAAGTCTAGTTATTATCTTCTATCAATCTCACAGTTTTAATGAGTCGAAAACAATTCTGCATGTTAACATATTTCAGCCCTTTCTACCAAGGGTAGTATATGGCACCCTGTAAGAGGTTGTATTATAAAACCTGCAAAACTATGAATCACAGAAGGGATAACAATAATCTGTTTTATATATTATAGTATAAAAATTAATTATTTTATTATTATAAATTTGTCTGTACCTTTTTTATTTTCTTATTCCCCTCCTTATCTTCCATCAAAAAAAGGCTTTAATAATGATGCTGTAGATCTAAACTTGGTGACTTGACACCTACTTTTTAATTAATTATTATGTCGCACAGTCAACAAGGAAAGTCACTTAACCTTTTTGGCTTTTTTTTCCCCCTTAGAATGAAAGTTAAAAAACCCTTTCAGTATGTGGCATCCTTGGATGAAATGTGCTTTGAAAAAAAATGCTCTGCTTGACTTATTTCACTTAGCATAATCCCCTCCAGTTCTATCCATGTCAATGCAAATGGCGGCTTTCTGATGGCTGAGTAATATTCCATTGTATATATGCCCCACATCTTCTTTATCCATTCATCTGTTGAAGGGCATCTCGGCTCCCCCAGTTTGGCTATTGTGGACATTGCTGCTATGAACATTGGGGTGCAGGTGTCTCTTCTTTTCACTACATCTGTATCTTTGGGGTAAATAATTGAACATAATTTAAAGAAAATGCTTTCTCTGTTTACCTCATTTGACACTACTCAGCCTTAGAATAGGGCTGTCAAGTTTTGCTTATTGAGAAAGTTTCCTGGAGTGAAGATAGCTCTTCCCAGAGACGCAAGTCCTGGGTATGTTTAGAGCGAGACTTACTTACAGGCCCTTGTCATAACAGGCACTTGAGTTACATTTACCTCCTTTGCTGGTGTTTGCAAAAGGAATGTTTAAGTTATCTGTTGTGGGAGATTTCTGCCTTAAACATCTTTGTTTTCCTAATCTAAATGGATTAAAGAATCTGTGAAAATGAAATTAATGACAGTTACTCCCGGGGTTCGTCCAAATTTTTGTCTTCTGACTGGTTGTGCTTTTGTCGCCCCGTCACTGGTAAAACTTTGAGACCTATTGCTTCTGGGTGCAGATCAGGTGTGATTGATGTGCTTGGTGAGAGTCAGGTAATAAATCTATAAATCAAGTCGTTTTGTTAACAGATATATATCCATCATTCCACGGGCCAAGCCATGGATTCTTTTGCAACGTATCTGTGAAAAACACATCACCTGGTTACTTCACAGCTCTGCTCCCTTCCCGTTAAGGATGCAGAGTTGAGGGGTCGCCTGGGTGGCTCAGCCGGTTAAGCGTCTGCCTTTGGCTCAGGTCATGATCTCAGGGTCCTGGGATTGAGCCGCCCATGGGGCTCCCTGCTCAGCAGGGAGTCTGCTTCTCCCTCTCCCTCTGCTCCCCCCTGCCCCCTGCTTGTGCTCTCTCCCTCTCTCTGCCAAATACATAAATAAATAAATAGAATCTTAAAAAAAAAATGAAAAAGGGTGCAGAGTTGACTCTTCCTTGGCACAGTGAAACAGAGAAATCAGGAGGGTTTTATGGGTGCTGTCCAGAAGTTTTGATTCAGAACTAGAGGAAGACCAATGGGTATGAACTGGTCTGCATCTGGCATCAAATAGTTCATAACTTGAAGTCTGCAACCTAATTTTGGTGAGACTCTTGAGAATCACAAAGGAGGAAAACCACATGGAATTCTTAATAAAATCCAACAATCCTAACCATACAGGAATAGGTAGTCACTCTAAATGTGGTAGTAAAATGGATGTTTCAAATGAAAGGTCGGTCAGCATGTTTGCCTTCAGTTTTACTGAATGGAGAGCTGCTGTTATCACCATTATTAGTCAGGGCTGGTGCAGAAGTCTTTGCTCATGCGTTTAGAAAGTGCACAAAATACAAGGCAGGAATGCATATCATCAGCTTTTGCAGATATTACCATTGCACACATGAAAAACTTGGGAGCATGTTTCCCAAACTGTAGAAATATTAAAAGGATTACAGAATTGAGAAGTTATTTAGGAAACAACAGCAAAAACTATCAGGTGTGATTAATGTGCTTGGTGAGATTTATTTATTTATTTTTTAAGATTTATTTATTTATCTTAGAAGAAACATGAGAGGGGGGAGGGGCAGAGTGAGAGGGAGACAAGCGGACTCCCCGCTCAGCGGGGAGAAAGACAAGGGGCTTGATTCCAGATCGTGACCTGAGCTGAAATCAAGAGCCAGATGCTCAACAGACTGAACCACCCAGGCATCCCCCCAAGATAGCATTCTTTATATAAATAAGTAACTGGAAAGAAAACAAATAGAGTAAAAGATTGTCATAATAAAAATAAAAATAACTTACCTACAAATACATTTAGCAGTACTTGTGAACTACCAGGATAAAGATAACTGTAAAACTCCAATGAAGGGAATACAAGAGACTCAGATGAAAGCAAAGACAAAAACAGGCCTTGTTCCTAGATAAGAATATTCAGTATTTATAGCTCTCTTAATAAATCTCCCTAATGCGGTAACAAATAAAATGAGAAGAGATTATTTTTATTTGGAGATAAAATGATACCTAAATTTATTTGAAAATAAATTAACAAGTGAAAATACACAGGGCAATTTCTAAGAGAATGAATAAAAGTACACGAGTCCCCACTAGGTGTTAAAATATTTTATAATTTGGCAGAAGCTAAAACTGTGTTTTACTGGAATCTGAATACAAGTTGGATAAGGGGAAATGAACAAAGAGTTCACAAATTATTCATGATATTTGTTTCCAGGTGAGGTGAGTTAATGAAAAGAATCAGAACAGCTTCCATCCCTCACTTGACTACTTACCGTCCTCATTGCAGCAAAACAAGCTGGTTCCAGGTCAGCTGAATAAGAGCTGGCCAGTAAGATGGACTCAAGAAGAAACTACTACCATCGGGGAGAATTTTCCAGGTACGTCACTGCTCCTCCATACATGTAAGTATAGCATTGTCTCACTGTGGTTATGCTTAGGAAAATACTGGAAGGAAAGATGGCAAATTGCAAAAAGGTGGTACCTCGCAGAATAGGGCTATACGTGAACTAAATTTTTTGATAAAGTTCCTTATTTATCCTTTGTTTTTTTTTTTCAGATTTTGTAAGAAGTTTTCCAAGTCTCTGTTCAAATAGTAGTCTGTATCTCACTGTCCCCCTTGGTGGGAAGGGAAGGTCTGGTTGTCCCATCCTGATCCAGGTCCTTTAGATCTGGTGATAAAAGGAAGAGCTACTCCCAGATCTCCTGTCGTTCCTTTGTACAGACATTTTCTTCCTTTCACTAAATCTAAATTTGTTTGCCTCTCTCCTTCTCTGCCTTTTATTTACTCCCTTCCTTCCTTTGGGGGCTTTTCTGTCATTATCATCAAATATTTATTTTAAAATATATCAAATTTATCCACAGGCTCGCCCCCAAATTGGTGTCCTTAGTAATAAGCTAATAACATGTGGGTGAAAAATGTATAAGGATAGTTCTTTTCTTTTTGTTTAAAATTGATTGAAAAGCATTATATTTTCATTGCACTTGGCTTTATATCATTTGTCAATTAATCAAGTTATATGAGCAGGAAAGAGTCCAGTCTTCTGTGCTGCACAGTTCTAGAGGTGTGAGAAGCAGTGAGCCATATGCACGATAGCCCACAGAGGACGAGCGATATGGTTTCAGTAGAATCTCTTTGTCTTCTGCAACTCACTCTCCATTTCTCAAATTCTCTGCCTTTAACTCTGCTCGACTCTATGTCTTAGGACCTCCCCGCCTCCTGTTCCAGCATATGTTCTTCTTGATTCCGGTTATTTCAAAGTCATGCCTGTTTGCTCACGGATTTCCTTAAGGACCCCCCACTTCTTATGGCAAGGTTTCGCATTTCTTTTTTCATCAAAAGGGGAAAATTATCATTTGCCAAATGATTTTTCTGTTTTTCAGCTCATCTCTAAATGACAGCTCATGATTCAGCCTGGGTTGTCAACAGCCTCTATCTTCCACTCTTGTTACTATAGTTTTTATCTGTGAGACATCCATCATTTTCAATTTTCTCACACCAGTGGTCTGCTAGTTGGCTGAATTTATTCCATCTCTAGCCATTTCCTTTCTTATTAGATATGCCCTTAGATTCAGAGGTAGTAGCAAGCCCTGTCATCAGTAACGTGCAATTATTCACACTTTAATTTCATTCATTTTGTAAGCTAGAGGTTGGATGTCTGAGACTTCTGATTTAATTTGGTTTGTTCACTGAACTCAGTATGTTGCTCAGTCCAGCTGTCTGCTTCCTGTTCTGTGCTCTTCCTAAGCCTGATATTTTCTTATCAAACAAGAGTTTATATTTGATTTTCTCTTCATGTAGTTTAGTTTCGTAAGGGAAACTTGCTACTTTTGTAAATTTTACTGATTTCTTACAAGAGTAGATAAACAGAAATAATAAATAATACATTATAATGTAGCACAATATAATACTGGTTCCATGATTTCCTAGGTAGAACACATTTAAAATATTTTTCAAAAAAATTCTGGCTTCATAAAAATCCCTGTTGATTTTTCACTTTTCAACTCCCATCTTTAATTAATATCAAAGGTATCAGCATTATCATGTGACCATGTAAAGGTTTTACTTCTTTTAAATTTCCAACTTCTGTTTATTTCTTTATAGTCTTCACCAGTGGTTTTCAAACTTCAGTGTTTATCAGAATCACCTGGAGGACTTGTTACCCCACAGACTGCTGGGTCCCACCCTAAAGATACTAATCCAATAGATCTGGGGTGGAGCAGAAGAATTTGCATTTCTAACATTTCCCAGGTGTTACTGACGCTGCATTTACATGGATCTGTGCTAATATAAGGATTTTGTAAAGAAAAAAAAAGTATTTTTTCACTTAATTTTAAATTTTTATCAATGCTCTCCATTTCCTAAGTTTTAAAATCTGATGTTTTCTATATAAAGCTATATCTAAAAGCTCATTACAACGCAGAGATAAATATGTTCCTGAACTTCCATGCATATCCCAATTCCTTTTTCCAGAGCACGTGTTTTTGACTCTCAGGATTCTTCACGAAAATCCGATCAGGTGTTGATGTGTCAGGGCAGCCGATGATGTCTGAAAGAACTGCACAATCAAAGGCTCTGGACTTGGGTCCTGTTTGTTCGGAACTATAGCTCTGAGTCTGTAGGGCTATCTTTGTTTACAAGTATACCTAGGACCAAACCTTTCTCAATTCTCAGTTTCTGGGTGACTTCTTAGATTACTAGGCGCTGATGTCTCTGATCTCATAAAGTTCAATGACCGGCATCTTGAAGCTTGTCTTTATTCTCTTCAGGCATTTTCCATTCAGAAGTCTACTTTTGTATTCATCTTGTTGGCCTAGTGGAAAACTATTTTCCCCTTCTCTATGCTACTGGTTCGATGTCCTGACGTCCTTGGTGTTGACTTTAGTCTTAACTGGGTATCACACCCATTCTTCCAGAGGCTCAGCTGTGGCCAATGAGTTACCTCCTTCCACTGAAGAATTGCGGTAATTGACAAAACAGGGCGGGGTTTAAACAACATCCAAAGAGGGGCCTCTTAATTCCCTGGTTTTGATTCCCTGCCGCTCTGGCATCTAGCATTTTCTCTATTAACTCCACGATATGCGGCTTGAAAGAGGAAAAGATCTTGTGTGGGCTCACCTACTGAATCAATTATGAAGTGTGACTCCACGGCATGCAGATGTCTTCTCTCTGGAGAAACGTGGATTCCACAGGGAATGGCTGTACTGCTCCCTGTTCTCGTCCAGGAGGCCTGGAGGCAGTGTCTTCTCTGTGAAAGTGCTTCTGGGAGTCTGGATTGCCAGGTGGGCGTTCGTGTCCTTAGAACTGGTTGATTCCTTAAATCTGTGAATTCTACCATGTTCTTGGGGTCCCCCAGGAGAGTTCTTTTATTGTAGGTTTCCTTCCTTCCTCTTCCTTCTTTCCTCTTCATTTCCTTCTTTCCTCTTCATTTCCTTCCTTCCTCTTCATTTCCTTCCTTCCTTTCTCTTCCTTTCCTTTTCTTCCTTCCTTTCCTTTCTTCCTTTCTCTTCCTTCCTTTTCCTCCATCCCTCCCTCCCTTTCTTCCTTTCTTCTTTTTTCTCTCTCTCTCTCTCTCTCTTTTTCTTTCTTTCTTTTCTCTCATGTCTTCACTCTCACATTATTATAACTATCTTTACCTAAGTATTAAATACAAATATTCTTAATTTATTTTTAACTATTTTAATATAATTATTTAAACTATTCTTTTGAAGACTGTGAGTCTTCTTATTTTTCTGTTATATGCTGATTGGTTCTGTTTGCAACTTTTTAAACTTTCTCCATTGAAGATCATTAACAGAAGCACTGTATTTTTACAATATGTACCTCATATAATTATGAAAATAAAGCCCTGTCAGTGTCAATAGTTAGGAAAAAAAATTATTAATAATATATGATGGCATCTGAGGGGGCTAATATTAAGTTACACTATTTTCCTTACCTCCAAATTTCAGAATTTATTGAGAACTAAGACACAAGCATTGGCAAATGCCTATCAGTATTATCAGTATATCAGCTTGTTACAGATAAGGTTTAATAGGAACTATGGTTGGGATCTGAGGCTAAATGGATATTTCTAATTTCATTCTAGATTTAAATTACTATCCATAGCCAAAATTGGATGACCACAGCTCCATTCCCCACCCATTCCAGCTTTGGGGACAGAGCATGCCCCTATAAACTCACAGCTTGATGGAGGAGAAAATGTGTTTCTTGAGGAAAAGCCATTATGAAAGAGAAAGAGAAAGAAAGAAGGCCCTGGAAGGGGAAAGTAGAGTATGCTTAATTCCTGCTCCTGAGTTCCCTAGTTGATTCTGTCTGAACAGGAAGATTACTTCTATCTAAATTTTCTGAGGTACACAGCTGTCTAAGAGAAAGTAGGTATAGAAAATGTATATCATAGAGGTCAGACATAAATTGTAAAATTAGATTTCTTTAGAGAAATAATGCTTTTTTTTTCTCTTCCTGCATTTTCAATATCACAAGACAGATGGGGATAATGCTCTGTGAAACATACAAATATGATTAATGATCCAAAAAAGTACTCAGGATTATTTTTAAAAGCAGAGATGCTGGGGCGCCTGGGTGGCTTAGTCGGTTAAGGGTCTGCCTCTTGATTTTCGGCTCAGGTCATGGGATGGAGCCCTGTGTCAGACTCTGAGCTCAGTGCAGATTTTCTCTCTCCTCTCCCTCTGCCCCTCCCCCTACTCACATGCTTGGGTGCTCTTGCTTTCTCTCTCTCTCTCTCTCAATAAATAAATAAAATCTTAAAAAAGAAAAAGCAGAGGTACTAAAACAAAAATAAAAACAGCTGCACAAAGGAAAATAATTTGGTAAGAATACTTTAAAAAACCCACAAAATCGATTGGGTTTTTGACGTCCTTAGAATGAGCTTGGATGCTCACTTTGAGATCATTTCAGCATTCACATTCAGCAGATGGAATGCAGAGATCTGCCAAGGGAAAGAAATTGACGAGGCTGGGAATATTGTCATTACCTATAAGGACAAATTTCAAAGGAGGATTTTTGTCTACCTATCTCCAATAACTTTAATGAGCATACATCTATATTTTAGGGCCCTGTGGGTGCTCTGGCAATATGTTCAGTCTTGTCTCTTCCAGGCTTAATAAGGAAAGATGAGTGCAGTGATTGCTTATTTTAAGTTATATGTTAATTTAATTTGAATTAGAGTTAATGAAATTGCAAATATTTGCCATTAATTCAATCACTTTAAATCATTTATTCATTAACATTTATTGAAAACAGGTACTGTACATCATAAATTATAGGAAATATAAAACTGAATATGACATTGTATGTCTTCAATCAGGAAATTCATAGGTCCTTTGGGGAGACAGGCTTGCAAACTAATAATTAAAATCTCTATATTTATAAAGTATGAGAAGTAATACCAGGCATTAGCAACACAGAAGTACACTAGTCCATCAGTTGCACGAAACAATCAACTCAGAAGGAATCAATGAAGGGTTCACAGAAATACAGAGAAAACACATTTTTCATGATCTACTTTCACAACATTCGAATACAATCTCTAATGTGTCATGTAAGATAATTTTTCAGATGATAAAATATTAAGCACAGCTCATTGAATGGACAAAGTCTATTTACTTAGAGATATTAGAAAGAAGAGTAGATTTTTTTTGGTGTGTGTTTATGTTTTTGTTATTGTGGTTTTTAATGCTGGCTTAAAGGAAACTCTCAAGAACTTTCCCTGTGACTTTGGTTACATCAATTTTCAGGATGAGCCCAAGGTCAAATTTTGGGATTCAGCTGGTAGGGTCTATGCTTTCATTCTTTCCTCTAAGTTTAAAAATTTCATAATTATGAGATTGGATTTTGCCAAAAATGTGAGGCATTTTCAGGTTATTTTTCTATGAGTTGGAAACTCTGAAAACATACATGATGAGAAGGCAAAAGATTCGTGTTTCTTTGTTCTGAAGAACCAATTTATAGGCCAAGTTGCACAAATAATTGTTATTCACTAGATGGCAGAATACTAGCAGAATACTCTGGCATGGTGCGGCTGGTTTCATAAATGTGCTGGGTAATTTGATTTAAGGGCCTCCATGTCGATGCAAAATTCAGTGACTCATTCTTCAGTGACATTAAATACATATGAATATTCTGAAATATCCCCTGCCATGGATGAAGGTAGTTTCTATAAATAAATAATAGAATCTTAGATTTGTAGGGAACTTTTTATCATCCTTGTTTCCTCTGGCATGTCCCTAGACCTGTGCCTTCTGTGTTTCCTAGGACAGTTTTCATTATAATTCTCCTGGCTTCCTAACTCATAAACCTAGGAAATATTCTTGAATCCTTTCTCTCTCTCGCCCACCTTTAACATAATATTAAATATCATGAGCAAAGGTCAACAGCTGGCCTTTGTGATTGGCACCCCCCTTAGTTTTTCCTCCTAATACATTGAAGGCCCTACTCTGGTTAAGCCATCCTCATTTTTTACACAGTCTGCTGTTAACTGTTTCCTACCTGTCTTCTCTGCCTTGAGTCCTGGTGTGATCAAGCTAACCACCATACTGCCTCAGCATGATCTTTGCAAACCACAAATTTCATGGTGTCGGGCTATTTTTAAAATACTGTAGCCTGGAGCGCCTGGGTGGCTCAACTGGATAAGCATCTGACTCCTGATTTTTAGCTCAGGTCATGATCTCAGAGGGTTGTGAGATTGAGTACCCATTGGGCTCCGTGCTCAGCAGGAGTCTGCTTGAGATGCTCTCCCTCTGCAGCTCCCCTCACTCTCTCTTTAAAATAAATAAATAAATCTTAAAAAAGTAAAATATTGTAGGAATCACTTTTTACCTATCAGGCAAAAAAATTAAAAACAAAATTTGATGAAAACTCCCATTGGCAGCCATGTGGGGTACTAAGCATTCTCCTACACTGATGAGAGGGCCACCAAACATTCGTTGTGACAGGCCATCATACAATATTTTTAATATTAAAAATAAATATTTCCTTTGAACAATTCCTCTGCTATTAATTTTGTTGCAGCATTATTTCTAAGACCCAAGCCTGTCAGGAACCTCAATATTAATCAATACAGAAATGTTTTAGTTTGGAATGTTTACATAATAGAATACTGTGTAGTGAGAAGAAAGTGGATCAAAATGTGTTGATAAGGAACCATCTTCAAGTTAAATTACTGCTTGAAAGAACAAGATGCAGAGTCAAATGTAAAGGACGAGTCATTTGTGGTAGAATATTTACTTCATGTTTTTTCCACGTATCATACAAACACATGTATGTGTGTGAAGCACCGGAGCGTAGTGGCAAACAGTGTATGTCATGGAGACATAGTTGCTGGGTTCAAAGCCTAACTTTGCACTTACTAGTTCTATGACCCTGAGCAAGTTAGTGAGTTTTTCTGAGCCTCACTTTCCTCTTTGTAAAATGGAAAGGACAAGAGTAGCGCACCTAATAGCCCTGTTGTGAGGATTAAATTGGTTAATAAATATCACTTACTTTGAATAACATCTGATACGTAATAAGATCTCCGTGTAGTGTTCACCGTGGATTTATACATTAGTCAACTTCTTCCCAGAAGGATATGTAAGAAACAATTTTGGAAGATGGTCTAGGGGCTAAGGGATGTATTTTTTTTTTTTTTAACATACTGCGTAAGTATCATTAAAAAGGAAATCTCTCTAAAAAAATCTTTTAGTGGTTCTCCATTGCTTTTGGGTGAGTTTGAAATTAATTGTCTCATTCAAGACCTTTCATGATAACTAATAGTCTCCCTGTTTGGCTTCACTTTGTGTGCCTCTCCTCTGGTCACAGGATTTATTCAACATTCTTTGAAGCTGTTATGTCCTCACAGATATTCTTTCCTCTGACAGGATGCCCTCTCACCCTTCTAGAAAGCCCTTGCCTGTACTCTTGTGCCTCTTCACAGGCTCTCATAGCACTTTGAGTGTTCCTGTGTTATACAGCTTATATTTACCTGGTGATCACTAGTTCAAATATCTACCTCATCCATTTATTGTAAACACCCAAAGGCAGGAACTACATCATTTTTTATCTTCATGCATTCATTAGTGACAGTGACCAAGTATTTGCTTAATAAGTATTAAATTAATGAATAAATGTACTGTAAACAAAATCTACTCCCTCTACAGACACCCAGAAATTCCTGTCTATCAAGGGTGGAAAATAGAAACCTCACTGGGTACTTCAAACTGAGTGGATTAGGGAGTTGGTTACACAGGTGTAGGACTGCTCATTGAGTAAAAAGTGATACCAAGGTATCTAAGTCGAATGATTGCAAGATGTTAGAGCAATACCAGGAAAAACTAGGGTTATGGTCCCTAGGAGTTTGATGGAAGGACTCAATGGGGCTGATGCTTTAGAACTGGAGGGAAACTACAATTTGTACTGAGATTCTGAACAGGGGATGTGGTCTGGTGAGCGTCAGACCTCTGAAGGTGGTGTGGCCTAGGGGGCACTCAGATTGCTGACATAGAAATGACAGGTGGGTGTTGAATTGTCCCAGACCGTGGCCCAGTTGATAAGCACATGGCTTGGCTCTCCAACTACCAGTGTAATACTGCTGGCTATTGTTGGTGCCTTGAGGGTGCTTGGAGAAGCCGGGGCTAGGAGTGTTGAAGGGAGGGAGGATGGTTCAACAGTCTGCAGCTACAGGGGCAGTGCCAAGAGGAGGTGGAGAACAGGAAGGCAGTCTTTTCTTTCTTCCTCTTGCTTACAATTCTCCTCCACTGAAGGATAACCTCCATTTTTCTTCCACTGCAATTTTCCTCCATTGAAAGATCTTAACAGGAAGCCAACTGGCAAGGAAGCCTGGGAACTGTAGTTTGAAGAATTTCATCTCCACCATCTCAGAGGAGTACACAGAAGGTTGGACTGGTTTCTGAAAGACAATAAGTAGCTCCAGAGTGGGAGGTGTTAAAGATTTCCTGTCCTTCCCAAAGTTGAATTTGTAGACCTGAAATACAACTGACAGAAATCTATCTCCGCTTTAAGTTCCTGCCTCAGATTTTCTGCAAAAAGACTTCAAATTTATGTAACATTTCATGATTTTTCATTGTAGTTTCACATACATTACCTTTTTGAGCTTTACAACACAAATAATTATTTCCATCTTATACGTGAGCTTAGATCACGTTGTAGTTCTTAGCGGCTTTGTTGTTGTTGTTATCTTGTTTTCAAATTTGATTTAAAATATTTTTAGACTTACAAAAAAATTGCAAAGTAGTACAGAAATGTATTAACAACAGCAATGTAGGAGTGTGCCTGTTTACCCAGCCTTGCTAACAGGTTGTGTTTGCACACTTTCAAAATTTTGCCATTCTGAAATACCTCAGTGTTGTTTTAATTTACATTTCCCTAATTATGAATGAGTTTGAACATTTTTTTCATACCTTCAGGATTAGTCTTACTTATTTCTTTGAATTGTCTGTTTATAATTTTTTTTTATTTTTCTGCTTGATTGGATTTTTGTCCTTCCATTTTAAAGAGTTGTTTATATATTGAGAATTTTAACCCTTGTAATATATGTTGAAAATATTTTCAGTTGCTTTTTGACTTTACCTACGGTATTCTTTGCAATAAAACATATGTTTTCTTTTTAAATTGTTATGTAATTGAATTTATCCATTTTTTTTTTATTGTCCCCGGATTTAGAATCAACATCAAAAAACCTTTTTCTACCCTGTAGTTAAAGAGAATTCTTCCATGCTTTCCTCTAGTACTTGCATGGTTTCAAATTTTGCATTTAGATCTCTAACCTATTTGTAGTGTATTCTTGTGTATGGTGCAAAATATGCATGTGATTTTTCTCTTTTCCCAAATGACTACCAAGTTGTCCTAGCAAAATTTATTAAAGTATCTATCTTCCCCCTGATGATTTTAAGATTCTACCTTTATCATATACTAAATTTCTGTGTGTGTGTGTGTGTGTGCACGAGTGTGCATGGTTATATATATATTTGAATCTATTTCTGGGCTTTCTATTTATTTCACTGGTATATGCATCTTCCTGAGCGAGTACCAACCTGTTGTAATTATAGACATTCTCTATTATGTTTAAATATCTGGTTGGGTTAATCCTCCCTCATAGTTTTTCAGTGTTGCCCTGAATATTTTTGCATTTTTAATATGAATTTTAGTATCAACATTTCTAATTCCATTGAAAAAAAACACTTGTTAGTATTTTTATTGGGATTGTATTACATTTATAAATTAACTTAGGCAGCACTGCTGCATTATCCTATATAAGATGCATTATCCTATATAAGATGCATTATCCTATATAAGAGGATATATTGCTGCATTATCCTATATAAGAACAAGTGATGTTTTCCCATTTGTTCGAATTTTATTTTTGTGTCTTTTAGGCGTTTTAAAAATTTTTTTTTCATAAAATCAAATAGGTTGAACCATTTCTTTTTCAAATATATTCTTAAGTATTTAATTTTCTCTTTTGCTATTATAGATGAAAGTTTCTCTATCATATATCTCTACTTGGTTATTGTTTGTATATTTAAAGACCATTAATTTTTTATGTCAATTTTATATCCTGCCAACTTACTGAATTATTTCTGAGTTAGTTTTATGATTGATTCTAAGATTTTCTAGATATATTATTGTCATCTGTAGATAGAAATAGTTTGACTTGTTTTTCAGCCCATTCTTATGCCTTTATTTTGTCTGTATCAGCTGATACCTCTAGTACAATGTAGAATAGTTGTGGCGATAATGGGCATACTTGTGTTGTTCCTGTTCTTAGAGAAATATTCCCAATGTTTTTCGACTAAATTAGATACTAGTTTTAAGACTAAGGTATACATAAATATGTGTTAAAAACAGTGTTAAAAAAGTATCCCTCAGTTCTTATTTTTGAGTGTTTTTTTTTTTTTATCATGAATGGATTTCAATTTTATCAAAGGCTTTCTTACTATCAATGGCAACAATCCTATGATTTTTCCCCTTAGACTTATTAATGTGGTATATGATATTAATGGATTTCCTAATATTGAACCAACTTTCATTTTTAAAATAAATCCAGTCCTTGATTATTTTCTTCTTAATCGGGTGCTGGGTTCTGTTTGCTAGTATTTTATTTAATGTTTTTGCATGTGTATACGCTGGTGATAATGATCTTTAATTTTCTATATTTTTACTGTCTTTATCAGGTTTAGGTATCAGTGTAATATTTGTTTCATGAAAGGAATTTGGACATTTCCTTCCTTTTTTCTGGAATAATTTTTTTTTTTTTTTTAAGATTTTATTTATTTGACAGAGAGAGACAGAGAGAGAGGGAACACAAGCAGGGGGAGTGGGAGAGGGAGAAGCAGGCTTCCTGTCGAGCCAGGAGCCCAATGCGGGGCTCAATCCCAGGACCCTGGGATCATGACCTGAGCCGAAGGCAGACGCTTAACGACTGAGCCACCCAGGTGCCCCTTTTCTGGAATAATTTATAGAGCATTAGGTCTAACTGATCTTCAAAGTTTGGTAGAATTCTCCTGTGAAACCGCTGGAGGTTTGTACTTTTTTCTTTTTTTTTTTGGAGTAGTTGCTGCAGTGGCCCCTCAAATACTGTGTTCTGGTCCTAATCTCCAGAACCTGTAAAGGTGGCCTTATTTGGAAAAAGAGTCTTTGGGTCTTTGCAGATAAAATTAAAGATCTCAAGATGAGATCCTCCCAGATTAAAATGAGCTCTAAATCCAATGGTGGGTGTCCTTACAAGAGATGGAAAAGGAGAAGACACACAGACATAGAGGAAAAGGCCACGTGAAGACAGAAGTAGAGAATGGAGTTATGCTACCATAAGCTAAGGAATGCCAGGAGCCGCCAGAAGCTGCAAAAGGCAACAATAGTTCTTTTCTAGAAACTTCAGTGGGAACGTGGCCCTGATGACACTTTGATTTCAGATTTGTGGCCTTCAGAACTGTGAGAATAAATTTCTCTTGTTTTTTTTTTTTAAACCAAGTTTGTGATAATTTGTTAAAGCAGCCCTAAAAAACTAATACAGTTCTTTAGTAACTTCACTACTTTAATGGAGATGGTCTTTTAAAGCATTCTAATGTTACTGGGTCAACTTTGGTAGTCTGTGTTTCCCTAGGAGATTAGTTCATTTTATCTAAGTTTTTAAATGTATTTGCATAGATATCTGTAAATTATTCTCCTATGATTTAATTTTTTTCTTGTTTCAGTATTTTTCTCATGACACTGTTTTTTGTAGTTATCCTTTGTTGTTGATCAACTCAGCTAATGATAGCTACTTTTTAAATTTTTTCAAAAAAACAGGATTTTAACTTACAAATCAGATACACTATTTTCTATATTGTGCCTCAGTTTTTGCTTTTGAAAATTATTTCCTTTTGTATTTTCTTTTAGCTTGCTTTGTTGTTCTGTTCTAAATTCATCTATTTTTGTTATTTCATTTTTACTAATGAAAGTGTTTAGTGCTATACATTTTCCTCTGATCACTGCTTTAAATGGGTCCTGCAGACTCTGATATGTAGGGTCATTGTCCTCATTATTTCCACCCAAGTGTTGCTTAATATAAGTTGTTGTTTTATTTCTTTTTTTTCAATTTCCTTCTGGGAAGATCTGTGCTTGGAAATAAAAACAAAATTAGTCCAAGTCCCCAGTCCTCATACTATCAAATGTATAATGATTGTCCTGTGACTCCTGTGAATTCTCAGTGTACCAGAAAAGTCCTATGTAGTCCGAGGTAGGTCAGCCACATCTAATCTGAGAAGCAATACAAATATTTGGGGAATTTCTTCTCTTGTGTCTAGAAGTGAAATATTAGGGAGTAAGACAATTGGTCCCATTTTCTTTCCTCTATTTTCAATTGCATCCAAATAAATAGACTTTGCCCATGACCTTTTTCTCATAGTCCCCCGTGGGAAGATTGTTAGTTTTCCACAGTCCACTTACATGTTTTAATAAAACAAAAACAGGCTAGATTTAAATGACAAAAACTACCTCATAAGCCAATTCACAACACGTTTATTAAAAGCGTAAAAGTTTTAACAGTAAGAAATGAGTTTTTAAAGAATCTACATTAATAAAATTTTACACACTTTTGTAAGAAATTGTATGTATTAAAGTTCCTAATTGAGTAATTAAATTGCATGACTTTATAAATTAGTGAGCTTTATAAACTAGTGAGTTTAGCTTTAATTTTAATATTTAGAAGAAATCTAAAACCAATAATAAATAACCCAAGGCATCCTAGAAAAATTATTCTTCTATTTTTAAATTTTATTTTTTTTAAGTAGGCTCCACACCCAGCGTGGGACCCAACATGGGGCTTGAACTCACGACCCTGAGATCAAGACCTGAGTGGCAATCAAGAGTCAGACACTCAACCGACTGAGCCACCCAGGTGCCCCATCCTAGGAAATTTTAATTTAAACCTAAATTCAAAAGGTTTAATTGTATCATTTGAGAATATCATTTGCCTTTTTGTTTGCTATCATGATAAAAGATGGTGCTGGTTTCCTTAAATAACACCTTTCCTGAGTCCTAATATATAACATGAATGTTAACCTAATTTATTTGAGAGTAGTTCTAAATGAAGTGAAAAATCAGAAGCTAAAATTATTAAGGTACTAAAATATATTATCAAATAAATTAATATGCACTGAATTCTTCTGTTTACATAGGAAAACAAAGCAAGTAAAGACTTGGCCTATTAAATTATCAGTAAAATATTATGGGTATTGAATGGATATGGTGAATGGAATGAAAATAGTTTAAAATCCCCTTTGAAGAAGAATGAATCAGCAACATACTGGGAAAATGCAAAATTAAAATGAGTAATTAGTAATTTCTATTGAAGGTCGGAGTTTAGGCTGAGTGTTAACAGTGACTTCATCTTTAATTGCATGATGGAAATTTAACAGCTCAGTAGCATTCTCAGTAAGGTGCAATTTGATAATATTCAAATATAAAATCCATGAAAAGTGTTGAATAAAATAAAGAATATATACCCTACTTTATAAGGGAAATTAACTCCTGGGTAAATATGCCAGGTTTATAATTTACAACATTTAATTGGGCATTAATCAAGTATAACATAGCACATTAGCTCTTGTGTATTTTAAATAAATACACTGAAAGGGAACATTTAAACAAATCATCTAAAGTTTATTTGGATGGTTCATGGGATTTGGAAAATGAGAGCTAAAATTGATTATATAGGATCTTTAAACCTAATTCCTGCTTTGAATTGTGTTGGTAGAACCATGTAAATTTTAGTCCAAAGGATGATTTAACTCCCAGTTTCCAGATGAAATACAGAAAGGAAATAGAGTGAAATCTATCTCTACATAAACAAATCATGCCCCTTATTAATAATGCTTCAGCTATACAGGATAAACTAGTAGGATTTATAATATCTCAATCCTATTACTCAGTAAAATCAAAAGAAAATGCAAATTGTAATCTAGGATTTTACTTGGCTGAATAAGAGATTATTTGGTTAAAGGGACCATTGTGTGTAAGATGAGGAGGAGAAATGGAAATTTTGAACAAGAACTCCAAGAGAGTAGGAGGAGATCATTTTTACCTTATCACATTTAATACTAGAAATACAAGGGAAAAGTGAGGAATGCAGACCCAGTAATGGTACTTTTCTTGTCAACCTTGAGGACATCTCACCTACTTTCATTAGGATGACGAAGAGTTAGCATGTTGGTGTTAGGATTTTTCCAGGGGTTGTTTCATTACTATGTAGAATATATATATATATATGTGTGTGTATGTATATATATATATATGTGTGTGTGTGTGTGTATATATATATAAATTTGTGTATATATATATATTTTTTTTCTAGAAATTCTTGGAAATTATCAGGCTACTGGAGATTTTAAAGAATTGAGCTATTTTTTTAAAGATTTATTTATTTATTTTAGAGAACGTACTTGTGAACTTGCAAATGGGGTGGGAGGCAGAGGGAGGGGGAGAGAGGGAGAATCTCAAGCCGACCCCCACTGAGCATGGAGCCCAATGTGGGGCTTGATTCCACCACCCTGAGATCACGACCCTAGCCAAAAGCAGAAGTGGGATGCTCATCCAACTGAGCCACCCAGGTGCCCCAAAGAACTGCACATATTTATTTAATTTTTTGCAATTCTCAGATTGATTTCCTGCTAACACAGTTCTGTGGCTTGAACACTTGCTAGTTCTAGGTGATGTACAGGGACACTAGGGAATTGTTCAGTTGCTTTAGAATCGTTCAAGACCACCTAGGCGGTCTCAGTTCTGTGAAGTCAACCCTTTCCTGAACACCTAATTTGAACTAAAGTGCAGATCAAACATCTACCACATAGCCATTTAGAATTTCAACATGAAGTTCCCTGATTTTGAAATCATATACCTCCTCTCATTTTCTGTTCTTTACATTTCAATGGTCATCTCCTTCTTTTTCCATTTTGGAAATTGTCCAGAAAATTGGGCTGAATTTGCTGCTGTTGGATTGGGAAAGTAAGCAGAGGAGATTCATATCTTCAACAAATATTTACAGAAAAACTGCTAAAGGGTAGGCTATAGGATGGTGCTGAAATGTTGTTTTAATTCTTCAGAAAACCTCTAGTGATGCCTCAAAAATTTGTGACAGAGGGAAGAATTTTGTGCAAAAATCATTAAACCACACCCAATGTGGCTAATTCTGTTTTGGGGGAATAAGAGAGACAATGCCTCTGAAATTAGAGTAAACTTAACCAGATATCCAACAAAAAGAGGGCTTTGCTCTGTTTTCAAATATTCCAATATTGTAGTCTAACCAGTCCACATTTTAAATAAATTTGTCAGCCTTGTTTTTGAAAACAAAAGAGAATATTCATACTTGAAGAATTTTTGTGAAATTCATTCAGCTTCACCATGTATTGGTGTTTATGAATTTTAGGGATTTTAGTTGATTTAATATTTTTGGCTTTTTCCATTACTAACAACTTTTCCCACTATACTGATGTTATATCATTTGCCAAATTAATTGAATATATTAACTTTTCATAGCCATCTGACATAGAGAATCAGTATGGTAATACGGATATTGGTCCTTTTATATGTTCTTGTATTATCAGGCTATTTTAATATTCTGGTGCCAGACAATATGAACAACTCTTTGTTCATTTGTTCATTCATTCATTCTTTTACAGACCAGACTCCAGTGGGAAAGTCGGCTCATTGTTTTTTTCTAAAACTTGCTGCTTCCCTTGCCCAAACTCTACTGAAGAATCTGGACTAGGAACCAACTAAAGCAGGCTTGCTACATCTAGTGAAAAACTGCAACATTTTGAATTTTGTTTCTGCTAGCATCCCTGTGTACTTTTGTATGAACTAGAGAAATGGACAGAAGAAATTAAAGAGACGTGCAGAGAGGAACTAAGCCAAAAAATGGACAAAGAGCCTGACTGCATTCAAGTTCCAGGTCCCAGGTGTATCTGAGATCCAATTCTAGTCCTACTTTAGAATGGTGACAGGTTCCAGTATCCTTTCCATAAATTCCCTTGCATTTAATCTACTCTCAGTGGAGAACCTCTTACTTGAAGCTATTTACTTCTAGCCAATATAATTCAGTATTACCAAATGGATGTTACTGGATTGCTAATAGTTACTGCGCTCCCAGTAGGTGCTGGGAAACAAAGATAAATGAGACCTGGCCACTGATCTCAAGCACCCCTGATTTACACAAATGCTCACAAGCACAGGGGAATGCACTATCTTAAGTAGGGATGGCTTTCTCATAATACCTAAAAAGGTCAATAGGGGTCTCTCATGGTTCACTGAACCAGTCTTCACAATGACTTACCAAAGCACTAAGTGTTAATGGACTCACACCCTTTCTTTTCATGGTCTTGGAAGTAGGTTATACTAAGCATTTCCCTATGAGCAAATGAGAAGGATTTGACTTTATAGTGCTAAAGCACCTTTTACAATCCCCTCCAAGTCTGAGAATATTTTCTTAGTAATTCGAGAGTTGAAGTTTCCATTTCAAATACGGAATTATCATCAGAACAATTGTCTTCATTGTTAGTGATGGGATTGCAGTATACTCACGGGCTGCTAGAAGGCACTGTAAGATAAGAGGTTCTCCCACATAAGGTACTTCCATGTGTATCAGGACTGAAGGACACATAATCTGTAAGAAATAGAAAACATAGATGAAAATGAAAGTGCTGCCTGTTTTCCTGTTGGCAATATTCTCACTGGCTCTAGGATGAATTATTTTCCCCTCTTTTTTGTGAAATTCTTAACCATAGAAGAGACAGCTTAGCTCTTGGTTTTCAGAAATATTTTGCTGACTTCTCTTATTCAGTTTTTGTTGCCTGAAGCTGCATATATGCTATGGGCTCAGTGCCATCTTCACTTTATTGCCCTCTATAGGTTATTAGCTGGGTAGATGATTAAAGAAAATAAGTTAATGAGACTGGTCAGGTGATGTGCCCTGGGCTAGGTTTTGGTGAAGCAGACCTATATCTGCCATCACAAAATATCCCCACTGGGTGGATTATATAACAGAAAATTCTTTTTTTCCCGCAGTTCTGGAGGCCAGAGGTCTGAGATCAAGATGTTGGCAGGGTCGGTTTCTTCTGAGGCCTCTCTCCCTGGCTTATAGATGGCTGTCTCCTCCCTGTGTCTTCACATGGTCTTCGCATGGTGCCTATCTGGTGTCTGTATCCTAATCTCTTCTTCTGATAAAGATATGAGTCTTATCGGATTAGGGCTCACCCATATGATCTTACTTTATTTTAATTACCTTCCAATCCAGTCGCTTTCGAGGATAAGAGGTTAGGACTTCAACATATGAATTTTGGGGGACATGATTCAGTTCCTAACTGGCACTTAACAATATTGCCATCTACAGGTGATTAGCAGGTGGGCGATGAAAGAAATCAGGCTAATGAGACGCGTCATATGATGTGCCCTGGGATAGGAATCCTGGGAACCAGACCGATTCTGTTGCTATGTTAAAAAGAGAGGCAGAAAGGTAGACTTGTGGGTGCCCAGGCCTGGACCTGGGCTTAGAAGCTGTTTGGGGATATTGGTTTTTCTGAGATCTGGCTGTGTTTTAGATCACGGTGTAAAAATCTTTCTTAATCCCTTCATGTGTCAAAAATTATTGGCAAGCCTCATTAATGTCATGGATTAAAGTGTGTATGTGTTTGTGTACCACGTTCTAAGTCAAGTATTTCTTGGATGTTCATTACTAAGTACCCTTCAGACTTTAGCTTACAGGGAGTGAGTTTGCCACTAAAATACATGTAGGTAGCTCTTGTGTTTCTCTTGATGCATGGGTCCTTAGAGAGTTGTATTCTCTGTTAAACACCAAAAACAGCCCACTCGGTAGAGGGACTGCTAACCATCAGCTGTTAAGTAGTGCCGCCTCCTCTAAAAAATGAAACACAAAAGAAGAGGGCCATCTGGGATACAAGAAAATGTTTTTACAAGTCTCCACAGGATCCTAACAAGAGTGCATGCAGTGAGAGAAAAGTCCAAATCTTTGGAAAACCAAAGGGTAATTGAGAAAAAAGAAAAATATTTTCTGAAGAGAAGGCTGGCAAAATCACTTAATACTTCCCATATGATAGACGTTTTCTAGTTAAAATCAGTTTTGTTGTTAATCTGTTTGTGTATCTAATGTTGAAGTATTTATTTTCAAAGATTTGTGTGTGGCTTTCCAGTGTTTTCTCAAAAATTATTCTATGCAACACGCCATGTACTTTACTCCTAAAATAGTTAATGGGTCAGGAGGTTGGTAGAGTTTATATACTGAGCTGCTAGGCTGTGTAAGGCGAGCCTGAGAAGTTATAAAAAGTGCCTTATAATCACCGAAATCTTTAGTAGTTTCGCCTACAAAACTGTAGCATGGCAACAAGCCTTTGAGGGATATAGTATTTTCCATGAACTATAGAAAGACTATTTAAGGGCAACTTATTAATGCAATACAGATTTTACAAATTTGGTCTAGAAGTGGAGCATCTTCCATTTAATTAGCCTTTAAATATGGGTCTGGAAAAAATTGGATGAGCCTTCTTATATTGGGAGGGGAAAAATTGGTCAAATGCCATTTCTTTGAAATGACACCTCTTAATCATTCATAGTGGCACAGAAAGAGACTTGAATTAAAGAAAAATTAACGTAGAATCTTAGAAATTGGACTAGCTGCTTGGAAAGACTCTATACTCATTGGCTTTCTAAGAGTAATGATTTCTTATACGTTGGCTTGTAAGCAGGGAAGGGGTAAGCATTCATTTGAGCACAGTTCTTGGGTAGCCCTAAGTAATAACATACACTCAGGATAGTATGTTACCTGGTAGGAAACTTACAGGCTTAACCCCAGCTCCTGGTTGAATACTTGATTCATGCTTCTCAGGCACTCCTTGCTGCTCTAAGTATGAAAAACCATTTCATCGCCACTTCAATTCCAAACTGTTTCCTGGTGTGTGTGTGTGTGTGTGTGTGTGTGTGTGGTTTGTAGGGATTTTTTTGTCTGATTATTTTTCTTTGGCCCATCTTATAAAACAAATGTAAAATAAGAAGAATTTCCACAAAGAGTTGTGAAATTCAGTAATCGGTAGTGAGTCAATGTAAACAGGTGTAATTAAAATTTGTGCTGCGTAGTGGATTGGAGTGCAGGCTCTGAGTCAGGTTGCCTGGGTTCAAACCCTTGCCCTGCCAGTGTCATCTTGAGCAGGTTATGTCATCGCTCCTTGCCTCAGATTACTCCTCAGCAAAATTGAGTATAAAAATAGTATGGCTGTCTTGGATGCTTGTAAGAATTGAATAGATGAGTACACATAAGGAACTTGCAGTAATATATTATCATATTGTGAGCCTGGTGAAAGTGATAGCTAGCATTGTTTGCCATATAAAGTACCTATAATTAACCATCCTGGCAGACTTTTTGTGTTCTAAATATATATGGTGCTCCTGATCTTTCTTGATGATCTTGATCAGAGCCTGTGCAGATCTGATATGTTTGCGTGGACCTTTGGGGAATATCTATAGACCCCAGTTTCTCCAGAAAGCCAGCCTCCCTCCCTCTGTCCTTCACTTTTTCCTCTGTTCTTCCCTTCATCATCAAATATTTATGTACCAAATTTTAGGCATTACACTGGGGTCACAGAGATTAGTAAATCTAAGTCCTGATTTCAATGAACTGACAGTTTAGGTTGAAGAGGGGATAGAACTAGGGGCATAGATAAGTAAATAGACAATTTCAGTACCACCTTGCACTGCTGTATGAGAATTCAGCACTAGGTTCTAGATGAACTGCTATGAGGGGCTTCTAACCCAAAGTAGGGCAGTGGTCTGGATGAGAGGAGAGAGCCTTGGGGAAAAGTTTCCTAGAGAGGTAAAATCTGATTCAGCCTGGGTCCTGAATAATGAATAGGAATTAACCAGGTTTGGGTGGAAGAGACACAGGGGGTTAGGCAACAAAGATGAAGGAAGACATGGTATAGGGAGATGCATGTTAGCATGTTGAAAGATCTAGAGGTGAGAAGGCATTTGGTGTATTTGAAAGATGCGAGTAGATCAGTGAGGTATCAGAGTCTTCTGAGGAATGGAGGGGGCCACCTCGTAAAGTCCTGTTTTGTCCATGTTAAAAAATTTAGAATTTTCTCAAAAACTTTGAAGAGGCATTAGAGATTTTAGGCAGGAGACTGGAAGGAACTGATTTAGCATCTTTCTAGCACTGTAGAGAATAGATTTGAAGGCACTAAGATTGAGAGTAAGGAGGTTGGATGTAAGGACACTATAATAATGTGCAAGAGAAACTAGAGCCAGAGCTAAGGCAATATCAGTGAGTTGAATGAAGTGGATAGGGTGAGGAATGTAGTTTTCAGAACTCTGTGGCTGCTCAGATTTGGTAGATGAGGAAACTAGGGATGCTTGAGAATGACTTTCACTGGCTAGATTGCAACAACTGTGTGGTGATGAAGCCTCTCACTGAAATAAGTAACTAAAGGTATCGGGTTGGCATGCCTGCATTCATTTCTCAAACTTTGAATGTGTGCTGCCTGTAGAATGTTTAAATGGAAATATCTATAGGGTCTGGAGCTCAAAAATACATGGAATAGAGAGATTTAGGAGCCATGAACATATAGATTAATTGTGGAGACCTGTGATTACATAGTAGCATGCAGGACAGAGATGTGGAGCAAGGTGATGATAAACTAAAGACAATAGATTTTGAAGCATCAACATTTACCATGTGATAAACTTTGCACTTGGCAGGTGGGGTGGATACTATGAGATTGCTATAGAAATCCAAGTGGATATGGGAATATCCTAGTCAAATGATCAGGATAGCAGCTATAAACTTCAAAGGAGCAGAGACTTTATACATGAACGTGGAAAGACAAAGGACTAGGGTGTGAGAGAGAAGTCACCACCCAAGAAGGCTATGGCAGGAATTATCTCTGAGGAGATCCAGGTTTTACTTAAGGAATGCAGGGAAAGTCTGATGATGAAGATGAGTTCAGTTTAAATATAAGGAAGCTCTCCAGCAAACAGAAATAGTTGAGTGTTAAGAGAAGTGGACAAATGGATTTTGGAAGCATAGCAGTGTACGGGAAGAGGAGAGATGGTCAGAGAGGTGGTCATTTGGTGGTGACCTAGGCTGTCAGTAGAAGTCTGATATGAAAATGTTCTCAGGCAGGTCCAGGCTGAGGTGGAGTTGAGGGTGTTTTGACATTGGCAGTGTGGACCTTGATTTCTTGGCACTGCAGATTTCCCTCCTAACATTAGACGTTTGGCTCAGTCAAATGTTCTTGTGATTGGACTAAACTAGATGTTTCCCCTTGATTGATGGTTGAGGAGCTTAGCAGAGTGTGATTCTGAGCAGGCCCATTCTGTCTCTCTCTGCCCCCTCCTCCCCCCCCCGCCCCCCGGTTAAGGATGAGTTTTTAATTTATATGGTGCACTTAAAAAGGACGAGTATCCACTCTATATATTCTTGGCACTTTGAATAGCTTATATTACCTCAATTATTTTACAAATAAACAGATTTATCAGATATAAGTGACTTACAGCCACATGGCTATGAAGTCACAGAGCAGGAATGACAGATGGAGTATGTCCTTTACTAAATCTTGTTCATTCGCTATTCAATGCCACCTGAGTTTCCTGGATGCCTTGAGAACCACTCAAAGCATCCTAGAACACAAGTGTAAAGAACCAGAAACTGAGTTGCTAAAACTTGACCTCTAGATGGTTGGAATTCTGGACGAAGTTGACAGCCATCCTGACACTCTCGGGAATTGTCATTATTGACAAAGAGCCAAAGGACTCATGACTAACCCATCTTATTCAAACCTTAATTCACTGGATATTTAAGTGCCTATTTGGTTCAGAAATTGTCCTACGTACGTACTCTATTAATCACAGTAATATTGACAACATTTATTACAATTAGCATTTATTGAACTTTTACTAAAAACTCGGTACATGTTTTAACTCACTGAATTTTTCTGGGCTACCATACGAAGAACGAACTGTGATAACCCCTATTTTAGAGATGAAGACACTCATCTTTTTGTATTGTATTGATACTCAATACTTTTTGTGTTGTTTGTATTTTCTACAATTAGCATGAGTTAACTTCATAAAGAGAAAAATAAGCAAAAGGTAAATCAATCATTCAGTAAATAATATTATATCCAAATCCATGAGATCAAGGTTTGTCTGCCTTGGAGGAAGGAAGGTCTGGAGCATGCTTTTCCACCAGGTGCATTTTATCACATAATTGGCACTTCGCTAAGCCCATTAAACACCTTGTTGATTGGTCCAATAGCCCTTAACTAGAATACCAGGTACTTGTTATAAAAATAAGGCTGGGGCAAAATAGTTACTATTGTTTCTTTAGATCATTGACATATATTATTTGCCTGCAAGATTGTGCTGCTCATCCTACCTTTTTGTACGGGTAATCCTGTATTTCTGAGAAATTAGAGTCTACTTTAAGGTTTTGGGCTCTATAGGCTTGAATTCAAGGCCATAAATGATACTATAATGAATTCTACAGGTGTTAGTTAAGTATTCTGGGAAGAAGCCAGTGTGTTCAAAAGATAGGGAAACTGGAGAAGGAAAAATATTTACCTAAATGTAAAATAAGAAGTGTTAAGGTGATGTGAAGCTGTAGAAGATTTTAGAAAAGTTATTCAGTCTTTAGGGGTTGCTTACAGCCTGGGTAATCATATATGAGGTAAGGTGTTCTGTCACTCTAATATATTGTCATACCTGATATTTTAGTCTTTTCTTTTTTTCAACGCACTATAGGTCAATATCATTGTGAATATTTGTAGCATTATTTTGTCATTAGTTATAAAAGTAAGGTTGTCTTCTCTTAAATATGTCCTCTGAAAGGATTTCCTCTTTCTCCAATAGGATTCAATTAAACTTAGAGGTCATGATACTTAGTAAAATATATTCCTGGTTTGCCTTTATATATGAGACATGCTTTTATGGAAGTAGCTTGGAGAATATATAATCTGCGAAGCGATATCAAAATCTGACATATTGAGAAACAGAAGAAACTGGAAGATATTAGTGAAGGTTATATCCTAATAGATTTAAAAAATAGATAATCCACTAAGTTCAGAAAGATAATATGACTAATCAGAAGCCCCTTAATTAGCTTATATTCTATATCATTTATTAGCTGTTAATTATCTTTATATTTCCCTTTTACCATATGTCTTTAAGGTATAATACCACATTTATGCAATATCCTCCATTAATCAAAATCTTTTTATCATTTTCACAACAATTTTACATTTGTTACCTTATTTGATGCTCACAAAGACACTTTTGAAGCCTGGGGAAAAACTGTTAGTTCTGTATTATGATATGCATGTAATTATCATTAATAATTTGAAACTTTAGTTTAAAAAAAAAGAGAACCCACCTATAATATCACTACATTACAACTATTGCCATATATTTTATGCTTTCCAAGTTTTTAATCATATGTGTTTGTAATATGTAGCATATGCAGGAGGATATAGTGTAGTTCACGTATTCAATAAATATATCTTGTCTGATAGGAATGCAGAAGAAAAAAGACCATGTTTCTACCTTTGTGGAATTTATGTTCTAGTAGATAAAACAGTGTGCAGATCTATTTATTTTGTTAATATTAAGTTAATATGTAATATTTATTAGGTAATGATTGGTGCTTTGAAGAAAAATAAAGGAGACCAGAGGTACAAAGTGAAGGGAGGTTCAATTTTATAGAATGTGGTCAAGAAATACTTTTCAGATGGGCTAATATTTGAGAAGAAACCTGAGTGAATGGAGAGTATGAATTTTGTGACATGCAGGGTGTAGGGCATTTCTGGCAGTGGGAGCAGGATGGGCAAAAGCCCTGAGACAAGTGTCTCCATGAAAAACTAATAAGGCCAAAATGGTTGAAAAGGACTACAGGTTAAGACGACATTGTTAAAGGGGACTATTTACCTCATTTTGTTGTTGCTGGCCACTGGAAGTTTGACTCTAATTGTCAGAAATATCCACCCAATTCAAGTATTTATCTATAAAAATATTTAAAGGGGAGATTTAACTTAAACTCTTCAAGGACTTCTAGATATGTTGACAGTTACTTAACCTATACCCTATGAACAGATTTATATAATGTTAAGTCCTGCAAAGTTATAAAATGGTGTATAGTGGGTTTCTTTTTCCTTAGAAAGGATTTATTATCCTTAGAAATGATGCATAAGGAAATAATAATTCTGTGACAATTTTGTTAGGTGTTTCTTCCATATTTCTACTTTAATTTGTCTTTATTCTATGATATCTCTCCGTTTGACCCCTATTACTAAATCTTTGCTTATTAGTTTGCTCAGAGTAGCATCTCAGCCCTGGGACTTTTTAAATTGTTCACTCTACCTGGTGGAGGGTGGGAGGTATCTATTTTCCTTGGAAAGTTGGTATTTATTTTCTTTAGAAAGATACTACGAGTGTTCAGATTGTTCCCCAAATTCACTATGGAACCATGGAGAATTCACTATGGGACCACTTCATACAGGGAGAGTGAGTCCTCGTTGTTCATTACCTAATTTCTTCTGTAACTCAAGTTATTCTGAGACTAAAGCTCACCTTCATCTAAGAATGTATCATCAGGGAAATTCTTATCTTACTGGCATGGAAAATGGAAATCCTTTTCCCTGCTAGGAGATGGAGCTGGAGAGAAAGAAAGGAAGAGTGAGGGATAAGAATTGAGGTTTCCCTGGGAGGAGGAGACATGGTACAGGAGAACCTTGAAAAAGCAAGTTTGCTGTTCATCTCTGGATATACGTTGGGAAATTCCAAGCACCATACTCAGTGTGGTTTGAGGATGATAAGGCAGGGTAATAAATTGAATTGGTTGAGGCAAATGTCTAGGTAAGTAGGATTGAGCTAGTCGTCTGAGTATGGTGTCTAGGCAACCAGAAGTTTCCTGTGCCCTGCTGGCTGACCTAGAAGTGCTTAAAAGAACCAGATTGTATGAGGGGGCTGCAGTGGAGGGACAATGGACTTCAGCAGCTGATGCTAGCACAGAGACCAAATGAACCAGATGAGGCCAAGCACATTTCAGCAGATCTGGGCAGAGAATTCTAAGTAACTAATTCAGTTAAACTTGATTGTAGGAGAAGGTAGCTTAACTCCCTGAGACTGTATGTTCCCTTGGGAGGGAAGCAGGAAGAATGAGGAAGGGAAAAATAAAAAAATTAAAAATTCAGTCAGTTTTTATATGACAAATTTGAGTTACTAATACCCAAAAGAAACTATTGAATCTGAAAGGACCAGGCTCCCTTGAAAGTATTTAAAAGATTTTTTTATCTACTGAGTAGAAATGGAAACTTGAGACAGATGACATCATCTTTGGATTTTAAAAGAGCATTTTTTGTACATCTGAGTTATAGTGTGCACATTTCAACTCTTGCCGTACAAGTATATTTGGCGTACTCTGCAGTAAAAGACTTATTGTAAGGCATACAAGCTGCCACAAGCCCAAACTGATGAATTTGTAGTGTTTAAACCACAAACAATCCTCAATAGAGGACACTTAAGAAATTTCAACAACTCTTCTTTACTTTTATGTCTTTGGAAATTTCTACTCCCATCATCGTGTGGTCAGATTCTGGTTGGAATTCCTCCCAGGGCACCCCTAATGCATCTTTGTAAATCCTTTAGTTTCTAGAATTTAGTAGCATCTACCTTGGTTGCCTTGCTTCTCCAGTGTCTGCCCCAGCTCAGCAGTCCAGGATCTTGAGGTGGCCTCCTACATATCTTGAGCCTGTCGCAACTACTATCAGTATATCATCCATGGACCTAGCTTCCCTCTCAAAGCTAAGGGTATTTACTCTGAATAATACAAAGCAGATTGAATAGCTAGAGAAAATCTTAGTGGTTTATTTTACATTACAGTCTGAAGCTGGTTTAATGACTCTCTTGAAAGGAGTCACTTAAGAATTCCACCTCTTTCCATCAGTGTGACTACCATCTCAGAATTCTTTGGTCCTAGTCACATAGATAACAGAAAGAGTATTCAGGAGACATTTTCGGGGTTAGGTCTAGGAGCAGTATACATCAGGGGTGCCTGGGTGGCTCAGTCAGTTAAACATCTGGCTCTTGGTTTTGGCTTAAGTTGTGATTTGCGACTGGGATCAAGCCCACGTCGGGCTCTGTGCTCAGTGTGGAGTCTGCTTCAGATTCTCTCTCCCTCTCTGTCCTGCTCACTCTCTCTAATAAATAAATAAAATCTTAAAAAAATATTTAGAAGCAGCATACATCAATTCCATCCACATATGCATAGAATTACTTTTCTCTCAAGAGGTGATATAACTTTTTAAATAAATGCATGTCTGAAGAGGGGCTGGGAAATATGTAACAACATGTGGGTGGGTGTACACTTGCCTGCCATTGTCTGTCTTCTGGACATAGAAGATCAGGTGGCTTCTATCTCTGCGCTTCCACCTCTCAAGGGAGACAACAGAAAACTCAAGCAGTCATCCACCTCAAAGCTCAGGATCTCAGGGCTCTGTTGTCCTCTCCATCAAGCTCAAATACACCTCCTCTTGGTCCTTTACTTTTTTCCTTTTTCTTTTCTTTAAGACTTATTTATTTTAGAGAGAGAGAAAGTAGGGGAAGGGGTAGGAGGAGAGAATCTCAAGCAGATTCTCCACTAAGCATGGAACCTGTCTTGGGACTCCATCCCATGACCCATGAGATCATGACCTGAGCTTAATCGACTGAGCCACCCAGTTGCCCCTCCTCTTGGTCCTTTAATGAACAAACTAAAATAACGAATCATCCCTCCCTCCCTCAACCCTCATCCCTTATATACAGTATTGATCAGGATAGGATAAATTCAGTAGCATTCTTATTGGGGAAAAGGGAAGGAAGAAGACCCTTAGAAGTCATGGGTCCATGGCCATCCTGGGATCCTGAGCAACAAAGCACTGTAAAGCCTTTCCCCCCCACTTTGGTGGGGAAAGCTCTTGGTTGGCCTTCTGTTTTGTTCTCTAGGAAGGAATGTCTTATCTGGTATCATTGAACCTCTCTACTTTGCCCTCCTAGAGGATTTTCCTTATCCATTTTCTCCTTGGCCATATCTGAAATGGCTGTTGAAGGCTCTATCCGTTTAAAACCCGCCTCTTACTAGGGAATGTGTAGGGGCCCACGGGAACCCTTAAGTCTGGATCAATCAAGTTGTTATTATTTTTTTCATTTGGACTCTTGGTTGTTTAGATAATACATTTTTCTAAAAACTTTAGTGGGCTTCTGAACTCTTTTGAACTCTTTTGAACTCTTCTGAACGGCCATTTCCATTTGGCAATCATCATACTCGAAGTTCTTTTCTATACATGAATTTCAAACTGATTTATTTCTTTGTTTCCTTACCACTCTACCTCTCAACTTACTGGGTGCTTGCTTGAGACGGTCTTAAACGCTGTATTTGGGTAGGGAAGTCACACTTGTAATATGATTGTTGCCACAGACTTAAAGATTAATTGGTTAAGACTTTTTTTCTCAAAGCTTTTTTCAATCTTATCTCTTGCTATTGAAATCCCAAAACAGATGATTTTCCAACCTTTCCAGGCTCAGTTCAGAGTCAGGGGGAAAAATTTGGAGGCATGAAATCTGAATTCATATGGCTTGTTCACAAGACTCAAGAAATATACTAAAGAAATTATTATAGGTCAACATGCAGGTATTGCCTTTGTGTGGAGGAAACGTGCTGGAGAAGTTTATAGAAATTTATATCAAAAAAGCAAAATTATAGAATTTGAAAATGGAGGGAAGGCAGTGTCTTGAGAAACACATGGCAGCAGTACAAAATCTCATTGTCTCTTGGGGCACAAGCATCACGTATCTGCTGAAGGTGATTCTTCAGTTGAAACAAAGAGAGCTGTGAGCGTCTTCTCAAGTAAGTTTCTCAGGCCTAAGAAAATTCCTAACAAAAGATAGTGACATTATTCTTAGGGAATATTACAAAATGATCGTTTATCTCTTTCTCTTTCCTGAATCCAAACTCTTTGCAATGGTTTTGTAGCTTCTTTAATCAAGAGGGGTTCACATTCAAATGTCACCAAATACAAAATAAAACAAACTACCAATACTGAAAGTATCAATTAGCAAAAATATCAATTAGATTCTCAAGGGCTAATAATCTAAAATGACTACTTATGAAATATTTGAAGAAATAAAAGATATGATAGAAAATCATAAAAAACATTATAAAATAACCAGCAGAAATTAAAAAAAATCAGAGAACATTTAAAAAATAAAAAAATTTGATGAGTGGGTTAATAGCATATGAGACACAGCTAAGGAAAGAATCAATGAACTTGGAGCTTTACCAATAGTAGATGATGCTAGCATTAAATGTCACTATTAAAAATATTTACCATGTCATGATCCCAGCATCCTGGGATTGAGTCCAGCATCAGGCTCCTTGCTCAGCGGGGAGCCTGCTTCTCCCTCTGCCTGCAGCTCCCCCTGCTTGTGCGTGCTTTCTCTCTCTCTCTCAAATAAATAAAATCTTTAAAAAAATATTTACCATGTATAGACAAATCATATTCATAAGGAATTTAGAAAACAAGAAATATACATGACCATTAAAGACAGTTTTTAAAAAATTACCTTCTCACTTGTATTTAAAAAAAAATGCAGGTAAGCCACAGGATATTTTGTGTATTAGCTTGGCAAAGATTAATGGGTGATACCAAATGTTGGCATGGGTTCAGGAGACAAACTCCACCACACTGCTCTTAGAAACAAAACTTGGCTTAACTTTTCTGGAGGACACTTGTTTCAAAGGGTTGAATTGGCTGAATTTGACTCAGAAATTTCACTTAAAAATTTTTTCCCTTAGGAAAATAATTAGATGTACCAAGATGTTATGTAAAAAACTATTCCTTGAAGAATTCTTTGTAATAGGAACAAACTGTAACAATTATAAACAGTGAATATATCCAAAAGAGGTCTCCTTAAATGCATTGTGTTGTTACATTGGGATGTACATGAATAATAATTGTGTGGATATTTATCAGCATGAAAAGATATTCATGGTGTACTCAGTGAAAGAAGCAAGTGATACTTCAATGGATTTCTAAATTTCTATGTAATTCTCACTTTTATACATGTATGTGCATAGGAAAAAATCTGAAAGCAGATAAGGCAAAATGTAAATAGTGAATATCTCTGCATGTTTGAATTTCAAGGGAGTTTACATCACTTTTTTCTATGGGGCAGTTTTATTTTTAATCTTTCTTTTATTAGATGAACATGTATTATGCATGGGGTAATTTTTATAGAAGAACACAACTTGCTGATTTGAGAGGCAGAGCTGGTGACATTGTTCACTGACTTGATGGCTGATGTAGTTGAAGAATTTCCTCCAGTATGTTTCCTTTTTATTTTCTCTTTTGTGATTTGTATGCTCATGGATTTTACCAACTTATTATTTTAGCTTTTTTCTTACTTAGGGAATTTAGAAGTCTTCATATATTTAAATTAATAAACTTGGTTTCTCATTGCACTTGCATTTACATGCTGTTGTATGACCACATTTATGTGTGTAGCATTAGGAACCTCAGTTTTGTGCCTGTCTTCATAATGGAGCAAATACTTTCATGTACTTATCTCTGACAGCCTGTCGCCCCCAACAGCTACTCCAAACCATCACAGCTCTACTAGAGCCAGACTCTACCATTTCCTCTCCTCACACTCAGCAGATAACTTACTTGCTTTGTAGACTCAAACTCTTTCAAATCCCATCCGATCACACTCCTCCACTCTTTCCATTCCCAGTCCCATAGACATTTATCTGCATCTGCACATATCCTTATCTCCATCACACCCTCTTCAGTTCAGTGGAAAATACTGTCCTTTTACATGTATCCCAGCTCCCCTCCCCTGTCACCTCCTTGCTAATCTTGAGTCCATCGCTAATCTCCCATTTTCTTCTATATGTTTCGCTCTGTGGCTTTATTTGGCTCTGTATATAAGCAAATGAAATTTCTATCTGCCTAAAATAAAAACTAAGCAAACAACCCCTCTGCCGCACCCCCCCACCCCCATGGAAAAACCCAAATCTGTCCTTGAGCTTTTCTTGGCACAGTTACTGACGTAGAGCATCTATGATCATGTTGAGCTCTAAATATTTATTAAACACCCAGAGTCTGGCGCTACAACAGTTTATGGAGTTACAGAGACAAATAAGTCACATACCTTCGAGGAGTTTACTGTCGTCCATTTATGAACTTAAAGCTCTGGGTGGGATTGACACAATTGCTTACAATGGAGCTTCACAGAGGTAGGGGCAGGTTCTATGAATTCTGTTGGGGACACTTTGAATACGGAGGAAATTACTAATGAATTAAGTGAAGATCCCAGATCTTCTTCCAATCTCCGTGAGAGAAGTATGGATGTCAGTTGGCTGGTAGATGCCACACGCCCTCTTTCCTTCACTGTCAAGACTCTGAGGAGAAGACTGCAGGATCCCATCCCCTACTCTCTTCACTGAACTAAAATGACAACAACTTTCTGTATGCTTTTCTTTCTTGACTTCTCTGAGACATCTGACCATGATCACCTCTCTCTTCCTGAAACCCGTTCTTCCTCCACCTCAGAGATCATTTGTGGGCTTCTTTTCCTCCATTGTTCTCTACCCTGTTCTCTCTCATTTTTCCCTTTGGCCTATTTTGTCTTCACCCATGACTTCTACTCCCACATGTGTGTTGAACGTATTGAGGAAGGAATGGGTTAAAGATTGATTTAATGCATAAACAAATCCTAGGAAAAGTGAGGTAAGGAGAAGCTAAGTGTCATTTCCAGGATCTCCTGCTGAATAAGAGCTAGAAAGATCCTGAACTCACCCTGGGAGGTCCTCATTCCAAATCCCACCCAAGTATTCCTCTGCAATCCTTCCGAAAATAGTTTTGGAATGATTCCACCCCACAACGTACGAGGATGTTATGTGAGGGATATTTAAGTGGGTACTTTCACCATTCCTCAATAGCTCTCTCTCTTTTAATGTGCTGTTTATTTTCACCTGTAGGAATAAAATTTACCCTGGATACCATGACACTTCAAAGATAAAATTCTCAACGTAAGTGAGAGTAACTTAAAACAATGCAACGAGCAACATGGGGTAACAAGTATTAATAAATAAGCTCACGTCGCCCAAAGTTACAAACAAATGTATGTACACATATGTATACAGGTGTGTGTGCATAAACTATATCAATATACAAACCTATCGTGGAATTTCTACAGCTTACACGTTTCTATGATTAATGTACATGTATCGTTTTGTATAGAGTCAATTTTCTGCAGAATGCTTTTGTGGTCCCACAAGGTAGAGCAGCAGACAAGGGCAGGTTGCCACATCCTTGTCTGTGTCTCAGCTGGTCTGTAGTCTTGATGGCCCCATGCCTTATAGGCGAAGCCCCTACCCAGACTGCCAGGCTGCCCCGCTCTTCTGACGCTCCCGTCCAGTTTGTGGAGGGATCTCCATGAAGCCCAGGACTATCCACAGAAAGGTAACTCAAGCTTTGCTTCTGTTGTACTCGCCTCCTGCGTGGCAGATACAGGGCAAGGTGGGAGTAAGCTGAGTGGCAGGTGGTGGTGGTGGTGGTGGTGGTGGTGGTGGTGGTGGTGGTGTTGTTGTGTGTCCGGGCAGTCATGTTGGGCCCCTCAGATAGGTGGTCATAGTCAGCAGGAATGGCTGAGACCCATTAGGTCAGAGTGTGTGCAAGGGAAGAACAGCCCCTTCTCCTCAGCATCATCCAGGCACTCAGCTTATCCAGGCTGGGAGGGGCTGAGGTGATTCTGCTTCTGTCCTGTGCCCAAGAATTGAGAGGAGGATGAAACCAGCTCTGGGCAAGAAGACATGGCCAGTAGGGTCTTCTTGTTGGAGGTCTCTGTGTGCTTGTGTTGTTCTCATCTGCCAGGCAGATAAGCCTGAGCCCGTGTGAACCGTAATAAGTAGACATCATAATTGTGTGGTGTGCACGTGTGCTTGTGTGAATTAAATTCTTTGCGAATATAACCTGGTCCATTTGCATGTAGAATTTAAAATCTGATTATTTTAAGCTGCTAACGTTTAGACGCATTTCCAGGAAAGCAAACATAAGTAAATACAGGACTTTTTGAATATGCATAGGGGGAAAGAAATAAACAAACTGGCAAAACAACCCTGAAAGGTTGTATAGTAAAAATGTAACTTAGTTTGTTTCTGAGCATTCTATATACTTATTGTTTTCTTTGTTTTACTGTTTCTGTTTTTCTGAATTTAAAGAATAAGTACTGGTCTTATAGTCAGGAAACATGTTGTGAATATGAAACTGCAGTCTATTTGTACTGAGATTGGTGGCCTCCAATCTGCAATGCCTCCTAATTAATTGATTTTGTAGTATCAGTAATGATTAGAAGGATTACATCGTCAACCACTACTAAGATTTGTTTGGCTGGTCTTCCTTAACTAGTCATTTTGCTGAAGTTTTGCAGGGTTTGTTTTTAAAATAAAAATTTTATAGGCAAATACTTTGGGTATTGCTCAATCAGAACACTTTATTACACCAAATTCTCAAGCTGTTAACCAAAGAATGAAATCACGATGAGATCATTAAAAAGGCAATTTGGCACTTTAGAAGCCATTCCACACACTATTTAGGAAGGACTCTTATCTATGCCAATGAAATCATGATGACTAATAGTTCTAAAATTGATATTATTATGATGCATTAAAAGTTCCTAACTAATTATAATATGTCAACATTTGAGCATGATTTACCAATTCTATCTTGTCAGAGAATTTATTGTCTTTATTTACCAGAATGGGAAAAATAAAGAAAGTTAAGTGACATACTCAAGGACATACATCATCATTTTAAATATCTGGGAATGGAACTCTGGTCCCTGACATCTAATTAAGTGTTCTATTCATTAGAGCATATCTCCCACCAACTGTGCCATTTTCATTAAATAATCCTTATGGGGTTAACTTAACTTACTTAAAATGTGCTCTGTGAACAGTAATCATAATTTGGCTTTATTTGTATACTTTAGTTTGAGTTTTGAAAATTATCCAAATCCTTTTTTGGAGAGGTCATGAGAAAATAAAGTCAGAGTATGGGGAAATATCATGTAATACTAAGAAATAAATTTGAAAATATTTGAATAGGGGCGTCTGGGTGGCTCAGTCGGTTAAGCGTCTGCCTTCGGCTCAGGTCATGATCTCAGGGTCCTGGGATCGAGCCCCGCATCAGGCTCCCTGCTCGGTAGGAAGCCTGCTTCTCCCTCCCCCACTCCCCCTGCTTGTGTTCCCTCTCTTGCTGTGTCTCTCTCTGTCAAATAAATAAATAAAATCTTAAAAAAAAAATGTTTGAATAAAAATCCCGTTATAAGATTTTTTCCCCCCAGATAATATTAATTCCATTTAAGTCTGGTTTCTCAAATTTTGTAGCAAGTGAGACAGATACAGAGGAACTTTCTCCTAGGCTTTTAACATTTGCTTGGGATTTGAGCTGTCAGCATTGTATCTTTCTTCCTTACATTATTTTTGTTCCATTTTATTTTAGTCCTCTTGAAACCACGAGTAAGGTAAAAAATGGAATATTTTAATATTTTGAAATTTGTGGGTAAAGTTTGGGATACTTGGAGGTCTCATTTTATATTTGGTTTGAGTTACTTTGTTCACTTTTAGTTTTAATAAAAGTGAAACAAGACAAAACTCTCTAGTGTATAAGCCTGTTTATTTTATTGTGCTCTGTTTAGTTATTCAAGTAAAAAAGTTACAGAAGTGTAATCGCTGCCATCTGTTGTATTTGAAGTAAAATCTAGCCCAAAAGTCAAAAAAGTCATGGCAACAACTTATGAAAACAACTGCAATAATATCAACTCACTATGGTTACTGGTGAAACTTTATTTTTCTCCCAAATGAAGTAAGTTTCCTTAGAGGATTATTTTAACATTTGATTTATATCATTATTAAATTTGCCTCCAAAATCATCAAAGTCTCTAATAGCACTGTTATTTAGCTTTCTGCCTGATAGGAGATTAGCAGATTTTTCTGTCACTCTGACTCAACCCTCATCAGAACTCCCTCTTTGGAGAATATTATTTTTTAGAACTTCTCAGGATATGATTTTATGGGGAAGTTTGTTGATATATGCATATACATTTTCCCAGAGTATTAAATGGTTACTGTTAAGGGCAAATATAAAAAGCATGCAAATTTGGTCAAGTATAGGATTTTCTTTGTGGTTTAAAACATTTGTCCATATAGTAGTACTGCCTTAGGCCATATTTTTGTCATGTTTTTCTTTAGAAATTGTGGTTGTAAAACATTAGGTGGTCTTCAAGGAGACATGTCTTATACAGGATTGCTCTCTCTTGAGAGAATAAAGGCATAATATGGCACCAATTGGCTTCTTTTGAAATCAGCAGAGCTAATATTTAAAGACACTCATTGGAATTGTCAATGTATTTACTTGCTTTTTATTTTCCAAAAGGGAACTCTAATTACCCGACCAAAGGAAAAGAAAGACCGTCTGCTATATCCATGCATATGTATTTTAAAATCATTTTGACCCGTCTAAATAATTTTCAAAAGAAAGTATAATTGGGGCACCTGGTTGGCTCAGTCTATGGAGCAAGTGACTCTTGATCACAGGGTTGTGAGTCTGAGCCCCACGTTGGGGGTAGAGATTACTTAACAATAAAAAAAAATAAAAGATTGATTTATTTATTAGAGAGAGAGAGAGAGAGAGCAAGTGGGGGGGGAGGGGCAGAACGAGAGGGAGAGAGAGAATCCCAAGCAGACTCCCTGCTGAGCACGGAGCCCAACTCGGGGCTTGATCTCATGAGCTGAGATCATGACCTAAGACCAAGAGTCAGATGCTCAATCAACTGTGCCACCCTGGTGCCCCCCAAATAAAAAAAAAATCTTAAAAAAATATAAATCAGACTTATTGTGGACATTTAAGAATATAACATATTTTAGAGAAATTAACATAAAATTTACTGTCAAGTTAATTTTTTCTCTACTTCTATTCCAGGAGGGAAATAACTATATAAGTTGACAAAAATAATTTAAATTATTGATACCAAATTATTATTTGTAATATAAAATTAACTATTGCTACTTTTGCTGCCTGAGAAAAGTATTGTGATTAGAAATAATATAAATTTGAAAGTGCTTTAGTTTTTTTCAGGACAAAATTTTATGAAAGCTTATTATTGCAATTTCTACATTAGTAGAATTTGAATTAACATGGTTTATAGCATTGGCAGGGTTTGCACATGTGCAGAGTGGTAGAGAAGAAAAGACATTTGTTCATTTAACACATATCTTGCTCACCTGTTATGTATCAGGCATTGTGCTAGGGATTGCCTGGTATTCATAACCGATCCTTAGGAAATTTATAGGCTAGATCAGATGGGAAGATAACGTATATACATATCACTGCATTCCACCCATTACTTAAACAATCTTTTTTTTTTTTTTTTTTTTTTTTTTTGAGAGAGTGTGAGCAGAGGGAGAGGGGGGAAGAGAGAGAGAGAAAGAGAGAGAGAGAGAGAGAATCTCAGGCAGGCTCATGCCCAGCACGGAGGCCAAGGTGGGGCTCGATCTGACAACCTTGAGATCAGGACCTGAGCCAAAATCAAGAGTCGGGCGCTCCACTGACTGAACCATCCAAGTGCCCTTAGTTGTCCAATCTTAATGCCAGGCCACATAAGCCTGGAAATAAATGTAGGATCATATCTTTAATAACAAACATTATTCTTGTGCTTGCTTCAGCAGCACATATACTAAAATAACAAACATTATTCCTTTGACTATATTCTCCATCATTAAAACTATTTTCCCTGGCTGTTTCTAGGATTTCTCAGGTGGTGCTTTACGTTTTTAGAGTAGGGTATTCTAGCTTTAACAGCCACCTGCCATTTTTTTCTTTGTCCATTTATTCTTTTTCTTCTGATTTGGTTATACATGCTCAAAAAAAGCTGGTAGACAACTTACCTGAGTTACTGAATGCCATCAAAAGCTTTGTGTGTGTGTGTGTGTGTGTGTGTGTGTGTGTGTGTACACCTTGTTGCCTCTTTTCATAATCAAAGATACCAGACTCATTTTCTGCACTGAGATGACTTTACTCTGTCCTCCACCTCCCAAAGTGGCAAAGCTGTTGATACCAGTGGGTTTTCCTGGGTCTGCCAAATAATGCTGTTTAACCACTACTGAAAATTTAGTGCCCCCAAAATGTCCCAGCTGAAGCTGTTCTGTGAACTGTGTGAGCACCCTTCACATGCCAGGAGCACTGATGGTCCTTAGGCTCTATAATTATGGTATGTGATCTAAACTATAGAACGGTCTTTCTTTCTACCTTTATGGTGTGTATACCAATAATATTCAGAATTTTAGTAGGGTTTTGTTTTGTTTTGTTTTGTTTTGTTTTGTTGTTTGCTTGATGGTAGCTCCCACTCTCCCTGGGATTGAGACGTAAGTCCTCAGGAAATAGAGAAGAAATCACTCAAAATCACTCAGATCCTCTACTAAGGAGGTGTTATTGGCTCAATCTTGTGTGCCTACTCTTAATTCCCTTAAAGTCTTCCCCACAGTTAATTGTCTTTATGAAGATAGATGATTTGTGCCCACCTCATCTGTCCTGAACTTGTCTAAATCCTAAAACAAGCACAATTCTAGCCAGGATCCTGTACCATAAGAATGAAGAGACAAGGAGTTATAGGACTTCTGGGAAAAGAAAGAAAGCCTTTGTCTAAGAACATTTCATAAATTAATATTTAAGCTGATATCTGAAGAATTGAGGAGAGGATATGGCCAGATATGCAGAGTTATGAAATTGCAAGCTGTAATTGGGAAACAACAAAAAAATCCAGTTTGTGCAAATTTTAAACATCAAGGACTTAGTGTAGGGAATTAAAGACGCCTACGATGTATGGCAGGGCTGAAGGAGTGGGCCCTAAGCTGGCCCTAGGTTCAGGAAAAACTCCCAGAGCATCACAAGATTGACTCATCAGAATCTTCCCATACTTCCTCTAAGATTGCTCCGGGCATTGTCATATTTAAGAACACCGCAAGGGAGCTGGTATCCAGGGAGGAGAGAGCGGCACTTGCTGCAGTAGACTCAGGGCACTGAGCAACCTGGAGAGGGGACAGTGCTCTGATGTGCAGGAACATCTCACATCCTTATGACTTTGCTTTGCAGCAGAGGAAATTGCCTCTGGTTCACTTTTCTCATTCTAAAATTTGTACAAATCCATCTATTTGATGACATCTAATTTGCATCCAGAACCCTAGCTGAAAGATAGATCACGGCATAATTCCACCACAAACCTCAGCAAACAGTAGATAGGAGAGCTTCCTTCCCCACCTCTCCCAGAACTCTGGTTTTTTATTTTTATTATTTTTGTTTAATATTTTATTTATTTATTTGACAGAGAGTGAGAAAGCACAAGCAGGGGGAGCAGTAGAAGAAGAGGGAGAAGCAGGCTTCCCGCTGAGCAGGGAGCCTGATGAAGGGCTTGATCCCAGGACCTTGGGATCCTGACCTGAGCTGAAGGCAGACGCTTAACCATCTGAGCCACCCCGGTGACCCAGAACTCTGTTTTTTAAAACATTTATTAGCACATCACTGATATATTGACTCAATCTACAGTATCTTTCCTGTCTTGCACAGGATTGGTAATATGTAAATTAAAGTGTAAAATAAGATAAGAATTTTTTAAGATTATAAGATTATAATTTTCATAAAAGATTTGATGCTGACAGATACGAAGGTATTCCTTTTGTTATTTTTTGGTAAAGATTCCTAAACATGAAAGCACAGGATTTTATAACATCCTGGCATGACATATTAAGGAACTAATGTGAAAAACTAAAGTAACAGCTAGTACTATGAGTCTACTTATATCAGTACACCTATTTATATATTCCTATTCAAGAATGCCACATTTATTAATAACCTATTATCTCCACTCTGATCCAATTTTACATTTGAAACTGTCTAAAAATAGATGCTGTGTAGATGTAATATGATACAATGACTTTTTTTCTACCATCCAAACATCATAAATATTATCATGTTCTATTGGAATTAAAAATATCTTTAGTGGCAAAAAAATATCTTTAGTAGCTGAGGCAGTTTATTTGCATGAATATAAATATATTCAGTTTATATCACAATGAAAATTATTCTAATATTAGTCTTTTTAAACAGTTGTATGTAGGTTGGTAGAAAGGATTTAATAAGCTCTTGACCTTTCTTTTTATAGTTAATGATAATCAGATTTGTTCTGATTCAAGCCAAAGTTACCCCCTTTTTTTCCTATTAAATTTCAATATGCCATATGGGTATAAAGTGAAGAAAAATCAAAATGGCTTGGGTTTTGGAGAATTAAGTTTGGATCTTATACGGGAAGACATTCTGACCTCTCTTAAGCAGTATTTAAAGTCCCTAAAAGGCTAGAACTTTAAAGAAGAATGGAATTAACTATGTCTTACACAGAGTTAGTGACAAGAAAGCCAGTGTGATTGTGTGGACTCTAGATATTTACTGAGCACTTGGAAAGAGTCTGACATTCATTCTACTAGATTCTGGAGCGACACAGATGGAAAAGCCACCTAACGGTGAGGAGTTTACAGTTGCCCTTTTGCATCCTTTGGCTCTGAAGATGATTGACACAACGGAAATTTGAACTTCCCTCAGGCAGGAGCAGCTTCTCTGGATTCTCTTGGGAAATGTTTGAATAGAAGGAAAAACAGCTAATTAATCAAGTAAAGGTTTAAGATGATCTTAAGTCTCCAGGAGAGAGCTATGGATGTCAGTTGTAGGATCAGCCTCCAGGACAGCAGTGTAAGCAGCCTGTGTGGAGTGTTCCTGCCGGGTGCAGAGTGCAGGAGCAGACGCCGTCAGAAGGGACTTACCTCTGAAAAGCGTGTAACAGAAGTAAGTGAGCCTATGAGAGAAAATTCTGCAGGCAACAATTGTGCTTGACTTTGAGGTTACTTGTTACCAGTAAAAACAAAGAGACTTGCTTGTCAACTATTAAGAATGAGCCAAGCAAATATTTATTATTATCATCATGACAAACGGGAGACACTGAGCTTGTTTAGATGGGCTGATTTCCCAAATTTTCTGAGGGAGAACTTCTGCCAAGAGAGGGCTGATACCCCTAAAAATAACAAATCCTTGGTGACTTGGTCTTTTTTGAAGCTAGAGTTATAATAATAAGAAAAATAGGCCAACGTCAGTGACATGAAATCCCTGTAAAGTTAACTTTACTCTTCGCTGCTTCTTAAAACATTTAATTGAAAATCTATTTGAAGGCCTTTCAGATAAAATGATTACCTGAACACTAACTTCTTTCTTCACCTCTTGCATTCTGGTGGCAATGGCAAAATAATAGAGAAACCCAGAATTAACACTGGCAACTAGGAAAAAATGCTGTAAATTTGCCATAAAATTTCAGGAATTTATGCTTGATATGGTGTAGATTGATGGGATCTCTAAAAGCCAAATTTGAAATTTTCCCTTTTGGGGAAGTAGGTTAGCATTGAGAATTCTGGGAAATTCTGAGAGTACTCTTGGGAGAGAAAGAAACATTCCACTTGGACTCACTTGCACCTCTGAAATGTAAGGCATTTAAAAGGACCTGCATCCAAGGACCCATGAGCCCCAGCTAACTACAGACCCAGAAGTCAGATGGGAAACTTATTTGACAGCTTTATGCTAATAAGATAATTTGAAAAGTAATGCAAGGCAATAAGCTAATAAAATAAATGGAGAAGAAATGAGAACCAGCCTAGAAACAGGTAGAAATAGAAAGGGAATTAGCTGGGTGAGCTAAGAAAGTTAAGTATGCAATAACATAATTAAAATTTGCCTTATAAGCTACAAAGATTATAGTCTGAAGTCAATCTAATGAAGGTAATTTAAATTTCCATGGAAGGTCTGGTAGTTGGGGATTAAAAAAGATGAAGAACTAAAAGCAGAATTTGAAAACAGATTGTTGCTCTCATAAAAAATAAAAAAGACAATAAACAGTAGTCAAAGAAAAAGGAAGAACACTTTCCTTGCTAAAGATAGACTTGAATCTACACATTGATAAGTCTCCCCTGGAACAAGGGAAATATTAATGAAAAGAGACTAACATCAAGACAAAATCTAATGAAATATTTGAATTTGGAAATCAGAGAAAAAAATTCTATAGCATTTGGTCAGAAGATAAACTATCAGCTTTAAAGAAAGTGAAACCAGGAGAACCTCCAAACTTAACACATTAAATACATGGAGATAATGGAAAAACATTTGTATTTTTAAGGGAAAATTTGTGGTCTATAATTTCTCTATCAGCTATATTGGTATTCTTTTGCATGAATAAATATATCTTTTTATAAAAACAGTGAAAATTGAAACAAGTAAAGTGAAGTTTAAATAATTATAAATATGTACAAAATGCAAATGTCATGAGGATACTAAAAAATATGAAATACACTGAAAAATAACAACAATAATTAACTGGACCTAAAATGTCAGATAATATTATTGATAGCATAATGGGGATTTGGAAGAAGTAATATATGAAAGAATCATACAAGCATGAAAATAAATGACTACTAATTAAATATTGAAGTCAAAATTTAGAAGAAAAATTTAAAATGAGAAAATATGGCAATTTTAATAAGCACAAAATCAGAAATGAATAACCAGAAATCATAAAAATGAGAACATTATAAGTAAAAGAATTTGTTCGCTATATGAAAAAATATATAAAATCTTAACTAATCAAGTTGAAAAGCTCCTGACATAAGGAGCTTAACACTAAAATGGATGAAAGACCTCAATGTGAGACAGGAATCCATCAAAATCCGGGAGGAGAACATAGGCCGTAACCTCTTTGACATCAGCCACAGCAACTTCTTTCAAGACACGTCTCCAAAGGCAAGGGAAACAAAGGCAAAAATGAACTTTTGGGACTTCATCAAGATAAAAAGCTTCTGCACAGCAAAGGAAACAGTCAACAAAACTAAGAGGCAACCCATGGAATGGGAGAAGATATTTGCAAATGACACTACAGATAAAGGGCTGATATCCAAGATCTATAAAGAACTCAAACTCAACACTCCAAAAACAAATAACACAGTAAAAAAAAAATGGGCAGAAAACATGAACAGACATTTCTCCAAAGAAGACATACCAATGGCTAACAGACACGTGAAACAACGCTCAACATCACTGGCCATCAGGGAAATACAAGTCAAAACCACCATGAGACATCACCTCACACCAGTTAGAATGGCAAAAATTAACAAAATAGGAAACAACAAATGTTGGCAAGGATGTGGAGAAAGGGGAACCCTCTTACACTGTTGGTGGGAATGCAAGCTGGTACAGCCACTTTGGAGAACAGTATGGAGGTTCCTCGAAAAGTTAAAATAGAGCTACTCTATGACCCAGCAATTGCACTACTAGGTATTTACCCCACAGATACAGATGTAGTGAAAAGAAGGGGCACATGCACCCCGATGTTCATAACTGCAGTGTCTACAATAGCCAAACTGTGGAAGGATCCAAGGTGCCCTTCAACAGAAGAATGGATAAAGAAGATGTGGTACATATATACAATGGAATATTATCCAGCCTTCAGAAAGGATGAATACCCACTATTTGCATCGACACGGATGGAACTGGAGGGGATTAAGCTAAGTGAAGTAAGTCAAGCAGAGAAAGACAATTATCATATGGTTTCACTCATATGTGGAACATAAGCAATAGCACGGAGGACCATCTGGGGTAAGGAAATCTGAAGGGGAGATGAACCATGAGAGACTGTGGACCCCGGGAAACAAACTGAGGGTTTCAGAGGGGAGGGGGCGAGGGGGATGGCGTAACAAGGTGATGGGTACTTAGGAGGGCACGTGTTGTGCTGAGAACTGGGTGTTATACGCAACTAATGAATCACTGACCACTACATCAAAAACTAATGATCTATACAGTGGCTAACTGAACATAATAAAAACAGTTTTGGTCAAAAGTAAAAAAAAAATAAAAGATAATAGCCATAGGATCACAACCATTTTATAATTTTTATTGCAGACTAGTTACTGAGTACCCGTTTTGTGCCAAGCACTATTCTAGAAATAAAAGATATGTCAATGTTCTACATGTAGCAGTAGGGGGAGAGATAATAAGCTATAACCATAATAAATAAGTAAATTATATGAGGAAAATACTAAAAGTAAAGTAGGGGAAAGGTGATTGGAATTAGGGAATGCAGCTATCAGTTGGATAGTTTGGTCTGAAAGCTCTCAGTAAGAAAGTGGTATTTGGACAAACACTTGAAGAAGATGAAAAATTTCATCACTGATATTTTAAGGAAGAGTGATCCAGGCAGGGGAAAGAGCTAGTGCCACATCATTTCCTCCTGGATACACAGCTAGATTATTCTTCCCTATAGTCTGGGAGGGGATATAAAATGAACTCTTGCCAGTAGAATGTGGGCAGAAGTGATTGATGCCTCTTGTAAAGGCGACCCCTAACCCCTGCAGTCCAATTTCTGACTAGCTCTCTCTTACTTCCTTTTTCTATTTGTCTGTCTCCTCTTTCTCTGTTTTCTCTCTGTCTGTCTTCTCTCTCTCTCATTGTTCGTCATTTCGATGGAGGAAATCAGGCAGAGCACTCTAAGATGGCCTTAGGGAACAGCAGAACCATAGGTGAAAGGAATGTAGGGAGTTTAGATTCCTGAGTCTCCCTTGGGAGGGGAGATATGTAGGAGCCACTCATCCTGCATCACACTGTGACATTGTGTTGAGCCATCACAGTTTCTTTGTTGTTATTGTTGTTTCGTTTTGTGTAAGCAGGAAACAACCGTTACTTATACTGACTGATGCAGAAGCAATTATAAGGACTTTGCCTTTTCATTTGAGTGAAATGGGGAGACAGGGTTTTGAGTAGAGGAATGATTTGACCTTACATTTTAAGAGTTTCTCTCTGGCTGCTCTGTTGGTAGTATCCTGTAGAGAGGTGTGAGAGTAGAAACAGGGAGATCAGGTAAGAGGCTCAAACAATAACTCTAACAAAAAACAACGATGGCTTGGAACCCTCAACCAGCAGTGGGGATGATGAAAAATTGTAGCCTCCAGATAGATTTTGAAGGTAGAGCCAGCAGAATGTATTTTCATATTAGATATGGGAGTAAAATAAAGAATGATGCCAAGGTTTTTCCCCGAGCAACTGGGAAGATAGAGTATCCATCACTGAGATGGGGAAAGTGGTGGGTGGAGGAGGTTTGGTGGAGAGATGAATTTAGTTTTGGATATGTTGAGTTTCAGGTGTTGAGTAAGCAGTTGGATATGAGCCTAGTTTCAAAGTGTTTTGATAAACTAAAAGTGTTAAATCATGTAATTCAATTGTATTATTTATTTTAATCACAGAAACTTTAAAAAATACTCTATATGCCACTGATGAAACACTGAATTCTATTCTGAAACTAATAATACAATATATGTTAATTAAGTTGCATTTAAATAGAAAATTTAAAAGATACTCTGTATGGCAAACTGCAACTATCAAATAGTGTCTGGATAATATTGGATATTTCTATTAATCAAATGTGATCCTCGAGAATGATATTCCATTTTAGTTTGCATTTCTTCAGTTACTGTTAAAAATGGGATTTTTCATGGGTAGTGCCCATCTGTGTTTCTATTACAAATTACTTACTTATATATTTTTCTTTGAGGTGTATGTGTGTTTGTATATTCATATATATGTATATATACAGATTTATAAATCCTTTAGTATGATATTTGGTCATTTGTCTCTGATGTATTTTGCCTATGTATTATCGCAAAAGCTCAGCAATTTGACCCCCAAATCTCAAATAAAAAAACTAATCTTTTGTCTGTCTCTCTTTTAATACAGAAGATGAGAAAAGAAGAGAAGAAAATAATACTTTTCAGCTTCATTTACTTCTCTGATTTGAATCTTTATAAAGGTATGTTTCTCCCTTACACTATTTCAAGCAATTGCCTCCCGTTTTTCAAGATTATCTTTCTATTTTGACATCAACTCCTATATAATGCAAAGATTGGGGTCAGTGGAAACTGAGGTCTGTAGAGTTACTATGGTCGTGGATAGGTTCAATGAACTGAGATTTTGTTGGATAGCACGTATCATCAATAGGTGACCATGAGGGGACTATGGGAATCTTCCAAGAATGTTCCAAAAACCGTGACCCCAGGATGACTCCGAGGTCAGTCCTGGAGAGCACTATCAGTAATCAGGAGACTGGAATGTGAACTGGCAGGAGAGAAGACTGAAAGAACTTTTTATAAATATTTTTACAACAAGAGAAACAAGAAACATCATGAGAAAAGTAGAGAAAAAAAGAATTTTTATAAACACCATTTTTGGGGCACCTGGGTGGCTCAGTCGTTAAACGTCTGCCTTCGGCTCAGGTCATGATCCCAGGATCCTGGGATCGAGCCCCACATCGGGCTCCCTGCTCCTTGGGAAGCCTGCTTCTCCCTCTCCCACTCCGCCTGCTTGTGTTCCCTCTCTTGCTGTGTCTCTCTCTGTCAAATAAATAAATAAAATCTTTAAATAAATAAATAAATAAATAAATAAATAAATAAACACACACCATTTTTTTTTTTTTTTGCCTGACCAGTTTTATTGTGACATCCTTCTCTAGCTGTTGCCTCATTGTGAAGTCAGTACTTGGTAGCTGCTAGTTGAAATGCTTTTGTCTCTAACTTCCAATCAGAGGGGATTTCTGAAATCCAGCATATTTCCTCTGTGACTTATACCCTCCCCCTGTCCTTGAACAACTCAACTCCCCTCCCCTGCCCTCCTTTTCCCTTCCCTCCCCTCCCCTTCCCTTCCCTCCCCCGTCTCCATAAAGGGGCGTATCTATTTTAATTTTCATAATGGCTTTGTAACAGCTCTTTTCTCTTAGTTTTATACTTCGTTTATTTCTGATCCTATTGTCATTTCCTTTTTATTGTTGTTTTCTTTAGTTTTATTCTGTTCTTTTATCTAATTCCTTGAGTTGTATAATTAATGCATTAGTTATCAGCCTTTCTTCTTTTATAACATAAACATTTAGGCTCTACATTTCTCTCTGAATTCTCTTCATTTGTATTTAACAAATTTTACATGTTGTATTTGCATTATGTGTCAGTTTTAGATATAGGATTACTTTCGTTATAATTTCTTCATTGGCTCATGGGTTAAGATGTGTTTTAAAAATTCTTAAATAAAATTATAAAACATTTTATTTTATCAACAATGATTTCTAACTTAATTACATTCTGATCAGAGGATGAGTTCTGCACTAAACCAATTCTTTGAAATTTACTGAAAACTGATCATGTAATTGATTTATTACATGATCTATTTCTGTGTTTAATTTAGTAGAATGTATAGTCCTTAATTTCTGTTTTAAAGTTCTATATAATCTCATTAGATCAAGCTTGTTAATTGTGCTGTTCAAATGTTCCATTTTTTTTTTTTCTGGTTTGATTTATCTATCAATTACTAAGAGATATATGTTAAAAGCTCCCCCTACATTGGTTATTTTTCCATTTCTCTTTCTGGCGCTCTCACTTTTTTTTTTTTTTTTTTTTTGCCTTATCTACTTGGTGACTTTATTAAGTGCATAGAATTTTAGAACTATTTTAGCTTCCTTGTTAATTAAAACATTTATTATATAGTAAATCTATTTAATCACATTTTTAGCTCTAAACTTTGTTAATAATAGAACATTGGCAGCTTTCTTTGGCCAATATTTGCATAACTTATTTTGTTCTTTTACCTTCAATCCTTTTGATTCATTAAATTTCAGAGGGTCTCCTAGAAATAGTATGTTGCATGATTTTTAAATCTAATCAATATGGTATTTTTCTTAGTTTTTATTTAAGAAATCAGTCTATTTAAATGTATTGTAATTATTGATATACTTGAATTTATTTCTACTGCTTTGTATTTTTTTTTTTCTGTTTTTTTTTTAATTAAATTTTTCCCCTTCATCCTTTTCTCTTTCTGTTTAGGAGTTGATTTATTTGCTCTGTATTCTTTTAATTAGTATCCTAGAAATTATAACATGCAACGTAAACTTAAGGAATTCTAAAGTGAATCAACATCTTTGCTCTTCTCAGACGGCTTTAACTGCCTTGAGCTTCTTTCTGGCTCATAGGCATTTCTTATCTAGTGTTAGTGCAATCTTACTATTTTTTTAATCGTTATAGGCAAGGCTTATTCAGATACCAGTTTCTCTGCTCATTCCTCCCTATATCTCAAGCCTTCCTCTTAGAATCTTTTCCTTGCCTCTTAAATCACGTGTAAGAATTTTTTTTTTCATGAAACTCTATTTCTATATGCAAGTCTTTATTTTTTTCATTGTTCTTGAAAGATAGTTTTGTTGAGAAACATTTTTTTCACTAAGATACTGAGAGACATTTCTCTTTGAATTTGAAGATGTTAACTATCTTATTATTTCCTGTGCTGGTCTTGAGCATTTCAGCTGAGTTTAGTTAGTGTTCTTTGTAAGTGACCTTTAATTTCTTTCTGCTATTAATTTCTCCTTATTTTTTTCACAATGTTTCTAATGGTGGATTTTCTTTGTTTTTTTTTTTTTTCTTTTTAGTTTTGTCTGAAATTTATTCAGTCTCCCAAATCTGAGAAATTTTAGAAATTCTATTTCTCTTAATTCCCAGGAGAAAAAGAAAAACATATTTATGGTGCATTTTATAGTTGTTTATGTTGCATTATCTAGTGTAGTCCTGTCACAAGATAACTTCTATTTTGACTGTATATCACTGAGAAATAAATTCTCTACCTATAATTTTATACATCATGATTGGAAGAATTTCCCTGGACAGGTTCTGTCTCTGGTCATTTTACCTTGTTTCTTTTCCACTACCCAAATATTTCCAGTGCCACCACTGTAGGATACACTTATATTGCCATGTGCCCTCTGGCTCTATACCTTTATGTCATGAAGCTGAGGAATCAACACTGTGAGGGGTAGAATTATTCTTAGAAGCCAGTCCTACTCTGGAATGGGAGCAAGAACTTAACTATACACAAGAGTGATTGTTAACCAAATAAATATATCCCACTAGAGTCAAACTAAATGAATAACTAATTCACTTTCAGTTTAGATAGATCCCTTGAATGCCTATTACCTCTCTTAAGGCAGCCAATAAAAGGGGAAGTGTTACAGAAGGGAATTTGGACAAGAATGAGCCATCAGTCTTAAGCAATTGCAGTTCAATGTTTTTCTTTCGAACATTTTACAAAAACATATGATCATGTGAACACATTGCTCAGATTTCCTTGGGACCTTGAAACGGGCTTATGCAAGCAAGGAGCCTGAAATGTACTCATCTGCGGCTTCACTGTAAATCTACCTCTGTCCAATCTCTACCCTCTTCAAAGGTATATCCTCCCTGAAGGTAACCATTATTCTGAATTTGTCTTGACTTTATATAAAGGGAATTATACAGTGTATATATTTTTTTGTTTTTGGCTTCTCTCACTGGACATTATTTTGGTGAGATTCACCTATATTGCTGCATATAGCTATTATTTGTTAATTTTCTGTATAGCATGACATCATTGAACAAACCACATTCTTCCACTGATGTAAATTTGTGTTATTTTTAGTTTAAAAATACTACAAATAATGCCACTATCAATATTTCCATTGTGTCTCTCAGTGTATGTGCAGGCATTTCTTTTTAGTTCACACCTAGTTGTAGAATCCATAGATTATAAGCCTCTTCAATTTTAGTAGATAATGCCAAACTCTTTTCCAAAGTATTATATCAACCTCGCTTCCACAATCGGTGGAATGAGAATTTCCGTAGTCAACACTAGTCATTACAGTTAGGTGGGTAGTGAGATAGCCTTCAAGTTATAATTTTCATTCCACGTGACTTTCATGTGTTTACTAGCCATTTGAATGTCACCTTTGGCAAAGTCTGTTGAGCTCTCTTGATCATCTTTCTATTGAGTTGTTGACCTGTCTCCTGTTGATTTGAAGAGGTATTCATAGTTTTCAGGTAGATGATATTTGTAAGTAATATAAGTTGTAAATTTTTTTTTAAAGATTTTATTTACTTGAGAGACAGAGACAGAGAGCATGAGCAGGGGGAGGGACAGAGGGAGAGGGAGAAGCAGATGCTCCGCTGAGCAGGGAGCCTGATACGGGGCTGGTCCCAGGACCCTGGGATCGTGACTTAAGCTGAAGGCAGACGCTTAACCGACTGAGCCACTCAGGTCCCTCAGTTGCAAATATTTTCTCCCATGTGCTGAGTTTGTAATTTTAATAACTACGTGTTTTTATATTTCTAGACAAAATGGTCAGTTCTTTCCAAATATACTTGACCCATTTTTGGTAGACTTAATTTCTTTATATTTTTAATTTATTCTTTTTATTTATTTAAACATTGAAAAATATTAATATTTTATATTCAGGACTTCAATATTTGAAATGTTGTGAGTTCAAATCTACTTTTATTTATTTTTTTTCCCTTTTGCAGATTCTCTCCCATGGTTTCTTCATGTATTTGGGATGGGTGGGGTAGAGGCAAGAGAGGAGTGAGATCTTGTTTGAGATTGTCCTTAGCTAGTGAGAATTGATTTTTTTTTTTTTCCCTGCCATATGCCTATGTGTTTTCACAATTTAGGCTATGTTGAATTAATTTCTTATAACTGGTGTGATACAATGGAATTTGTACTTAATTTGCTAAACAAAGGGAGACACTGAGAAGTTTATGAGACTGACGCGCTACCTACTGCGCTAACGAGGCACCTGACACTGAGAAGTTTAAATGTGAGAATAACATCATTAGATTTCTGATATTAAAAAGAGAGAGAGCAATTTGGGTAAATAGTTTGAAGTTGGGGATAAATAGTTTGAAGCTGGGGATCAGTTAGGATGTTATTGCAGTCATAGTGGTGAGGGGTAGAATAGACAGGTACAATAATGGTGGTGGTAAGAAAGGATACAGTGACTCAGAGATGATCTGTATTTACAGATAACAACAGTATAAGTGGAAATGAAAATAATAAAAAATACCATTGGGTCAAAACCCACATCTTTGTAAAGAGGCATTTTCATTCATTGTTGATGGCAATATAAATAAGTCAGATCTCTAGGTAGGGAATATGGTAATATATACCAGAAGCTATAAAAGAAAAAGTACAGCAGTATACTTTGCTCCAGCAATTCCACCTTTAATAATAACTAAGGAACTATTTAGACAAGCATATAAAACTATATGAACAAAAGCTTTTACTGTATCTTTGTTTCTGAGGTAGCAAATTAGAACAAATCTATACATTTATTCTGTAAAATCAAATGGAACCACCAAAAATGAAGATATAAATCTGCCTATTTGAACTTGGAAAAATTCATAGTCTAGGTAATAAAGTAGGTCACAGAATAGTATTGGAAAATATTATACCATTGAAAATAATAATATGCATATCTAGAACATATTTGAAAAAATAGGTAATTTAACAATGCTTATATCAGCATTTTTTTTCTATTGCCTTCTATTTTGAGAATGCATATGGATTACCACGTTTTGGAGAAGTGATAATGCCATTAATAGGTACTTCAAAGAAGCCAGTATGGGCTACTGGTTCAGGGGGAATCTGATGAACTTAGATACTGTGCGAGGCTTGGTTGAAAATACAATTGGATATATCTGAATCTCAGTTTGAAAGATCTGACTATAGAGAATTTAAAATAAAATGGCTGATGACAGAATTTTAAAGAATATAAGATTAAGTGGCTGATGACAGAATTTTTTCCAATATGTTTCCAGGAACTTTTTTACTATATTTTATTATTTATTTATTTTTGTTTACAGATTTTATTTATTTATTTGTCAGAGAGGGTATGTGAGAGCACAAGCAGGGGGAATGGTAGGCAGAGGGAGAAGCAGGCTCCCTGCTGAGCAGGGAGCACCATGTGGGACTCCATCCCAGGACCCTGGGATCATGACCTGAGCCGAAGACAGACGCTTAACTGACTGAGCCACCCAGGTGTCTGTGTACTGTATTTTAAATGCTTAGTTAAAAGAATGATGTAAGCCCCTATTATGGCAGTATTTATCAGCCTCTTTCCTTTATGGGGCTTAACTTACTCTTCCCCCACCCCTCACACTATTACATTTCATTATATTTATCATATATTAGAAATCCCATATAGATTGGGTGGGCTATACATTTTAAAAATATATATTTTATAATTAAGTAATGATTCTATTGGTTACTATCTATGAGCAAGGCACCTAAGAGGGTGCTTTAATTCTACAGTTCAATAAAAATCCTGTCACTAACGTTTCCCTAGCATATCACTTTTCAGGGTAAACTTTGAATAAAAAATTCTTTGATCATTATTTTGCCAATTTGAAGTTCAGATTTTTTTTTAAACTCCCAACATTTATTTGTTCGTTTTTTTTTTTTTTTTAAAGAACAAAAGTCTTATTTATCATGATACGAAGATCCACCTAATCTATTTATGGATCCTGTAAGAATTTGGTAAATCCTATTAACTGAGATGTTTCAATTTCACAGGTAGGATATTGTTCACAAATCTAAACCAACCAAAAGTGAAATAAAAAAAAATGTGTATTTCTAGGGGCGCCTGGGTGGCTCAGTCAGTTAAACGTCTAACTGTTGATTTTGGCTCAGGTCATGATCTCAGGGTCATGAGATGGAGCCCTGTGTGGGATCCATGCTGGGGATGGAGCCTGCTTAAGGTTCTCTCTCTCCCTTTCTCCCTCTAAATAAATAAATAAATAGATAGATAGATAGATAGATAGATAGATAGGTATTTCTAAAACTATTAGAATTTATCTCTGCAATATAGTTAAAATGCATCCAATCTTCTCCATTCTGCTACTAGTAATGGAAGAAAGGCAGGCAGGGGCAAGGGGCTCAGTCCTAAGAGGAAAGTATCCTTAAAAGGAAAAAGACACCATCCTGTTATTCTACACCACCCTGAAAGGAGCCCTCCACCCTTCCCCCACGTGAACAACTCCCTGATAGGTAGATGCGTGCTGGGACAAAAACCTGATTGGGTGACAGGTACATGGAGGCTTCATCAGATTGAAACAGCCGACCAACAATCTCATAAAAACCCCTAGATTTAGAAACTCTGAGGGCAACTTTCTCGGGGCCCCTCCCTCCTTGGGAGCTTTGTATTATCACCCAATAAACTTTGCTTTGCTGCCCACCACTCTTCCTCTGGTCTACCTCTTCGTTCTTGCAAGCGGCGTGACCAAGAACCGTGGGCACTAAAGGAAAACAAATGCTGAAACACTAGTTTAAGCACTAACTTTTTCCCCCTGAATTACTGCCTCACCTGGTCTTCCTCCTGTCAGTGTCTCCTTATTTCAATCTCTGTCACATTACCACTATGGGCAGTTGGTTATGTAAAGTCTCAGCTAAAAAAAATCTTCCCTGCCCCAACTCCTGACAGGCTAAACAGTCTTGCATGGAACGCAAGATGATCTACATTTTGACCCCATCCCATCTTCCTGACTTCACTTCCCTATATGTTTCAAATCATGCACTACAATTTAGGTACTCAAAGTTCCTGGGGGGTATGAAGTGAATTCTCTTGCCTTCTGCATATCGTGCAAGTGCTGGGAATTTCTTCCCCACACCCTCTCAACCTTCTCAAATTCTTACTGATAGGCAGGAAAACTAGTCTGCAAAATCTGTTGTGTCTATTCATTTATCTAATGGCAAATCATTTATCTAACGGTTAAGTAGATTTCCTGATTCTCCTCCCAATTCTGGCTGAAGCACAAGGTTGAAATGAGTGACCCTTTCAGCTAAAGGAAGAATAAAGTCTTCCTTGAGGACTCAGATCAAATATCACTGAAATCGTCACAAGCTCTCCTTTATCCTGTGGCCCCATGCATATTTATGTTCTTACCCATGTATTTTCCTCCCAGTCATGTCAACACCCATGATGGATCGGGAACATTATTTGATTGTACTGGTCACAAATTCCATCCCTGCCTCATTGGTCTGGAGAAGAATCCTGTGCATTTTAGTAACAATTCAGACGAATGAAATAATTTTTAAAGTGTAGTTAGTAAAGAAAAAGACTTTTGAGTTCTGGGAGGAGGCAGAGATGAAGATTTTAAGTAAGGAAACAGGAAATAGCACCTACCTCTCTTTTTATTCTCTGGCTTCCTGAGACTAGGAAAAATTATTAATGAGACATTTGATCTCCGACAGTTATTAGTGTGGTATTAGTTTTAGTAATTTAACACATGCGTAAAATACTACTCAGAAAGTGTTCCTCTCAAAATTCAACCCCCACACCCCTCTCAAAAAAAACACAAAAAACAAAAAACAAAAAACCCCAACAAAAACAAAAAAAACAGAAAACCCAGAATGGAATGGAAAAATTTGAATGTCTAGAGAAAAGTTTAAATGTATCCACTTCCTCATATTGGCCATGACCTTGCAGTCTTGGGTTGCACCCAGGGTCATTGCCCTTCATTAGTCCATGGAGAATAATTGAGCCCAACGCCTGGGAGTTTTCTAAGTGGGGGAGAAAAATAAATAGATGTTTTGTATTTGTAAGATGCTTAATTTTTAAATAGATTATTTCTAAATCTGTGGGAAATGTTCTGTTTCAAATTTCAGTTGGAGCAAGATGAATTAAAAAAAAGATGCTCTTCCTTGGGTGCCTTAATAAATTGCTTCTAAAACTTAATTCTTTTGGATACTTTGTTACATAATAGTTTCTTACTACTCAATGCTTTGAACAGTAATAATGTTCTGGGTAAAATGTTTTCATTGTTTGTATTTATCACAATTCCTTTTGAATTAGGCATTAAAGTAACTAGAGTAAGGCCCAGATAGAGATTTGCTTGTGTCCTTTGGTGTTCCTTTTGGGAAAAAAAAAAAAGTCCCTCATGAGACGACAAGGACTTTTATCTTAAATACTGTTTATTTCAGTTTGTGTACTTTTAAAAGCTCTGTCATGGTATCTTTTGACGGGACAGTCAATGCTCAAGTTTGGCTGCTATCTGGCTAGGAAATGAGACTGTATCATTCTCTGCTGTCACGGGCTTCCTGACCGGTTCTGAATTATTCCTTGGTTTATAAGCTCCCTCTGCCATCAAAATCTCTGTTTGGCTTTTCTAATCTAATAGGCACTAGCCTTCGTGGCTCTTGAAAAACCTGACCCAGCCCGAGCCCCCAGCTCTGACTGCTCTCCTCCTCAGGGGGGCTCCTTTCCCCTTATCTCCTTGGAATTCAACCTCTTTCTCTGAACAAATGAGTCACATTTATCTAAACCTTACCTTTCAACTCTTCCCCCCACCCCTTCTTTTTCTGCTTATGTTTGGGGCCTCTGGAAATCTGAGCCTGGGGAAAAGAAAAACAAATATGCTGAACTTTTCCTAAGAATGCCTCAGCCCTTACCCTTTCTGTGCCTCTGCAGCGACACAAAGCCTCCATATCCATTTCACACAGATCCTGCTCCCCGGAGCTCTTTTAGTGCAAAGTAAAGTGAAGAGTTTATAGTCATCTGGTGAATTCCAACATAGTAATTCAATTGTTAAATAGAAATTTGACTGCTTCATATCTTGGCTGGGCTTATCTTATCGATCAATATTGTTAATTACATTAGTAACAATGATCGCTATCAACTGATCCCTTTTTTTACGTGCCTAGCGCTGAGTTAAGTCGTTTACAGAGTAGTTCTATAAGAAACCTAGATTTATCAAATAATAATCACCTCTTCATTTAGACGACACTGTGTTTTATGAATTATGCTGCAGACAGTCAATAAAACATGTTTAAGATCGGGGCCCTCGGATCAGAGACCTGGATTCAATTCTGTCTGCCAAGTGGTATGTGTATGACCTTGCTTAAGCTATTTAACACTGTTTGATCCAACAAATATTTTTGAAAGTATACATGCCATTGTTTATTTTTAAATTAACTTAAAATTTAAAGTTGTTTGTTGAATGTGTAAGTTTCAGAACTTAAGTTACATCATTAATTCAAAGAAATGATAATATCTAATTCATAGAGATATTGTGGAGATTAAATAAGATTATATATGCAAAACACATAGCTTAGTGCTTGGCACACGGCAGTAGTCAATAAATTGTAGTCACCTCCCCCTACCCCAGCAGTTGTCAATCTGCTAAATTGTCAGGAACCTGCCAGAATCTAATTCTTCGTGTATCACAGTATTTTATCAAAATATCTAGCATTAAACTGCCTAGGATAGGAAAAATGTAAAGTTATAATAAAATGAAAAAAAATAATTCAGATATATATTCAATCATTCTTAAAGCAATGTCTAAATGTTTATACTTTTCCATTTTATTTTTTATTTTTCAGATAAAATCATTATTTTATCCGATGAAATAAGTGGTTACTCATGCATCTGATTCTCTCCTTTCAGGTAAAATTTAAAAGGCAAAGGCATTCAAGATGTTGTATAGCTACTGGCTAGTCCCTTGGAGTGCTGACATTTTCAGAACGCAATAGAAGAAAGGCATTATAAGCTTAGAAAATTTTGAGAAAAGTAGCCTGAGAGAGTACAATACATGCTGATTTATAATGATATCAGGCAGCCCTAATCTGTCAAAGAACAAAGATAAGGATTCTATTATTTTTGACATCCTCCATGTAATTATTAAGATTAGGTCCAAATCTTTAGCACCGAGTTCAAATTTCCAGCCTGCTTTCGTATTTTTCTGTATTTTTCCATGCAGCACACCCAGGCAGGACCCTTTGCTCCTCCAGGAACATACTATACAAGTTGATGCTTTTGAAACTTTGCTTATGTGAGGCATTGGGTTAAGATTGCCACCTCTTTTCTTACCCTCCCCCCCCGCCCCCCACATTGTCCTCCATCAACAGTCCACTCACCTTTCAAATCTTAAGTCAGGATTGCAACCTCTGCTTTTCCATTTCTCCTCAGCAATCCTGATCTTCATGTTTCCACAGCAGTTCTGTCAACATCTCTAGCATAGCATTTATTTGAGTCTCTCTTTTCCTATGATTTTTTATTTTTTTTTAAAGATTTTAGATTATTTATTAGAGAGACACAGAGAGAACACAAACAGGGGGAGGGGCAGAGGGAGAAGCAGACTCCCTGCTGAGCAAGGAGCCCGATGCAGGGCTCGATCCCAGGACCCCGGGATTATGACCTCAGCCGAAGGCAGATGCTTAACTGGCTAAGCCACCTAGGCGTCCCCTTATGCTGTTTTAAAAATAGAAAATCTGAGTAGATTATCGCCTTGAAAGAAATTAAATCATTAGTTAATCTCTCCACAAAGAAAATATCAGATCTAGGCAATTTTATGAGTGAGTTCTATAAACTTTTAAAGGAATGGATCATTTCAGTCATATAACATTTTCAGACAAAGGAAAACCAGGGAATGCTCCCCTACTTGTTGTATAAATAACCTTGATATCAAGATTAGATATAGGAAACAAAGAAAAGTTAATTATGGACCAATCTATTCCTGAACATATACGCAAAAAAATCCTAAGCAAAATATTGGCAAACTGAATTCAGATGATATGCAAAAAATATAAACTGAAATTCTTACATTCCAGAAATTCAATTTACCTTGACATTAGAAAGTCTGTTAATGAACTTGCCCCATTACCAGATTAAGGAAGGGAAAAATCTAGATGCTTTTCTCAATAGAAGTACATAAATTATTTGATAAGATTCAAAATCCATTGATGATTTAAAAAAAAAAAAAGACCTTAGCAAATTGGGAATAGAAGATTGTATATACTGACAGCCTAGAGCAAATATTGTGCTTAATGGAAAATGTTAGACACATTGGTTTTCAATCAGGAATAAGAGGAATGCCCAGTGTCACTGTTTATATTCAACACTGTGTAAGATCTCTAGGTTGTAAATGTACTTGCACATGATAATTCCCACTTAGAGGACCACATGACCTTGCCAAGATCTGGTACCTGAGGTGTTCCAAGGGCGACAAACCAGACAAGCCCGACTGCGAGTATCTTTTCCTACCTCAGTTTCCCCATGGGTATCAAATGTCTAGCACGGTGCTGTGCCCTATGGCAGTTGTCATGTACATGTGGCTGTTCAGCACTTGAAATGTGGCTAGTCTGCACGGAAATGCACTGTAAGTGTAAAATAAAACACTATATTTCAAAGACAATGTAAAAAATGCAAAATATCTTACTAGTAATTTTTGGATAACATGAAATGCTAACATGTTGGATATATTATTACAATTAATTTTATTAGTTTCACTGTACCTTTTAAAATTGTAGCCACTAGATGGGGCGCCCGGGTGGCTCAGTCGTTAGGCGTCTGCCTTCGGCTCAGGTCATGGTCCCAGGGTCCTGGGATCGAGCCCCGCATCGGGCTCCCTGCTCAGTGGGAAGCCTGCTTCTCCCTCTCCCACTCCCCCTGCTTGTGTTCCTGTTCTCGCTAACTCTCTCTCTCTCTGTCAAATAAATAAATAAAATCTTTTAAAAAAATAAAATAAAATTGTAGCTACTAGAAAATTTGAAATTACGTATGCAGGTCACTGAGTTGCATTATATTCCTAGTGGACAGCTCTGGTCTAGAATAAATCCACATTGAACGAGGGTAGGGGTGGAGATTGCAGCAATGCTGGCAGGTTGGAGGAAAAGCCCAGCTCTCCCTCTGTACTAGGCAGCAGGCATCACACCTGGGAGGCCCCAGCTCTACAATGAGAAGACAGAGCTGGAGACACAGGAGTTGTCCAGTGGAGGATTTCTGGTTCCCATCGGGGTTGCTGAATTGGTACCACCATGGTTGTCTCAGATTTCAGCCAGGGGGGGACTGTAGTGGGGCCATGACTGTCATCTCTGGTGACTGCCATCTTACGTTTGGTGCTGGACCTTAGGCTGGAGCAATAATGTCCTGCTATTAATAATTTCCTGTCTCTCTCATTAGACTATATGATTCTTGAAGAGGTCTTCTATCTTACCAGCCCTCTGTTCCACACTATGTAAACACACAGTATTTCAGGCATAAAATACACTCCAAACTTACTTGGAGTGTATTTTATCAAATACACTATTTTATCAAAGGCAAATTATTTCTTAGTTCAAAAACTTTCCATGGGGCCAATATTCTTAATCTTCTCCTTTGCTACTATGCTTCTCAAGGTGATAAGCAAGGATGTTTTCTTTAGGTCCCCAGCACTTCCCAGAAGGCATAGAATCTCTTCACAGTGCACAGGTCCATGGTGTTCCTAATGTATGTTGCAGAGCCTACTGTTAGTATCATTGTTATTTGTGTATACTGAATTCATTTTTTTAAACTGATTTTTACGGTTCTAATTAAGAAGGCTTTGTACATATGATCTATGAAATTCCAAAATAATAATAATAATAATAATGGAGGCATTTGAATGTCTCAGGTACTGAATAGATAGTAAAATGATTTTATTTTTTTGCAACTGTTTTTTTTTTCCTTGACTCTTCTTGTGCTCATACTGCTAACAAATGGATTCAGGTATTTACTGGTATTCTTGAACATGTACTGTGTAAGGAAAGCTCAGTTAGGGCTGAGAGATACACAAGCCATATTCTCTATCTTTAAGTTATTTACTCTCTCACAAGAGAGTTAAACACACCAATAACTTCAGCACAAACTGTGTGTGAAAATTGTGATAGGAGCTGTCAGAATTCAAGACTGTCGGATTGGGAAAGAGGGATCTCTTCTACTTGGGGAGATCAAAAGCAAATATCATTGTTGAGATGATGTCTGGACTGAGTCTTATATGGTGAGTGGAATTTGGAAAAGGGAGGAGGATATTATCTCTAGGCAGAGGGAAAGGCATGACAAATGGTAGAGTCTTGTAAAAAATGAACTGTACGAGCTGAGCAATAATTTTGAGGGTTTTTTTCCTCCAGAAGTAAAAGTAGTGTTTGTTTTATGTGATAGGCAATAGGAAAGTACTGAAAAAAATGTGATGTTGTATGAGCTGATCAAAGCAGTACTTTAGTAAGATAATGTAAACTTGTTGTGTAAGGTGACTTAAGGAAGGTTAAGAAGGTATTACACTTCAGAAGAGTGCCAGTAGGACGATGAAATAAGCAATGTGAAAACTGCTTCCCAGACAGAATTGACAGAATTTAGCAAATGATGGTGATACGGGTGATGTAGAGAATGAAGGGAATATAACCAGAGATCTGAGACTAATATGCTGACTAGTGAAAAAATGATGTTTTGCAATTCTAAATGCAACCAACGCTCCAACTTAACATTTCCTTCAGTAGCAAACCTATCTCTCCCCTTCTTTTACACTTCAGATTTTTTGTAAAATAGTTGTCTTCACTCACTATTTCATTTTCCATACACTTTGAAATCTGTTTTCCATCAAGGACACCCCACCAAAATTTTTTAGGTAAAGGTCTTTGAAGATCAATCCGTGGCTTAATACAACAGGCAATTTCTATTCCTTATCTTACTTGACCTCACTGAGCTATTTGAGAATGGTAATTAATCCATGCTTTTGAACTCTCTGGTATCTTGGGTTCTGTGACACCACTATCTCTTTGTTTCTTTTCCCACATATGTGGCTCTTTAAAGAGCAGTGCTTCCTCAACCTGTTTCATAAACCTTGACGCTTCTAACCTTCTCTTGTCAGACCTTATATCTCATTACTCTACACTTGCATGCCCATGGTTTCGCTCATTATTCCCACTGTTTTTTAGATGAGGATTTATTGAGCACCTATCTTTCTCAGGCATTCTGTTGATGAATCCCAAATCCACATCACCATCTGTAGCTCAGGCCTTCCTCCTGAGCTCCAGATCCCAGATGCCTGTCTGCCTGCTTGAGTTAATCTCTTGATTGTCTCCCAGGCTCTTCAAAGATAGCATTCTCCACTCTGATCCTTCCATAGTCCTGCTCTTATTCCTCTATCTTTTTTCTTGTGAATGGTGATATCATCCATCCAGTTAACCCAATTAGAATCCTGGGAACCATGCCTGACTCTGCATTTCAGTCAATGATAGTATGGATAGAAACCAAAGGCTAGAGACCAGATGCCTTCCTTTCATGACATAGAATTAAATATCCCCTGCAAAAATGGGAGTACAAGGAAGGAAAATTTTGAGTAGAAAGCATTTAAATTAGAAATAACCATGTTTCCATAGTATTGATTAAGGTATGATAATAGAGATTAAAAATTGAGACTGAAGTGAATTGTAGAAAATGAATGTTAAAGTTTTGCCCACCTGAGTGTATGGCTTAACATTATGACTTAAATTTGTTCAATTACAATATACTTCTTAACATTTTTCAAGAGGTTTCTCATAACCTTTAGGATAAAGGCTCAAAACTATAGCATGGGATCCAAGACCATTTATAAATCTGGGTCATAATTAGCTCTCCAGGCTTATCCCTGGCTACAAGCATCTTTGCATCCTACTTTTGAATATACATGCTTTTTATGACCTCTAGGACTCTATTTGCTCTTACATTTTCCTAGAACATTCTTCAGCCAGGGTCCATTTGGTTCTCATTAATTAATTAATTAATTCATAAGCATTCCCCGAACAGCTCACCATGTACATAGCATTATCTAGCACTGAAGTCCCCAAAATGCAAAAGCAAAAACCCCTACTTTAAAGGAGCTCCTTATCTATTGGAGGAGGAGGGCATAAGAGGTAAGGGTATTGATAGTAAGGATATATCACAGATGGTATCCCTGGAATTGAGGGAAAGGTCTGGGAAGCCTTTTTCTAAGAAGTGAGCATATGAGAGCAGCCCATGGTATTCTTCCGATTTTTAACGATCAGGAATTATTTTCCCATGTTTAGAAAAAATCTTCCTCTCTGTAGTTGATCCTGGTTCTTCAATAATAATCTAAATGAGTATGAAGGTTTAAAGTGGAGAAATTTGGAAAGATAAAGTGGTTTTACTCCACTCTTACCCTGCTGAATCAGGATCTTCAGTTGGAGTCTAGGCACTTTGATTTTGAAAAACAGTTCTAAAGGTCATAGTGATGTACATACAAGGTCAAGTACTATTGTTAAATAATCTCAAAGAAAAAATGAACAGGAGCTCTTTTAGTAATTTGCATTCTGTTTAGAACACAGCAGCTTAGAGACCATCCCTTCAGAAATTCTTCTAGGATCATCTTCAGTCTGAGACAGGCACCAAGAGCAATCTGGGCTAAACTCTGTCAAAATACACTAAATTGTGTATTTCTATCTTCTCCACTAGACCTAAGGGTAGAAACTATGTTATTTGCTAGGGGTAGAAACTATATCTTATATCTTGGTATTACCAGGCCTTCTACAGTATCAGAGTAGAGAATACTTAACAGATAATGACTATAATGTAGAATACTTAACAGATTGTGACTGTTTATGGAATAAAGGGGACTCAGGTCCTGAAGGAGAACAAATAAATTTCATTTTGCTTGTATTGAGACCAAAGTGCCATAAGTTTATTCAGTTTTAAGTACTTAACAAGCAACTAGAAATGTGGGTCTGGAAGTGAGAAATAAGTCAGAACTAAAAACCTTAGTTTGGTAATAATCTTCATGATGATATTAATTGAAGCCATAAAAAATAGACATTATGTGTTTGGGAAAAGTGAGTCTAAAAGAGGACAAATCACAGAAGTTTGGAGGAATATATATATGTATATATTATTTATACCTACATTATAAAAATTATAAGTAATTACATATATATATACACATACATATTTAGTGGGGCAGTAGAAGATGAAAAAGTAATGAAAAAGACACATCAGAAGCTTTCCTAAATATACAAAGGGAAAGAGAATCAGCGGCATATAATTGAAGATGATAAGGTGTCATGGTGAAATAATGGGTTGACATTAAATATTGCAATTACAGTGTCAAATGCTGTTGGGATGTATCAGAAAAGTCATGAATGGAGGAAATACATCTTATAGTGTAAGTAGGATATCAGAGTTGACATGTAAAGAAACAGTTTCAGCTCTAGGTGGTGGGAACAAAATTTTAATACTAGTACTTGACAAAATGCATAATGATAACAAAGTGGAAGTTTGGATAGGAGAGAGATTGAATGATGATTTGAGGGATTGGTAGGTGAACACAAGATTTTGTATTATACTGAGACCATTGTATATTTGGAAGGAATGTATGTTTGTCCAGTGGCTGACAAAGGCAGATGGTGGGAAACATTAAAAAGGGAATTGGTGGTAGAAGATCATCTTAGGCAAAGTAGGATACAGTAACGAATCATTGTAAGTGTAGGAGATGGGAGAGGTTCAAGGTAACTTCCTGTGCATGACACAGGAGAGACAAAGAAAATGGATGGGGATACAGAATCATTTTAAGATAGGGAATTCATTTCAGGTTTGTGAAGAATTCTCGATAAATTATGACATCAGCTGAAGAGGGTATTGGATTGGGGTGGGAGGTTGAGGTTACTAGGTTAGCCTGGAGGAGCCGCTGTGAAGATAGCACTGTCCACAACCTGCTAATAGTAATAAATGCCTTAGTGCAGTGGGGGGGCCCCGCCGCTACAGCGTGACTCTGTGGACACATTCACCTGGCAGGACCCAAAGAAATAGACTTGTGAGATGGGAATGTTAAAAATTTAAGGAGATGAGGAATTCAGAGACTTTATGAAGGACAGTTCTGAAGCAAATGATCATTTGGACTATGATGAGTAAGACAACGGTGAGTGAATGGATTGAGATATATGGTATAGGGATCAGAGGTAAATATAGGAATAATAGGTTTAGTAGCTGTGAGTGTAACAGAGTAAAACACACAGGGTAACAGGCAATAGTAGTGAAAGGAGAGTACTTTTGTTATTTAATGTGTATTTTTCCATGTTTTCGCTCCTGGAGTGGCCCGTATGGAAGTCTTATCATTAGATTCTGTGTGATTCCTAGACTTTTTGATTTCATAAGCCAATAAAATTTCTAATTTTACTGACATAAAGTTGCCAGGTTTCAAAATTTTTATGTATTCTTAACAATTAAGGACAATAAAAAAATCCCTGCCCTCTGCTAACGCTCTAATGTGCTAACATAAAGTGTACTTTAATATTATAAAAAAGTAAGAAAGGCAAAATCTCTGAGTAAAAAAATACAAGCAGTCTTTCTCAAGAAAGCACATCTTGCAATTATATTAATGCCTGTGCTTAAAATGATATACACGTGCATAAGCATCTATCTATCCATCTATCAATTTATTGATCTATCTTTATTGTTGTATCATCATTACCATGGCTAATGTTTTGTTTATTTTGTCATAAAAACCTTGCCATGGACTGGTTCTAGACTGATAACCAGAATTTGGGTCCTGAGAAAGTGATATTTCGTACAAATTCTGAAAGGATGGGCATAATTTCATTGCAGAGGTATATTCCAAAAGAGGAATCCAAGAAGAAGGATCAGCAGGGTAAACACCCTCTGGCAAGAGAGAGTGTGGCCAGTTTGAGGAACTGAGAGCATGTGAACATGACTGAAAAAGACAGAGGCTGGTATAAGATGAAAATGTAGAACTGAGCCAGAAAAGAGAGCGAGGAGTCGGGGGGAGAGATTGAAGGTGAAATTGTCAGAATGTTTTCTTCTCATTGACTGCTCATTTCCTGCACCACTAGCTACCTTTTCTAACCACTCTGGGAATTTGAATGGTGGGAGGTAGGGCAGTATATGGGGTCCAGGAGTGTCCTCAAAAATTCATGTCCACTCAGAACCTCAGAATGCCTCTTTAGTTGGAAACAGGGTCCTTGTAGATGTACTTCATTGTAATGAGGTCATACTGGATAAATCTAATATGACCAGTATCCTTATTAAAGAAGAGAGATAGACACACAAGGGAGAAAGACGTGTGAGGAGGGAGGGAGTTATTGGAGGGATATATCTATAAACCAAGGAACGCCAAGGATTACTGACAACCAGGAGAAGTTGGAAGAGGCAAAGAAGAATCCTCCGCCTACAGATTTTAGACCTCTAGCCTTCAGAACCATGCTGTGTGCATTGTTATAAACCACTCAGTTTGAGGTAATCTGTTATGGCAGCCTCAGGTAACTAATGTAGGGAAGTAAGAGCAGCAGGTTGCAAGTTTCCATGTGCTTGCTTCCTATTCTCTGGGCCTACAGATGTTCAGCATGGACGCTTTTCTTTTGTAAAGCACATCTGTGCATTATTTAGACATGCTGCTACTCTCCATCACCAGGGACCTCTCACTTACTATCTTGATGTAGGTGATGCTTTCACTTGTGGTTTCTTTCTTTTGTAGGCTCTAAGAAGCCCGGGGTGGTTTTAACTTCTACTGACTGTAGCCAGGTCACTGCTTAGGTAACCTTTGTGGGCGAGGCTCTAACACAGCTCAGCACACTGACGTTCCCCCCTCTGTGGCCCAGATCTGGTCTACGGAAAACCCTCAAAATATCTTTTGCTTTATATCAACTTCCGGGAATACAGGCCCATCTCAAATCAGCCACCTCCCTTTGCCCACCCTCAGAGGGGTTAGCCTGCAGTTTCTTGCTTTTACATTTTCTAGGTCATAGTAGAAGACCAGCCACTGCACCTCCCGGCTCTAAGGCATGCATGACCATGTTCTCTGAGGGGGCTCCCTGAAATTCTTGTAATTAAGTTTGATGTGAGAAGCAGAAACCCTCCCCAGTTCTCTCCCCGGAAAAGGAGGAGGAATTCACAACACACCAGCAGTTCTTCCTACTTTGATCCTTGTCGATTCCTGAGGTGAAGGACGTATGGGATGTTTAACTTGTTTTTAGAAACCTCCTTTGAAAATTTTTATGTTTGTTTAGCACTTCTTGTTGATGTCTGATATCTGCCATTTTAAGGTGTTGGTTAAAACTTCCGCCTTAACATCTTTGTACTTTTGATCCATGTTTAATGCTTGCTTGTTGCTTAGACAGCTACTTCTGTGAGAGCAGACACTTTTTTTCTGACAAATGTATTCTTAGTACCAACGTAAAGGCCTAACTTATGGTAAAACAATAAATAAACTATTTATGATATGAATGGATGAATGCAATTATAGAATAAACATGTTTCCCTGGTGCTAAATTTTATTTTATTTTTTATTTTTTAAAAAAGATTTAGTTATTTTAGAGAGAGAGAGAGAGTGTGTGCGAGTAGGGGGAGGGGCAGAGGGAGAGCATCTTTAAGCAGACTCCCTGCTGAGTGTGGATCCTGTCCTGGGGCTCGATCCCATGACCCATGAGATCATGATCTGAGCCAAAACTAAGAGTCGGATGCTTGACTGACTGAGCCACCCAGGCGCCCCCCGGTACTAAATTTTAAAATAAAAATGTTATGCGATGTTTTAAATAGGGACGTATTTAGAGATGGGACAGTATTTTCAACATTAGCATTACGGAAGTTCTAAGCTAACATTCTAAGCTTACTTTATACTCTATCCTTAGATTACATTTTCTCAGGGAATGTATAGATGGCATGTCCCTTAGATTATCTTTTTTAAATAGCTTGTTTCTTAGCCGCTTTTAGAAACAGAAAACAGATTTTGATACTAATTTCTTTGATGAGTAAAAAAACATTGATATCTCTAGCTCTTCCCACCGTCTTTCTGTGCCGCCGTAACTGCGTGTTTGTGCTGGCAGATGCTCTCCAGAGCATTAACAATGCCATACAGAGAGGACAATGCCAGGTTCTTATTAGGCCATGGTCCCGTTTCCAACTGTGTTGATGAAGCTTGGTTACATGGACGAATTTGGAATCATCGATAATCACTAGCTGGGAAAATTGTTGTGAACCTCATGGACAGGTTAAACAAGTGTGGAGTGATCAGCCCCAGATTTGATGCACAACTCAAAGATTTAGAAAAATGGCAGAATAATCTGCTCCTGTCCTGCCAATTTGGTTTTATGGTACTGACAACCTCACTGGCATCATGGACCATGAAGAAGCAAAATGAAAACACACAGGAGGGAAAATCCTGGGATTCTTTTTCTAGGGATGTAATACATATGTGTGAATAAAATGCTTCAATTAAAAAAATTGTAAATATCTCTAGAGTTGATTGATGGCAGATCCATATTCTTTAGAAACTGGATTATCAAGTGATATTATTTAACATTCCAATATAAATGTTGAAATACTGATACAAATAATTTTCCTAAATTAAAGGAAATATTACTCATGTAAGAATCAATCTGAATGCAATCTGTATCAAAATACCAAGAACATTTTTCACAGAACTAGAACAAATAAAACGAAAATGTGTATGGAACCACAAAAGACCCTGAATGGCCAAAGCAACCTTGAGGAAAAACAAAAAACCAAAAAACAAAGCTGGAGGTATCGCAATTTCAGATTTCAAGATATACTACAAAGCCATAGTATCAAAACAGTATGATTAACTGGTACGAAAATAGGCACATACATCAATGGAACAGAATAGAGAGCCCAGAAATAAACCTATGCTTATATGGTCAGTTTATGACAAAGGAAGCAAGAATATACAATAGGGCAATGACAATCTCTTCAATAAATGATTTTGAGAAAACTGGATAGCTACGTGAAAAAGAGTGAAATTGGATCATTTTCTTATACCACACACAAAAATAAACTCAAAATTAAAGATCTAAATGTGAGACCTGAAACAATAAAAATCCTAGAAGAGAGCACAGGCAGGAAGCAAGGAAAACAAAAGCAAAAATAAACTATTGGGAATATATCAAAATAAGAAGCTTTTACGCAGCAAAAGAAACAATCAACAAAACAAAAAGGCAACCTATTGAATGGGAGAAGATATTTGCAAATGATGAATCCAATAAGTGGTTAATACTTAGAATATAGAAAGAACTTATACTGCTCAACACCAAATAAACAATCTGATTAAAAAATGGGCAGAGAACCTAAATAGGCATTTTTCCAAAGAAGATATAGAGATGGCCAATAGACACATAAAAGCTGCTCAACATCACTTATCATCAGAGAAATGAAAATTAAAACCACAATGAGATACCTCCTCACACCTATCAAAATGGCTAAAATCAAAAATGCAAAAATTGCAAGTATTGGCAAGGATGTGAAAAAAAGGAACACTTGTACATTACTGGTGGGAATGTAAATTGGTAGAGCCACTGTGGAAAACAGTATGGAGGTTCCTCAAAAAATTAAAAATAGAATTACTATATGATCCAATAATTCTACTACTGGGTATTTACCCAAAGAAAATGAAAACACTAATTCAAAAAGATATATGGACCCCTATGTTATTGTAGCATTGTTTATAATAGCCAAGATAGGGAAGCAGCCCATGTCCATTGATAGATGAATGGATAAGGAAGACGTGATGTTTGTGTGTGTATATATGTGTGTACATGTATACACACACACACATATATATATTTATATGCTGGAATATTATGTAGCCATAAAAAAGGGTGAGATCATACCATTTATGACAACATAGATGGACTTAGAGTGTATTATGCTAGGTGAAATAAGTCAAACTAAGAAAGACAAATATCCTATGATTTCACTCATATGTGGAATCTAAAAAAAAAAAAACAAAAAAAACAAATGAAATAACAAAACAAGCAGAATCAGATCTATAAATAGAACAAACTGATGGTGGCCAGAGAGATGGGGGATGGGCAAAATGGGTGAAGGGAAGTAAGAGGTATAGGATTTGAGTTCTAGAGTGAATAAGTCACAAGAACAAAAGGCACAGCATAAGGAATATAGTCAATGGTATTGTAATATGGTGACACATGGTAGCTACACTTGTGGTGAGCATAACATATAAAGAAGTTGAATCACTATGTTGTACGTCTGAAACATAGCATTGTATGTAACTAATGTATTAATGTATTTAAACAAATGTATTAACTACTATGTAAAATTAATGCATTAACTATACTCAAAAAATTAAAAAAAAAAACTATTTATTGCTACATAATAACCCCCAAATTTAGAAGCTTAAGACATCAAACACTTATTATTTTACACTTTCTGTGGGTCAAGAATGTTATTCCCATGGCTCAAGACCTATCACGAGGCTGCAGCTGTTGGTGGTATCTGTTGGTGGTACCTGTGACATCGTCCAGTGGTTTGGTGGGGATGGATAGAGGGGAGAGGATTGCTTCCAAGATCGTTCACGTGGCTGTGGATAGGCCTCAGAAAATCTACTTTCAAGTTCACTCATGTGGTTGCTAGTAGGCCTCAATTTCTCACCTCATAGACTGTCTGAATGTCCTCACAACAGCATGGCTGGTGTTTCACAAGAGAGAGCCAGAGAGTGAGAAAGAGAGAGCAGACCAGATGGAAGCTACTATCCTTTTTAAACCTGATATTGGAAGAAAGATCCAATTACTTCTGTATTTTACTCCTTAGAAGCAAGTCCATAAGTTCAACCCACACTAAAGGTAGTGATTATTCAAGGGTATGAATACCAGGAAGCTATTTCTGAGGTTTGCCTATCACCCTCATGAGGACCTAAAGCAGAAGCTAGAATTTTCACGAGCAATTCAAATTTCTCCATCATAGAATGTGTGAAACTTCTTAACTTCAGTAGTTTGAAAGCCACGCTTACTATTTGGCAACTTGCACATAAAAGTTTTTCTATGATTATTTCAAGCAATATTTGAAAGTACTGTAGTGGTGGATACTAGGATAGTGTGTCTTGAAATCGGTTTATAAATATTACACTGAGACAAACACCTAAGTTTGTTGAAGAGAAAGCTGCCATAATGTTTTGCAGAGATATCCAATGCTTCATTTTCCTATATCTTCCTCTTTATTTTTTTGTAATATATATATAGGTAAGCTTCCTAGATCTTCTAGTTTAATTTTTCTTTCAGCTGTGTCCAGTTGGTTGTTTAAATCATTGATTTTTTCTTTAATTTTGGTGATTATATTTTTTATTTCTATTAATTTATTTTTCAAATCTTCCTTTTTTCCCCCAATGTCCTGGTGTGTGTGTGTGTGTGTGTGTGTGTGTGTGTGTATTTTAATTATGGTTTCCAGTTCTTCTGTTGTGTCCTTAACTATTTTAAACATGGTTTTTAAAATAGTCTACTTCAGATGATTTCATTGCCTCCAGTTTTGGGATGTGTTCTACTACTTGTTGTTTTATTTGATGACTCCTGCTTATGTTAGAGCATTTATTTATATGGTTTGTAGTTTTTGATTTTGAACTTCACTTCAATAAGGATTTTACCACCTATTGGAGTGATGTGAACCGTAGGTTGTTGAAGGGATGCTATGTACTTATAGCATGTACTCATGTTTGTTCAATTGGTTTAGGACTAGTTTTTAATTTGTAGACTTGAGGATTCTACTACCATCCTGAAAGGCTACCATGAAGTCTTTGGTTAAAAAAGAATTTTATTTTTTCCCCCTTAGATCCTCAGGCTAAATTAAATATCCTTGTTATTTCCCCAGACTTCCCCAGGTGTAGTGATGCTATTCCTCCCCTCTCCCATTCAGGAGTCACTCTTTGAGTCTTTTAGCTTTTTATAGGGATCTCAGGTTCTACATATAACCTCACAAAGTCCCAAGGTCACGTTCATATCCCAAATGGATATTTAATCTTCAGTCCTGAGAAATGAGGCTTTACCTGAGCCTGATAACCGCTTGAACATCTACTGTGTCACTTTACAAATCTCTGATTTTACATTTCTTCTTTATTGCTGGCACCTAAGACTTTCTACATCTTTTATTTAAATTCATATGTATATATATATATATATATTTTTTCTTATTATCTTGACTCTATGTTATTTACTGTTATTCTACTTTTATAGCCTGAGGGGCTGTTTATCAGTAGAATCAACCATGTTGTGGGAACTGGACTGAAAAAAAAATTGTATAATTTGCTGTTCAACTAGTTCCTTTATTTATCTTATTTATTAAGGGGCTGTCTATTCTCCCACTCTTAATTTTCCTTACTTTGTTTTGTCTGCATACTTAGACATCATAACTTCCGATCTTGCCCTAAATGAAATCTATGTTTATATATAGCCCTTCGTTCCTTCTCACCCACCAGTTACTCCCTGTATATGTCTAGGCACCCTACTGTATCGTTTTTTTTACCCTATAATTTAAAACTGTATACATAAAACACTTCTGGGGTGAGAAGGCATAAATCCTTCTAGCTGAAAGAAATGCAATTAGTGCTTTGGGGAATTAGAGTGTGTCATTGCAAAATCCTGTTCTGTAAGGTAGTGGTGTGGTTTGGTATAAAGAGAAGTAATAGAAATGTTCACAACAGAGCCCTAGGATATAAAAGTCCCTTTGTGTTTTTCATTATGAGGTCATTACCCGCCCTTCTTTACAAAATAAACAGGAAGAATTGTTTCCAGGTACTAAAGCTCAAGAGTTTGGGGACAGACTTGCAAAATGAAAACTGAAATACTTAAAGAACTACAATTGAGAAACAAAAATTTAAGGATGGATACTTTCATATCAACAGAGATAGGATTACTATTTCTAAAAGCTGCAAGTATGTCTAAATATTTTCATTGAAAAACCCTACAGTAAACGTCTGCAACTTTACAATTTAAGTAACCAAAAGGTGGCAGTGTTCCATTTGGTTTCCTTTGGAACCTCATTTGCTAGAGGTATAATTTAGACATGTATTCTGCCTCTAATTTGCTTTTTAAACAATATTAAGTAATATTGCTATTATCACATGTGCCAAAAAATAATTATGATTGAGAAGACAAATATTTTTGACAATAGGAGCTTGGAAGGAGTAATTGTATAGAACACTTTAATTTGAACAGCTCCAAAAGAGACATTTTCAAAATTAGTATATGGGTGTTTCACATCTAAGATATTTTATCTGTTGTTAGATTATCTCTTTAGTGTTCTACTATGTCTTGACTACTGATTGATATGTTTCATAACACTTTGCAAGCATTGAATTATTTTCAGGTCTCACTAGGAAATGAGGAAACAATGTGGGTTTTGTGTTCATAGCAGATAATATATTTTCATCAGTACGACTAAAAGTTTTCTTCAGGGAGCAAACAAGTATTTATGGCCATTGATGAGTAGGTTGGAAATCGATACAAATATATCCTTAAACTGGTGGTATTACAATGAAAGCTAAAATAAATGACTGAAAAAGATTTCAATCCCCAATTTTAAATCTGTTCCAAAATCTTAAATGAAAGCTTACTTGAGGCAAAAATTCTCTTTTACAAGTATATCCTGGCAAGAACTGACCTAACAGTCAATTATTATAAACAAAGTCCAGGTTTCTTAATTAAAATACAAAATACTGGCTCGCCTGCTTAGCCTGAGAGAAGTTATGTCTTGAGGAGACTGCAATTATGGTGGCGCCTTCTAGTGCCACTGATGGTCAGGGCCTGTCAGTGTTTGTATAAAACCCCATTTTTTTTTTTTTTTTTTTAGCTTTGCAACAGTGCTGGGGATTGTTACTTCATTAGCTAAAAACTGGCACCAAAATTCTAAAACAGAAGTTGAGGGATTTTGTTTTGAGTTTGGTCTGAACACCAAAAGAGTTTCATTTTTATTCTCATAAATGTGGGAAAAAGTAAAGTCTTCCATTTATTATGGTTACATTTTTGGACTTGGGGATTTTATCTCCATCGGCCTACTGTATATAAAAGTCAGAATTGGCTATATTTGGCGAATAACACTAAATACAAATTAGTGAACCATTCATGGCACTTTTAATTTTAAAACAACTTTTACAGAAAGCCTTTATGTGTTTGAATGATAACTCTTTTTAGCTGGTGAACCAAAATTTGTTTTTATGACTGATTTTATCAAAATGAATTAAAATTGATTTTTCAGTTATCTGTGTTAGTGGCAGGGACTTTTTAAAGGGGTTTATTCATTCCTTTAAACCTCCTTTACCACCTAACCTGGGAAAAAAGTCTAGGATAGAACAGTTTGACGAGTTTTTTGTTTTTGTTTTTAAGATTTTTAATTTTTTTTATTAGACAGAGAGCACAAGCAGGGGGAGGGGCAGGCAGAGGGAGAGGAAGAAGCAGGCTCCCTGCTTGGCAGGGAGCCCGATGTGGGTCTTGAGTCCGGGATCACTACCTGAGCCGCAGGCAGACGCTTAACCGTCTGAGCCACCCAGGCGCTCCAGGTTTGACGAGTTTTAATTTCATCTTTTGTAGTCCCTTACCGTCCAATGGAAAGAATGAAAATGACAATAAAACTGTCTCCAGCTGGGCCAGTGAGAGGAAAAGAAAGAGTCATGAACTGATCGTTAGATCTTAGGCTTATATTACGGTTGTTTATTTCCACATGGTATTCTCAAGGCATCTGTAATAACGTGAAAAAGTAAAACTGTATCTCATGTATTATGGTTCATCTGGTGCGCTTGGCTAGTGTTGTTATAGGTCACATTGGCGTAAGAAAACGTCCTCTGGGAGATCAGCATTTTGACCTTTTGTGATTTAAGCTGCAGGAAGTATTTTGTTGAGTTGTGTTATCAACGTAGTAACAGTTTGGACCAATCACAATCATGGCTACATTTCTTAGACTTTAATACTTTATTGGTAAAGTAATAAGCTGTGTGAATACTTACTAATGTTTCTTTAAAAGTGGGTGTTGTTTAGCTACAGGTAAATGCTTAGTAAATATGTTTTAAACAAACGAATGAGCATTCACTCTCTTGGGCATCTATCTGTCAAACACTGTAGTCGGCAGGGGGATATAAGGATACATAAAAAGAAAAGTCCTGTCCTCTAGGAATTGGTCGCTAAATGGTGAAATCTCGTGGTACCTGACATTTGTTATGTCCCAGGCCCGATGTTAAGTCTTTACATTTATTAACTCATTTAACCTCATAAAATCCTGTGTGGAAGGAACTGTTATTGTCCCCATTTTAAAGATTGAAAAACTGAGGTAGAGCATGGTTACATAGCTACGAAATCGTGAAGCCAGCATTTACATTCAGTCTGGTTCCTGAGCATAGGCTCTTAGACACTGTTTTATCTTGCCTCTCCGATTATAACATATTGATTCTTTCCCCCAAACGTGCTAGTTGAAGATCAGTCCTAGGATGTGTTTTACAAAATAGCAATCATCTCCTTAAATAAGTGACTCCATGGTAAAATTTGTTTGGAAAATACTGTGTACTACCACCACTGCCATTAAAATATCTTTATTTAGGGGCGCCTGGGTGGCTCAGTCGGTTAAGCGTCTGCCTTCGGCTCAGGTCATGATCCCAGGGTCCTGGGATCGAGCCTCGCATCGGGCTCCCTGCCCAGCGGGAAGCCTGCTTCTCCCTCTCCCACTCTCCCTGCTTGTGTTCCCTCTCTCGCTGTGTCTCTCTCTGTCAAATAAATAAACAAAATCTTAAAAAAAAAAAAAAAAATCTTTATTTATTCTAAATGTGTAGTAGCAAGCTAAATCCTTTGGACAGTCTCTCTGTAAAGGTATAAAAATTGTTCAGTATTCCTCTCGATGACAGTGTTCTGAATAATAAATCTGCCAAATGCTATCATAACAATTGCTTTGCACTTATGGAAGAATATTCATATACTGTGTCATTTAAGAATCATAACAATATTCTAGAATACATATTATTATTATCCCAGCGTTTTTCTTTTGTTGTTGTTGTTGTTTTTTAGAGGGGCATCAGCAGAGGGACAGGGAAAGAGAGAATCTTAAGCAGCCTCCATGTCTAGTACCAAGCCTGATGTGGGGCTCGATCTCATGACACTGAGATCATGACCTGAGCTGAAATCAAAAGTCAGATGCCTAACCAACTGAGCCCCCTAGGTGCCCAGTATCCCACTTTAAAAAAAAAAGATTTTATTTATTTATTTGAGAGAGCGAGAGAGAGTGAGAGAACACAAGCAGAGGAATCGACAGAGGGAGAGGGAGAAGCAGGTTCTCCGATGAGCAGGGAGCCCAACACAGCGCTCAATCCCAGGACCCCAGGATCATGACCTGAGCCAAAGGCAGCCGCTTAATGACTGAGCCACCCAGGTGCCCTATCCCACTTTTTTAAGATGAAGAAACTGAGAAGAGGTGTCCTTTCTCATGAATAACAAAGTAGGCAGAACCAGAATTACTGCTTGAAACCACTCTGATGCAAAATCTAATGCTCTACATTGTGAAGAGTAAATGTCTCCATTGTGGAACGCATTTTTATAGGCGTGATTATATGCTTTGGACCATCCTTTTTCCTAGGCTTTGGTCATATGTTGCTTACTTGAGTCAAAGCTGAGCAAGCTAACTCTTCCTCTCTTTTCACTCAACGAGTGCAGATGTGGACTACCTGCTTAATGCTAATGGAAAACCTCAGCGTAGATGTGCATTTAAAATGTTCTTCCTTAAAAAAAAAATAAATGAAAATAAAATGCTCTCCCTTGTACAGTGGAGGAACAGTTAGTTAATCAAACTTATTTTTCTGCCACTACAATGGGATACCATAGATTTGAGATGGACTGATAAAATAAGGAAGAAATATCAGTAGGGAGAGACATGCTTATGTTCTTCAAGATGTTAGTAGATTATGCATAAAAATAACAGCATAAAATCCCTGGCTTTGTCTAACTTTGTCTATCTGGAGACCTAACAACCATCTTTTGGGTAATAATCTTTTCATGATAATTTTTAAGGGACTACACAAGAATACAGACACTGAGTCTCAGTTTATCAATGTGGACCAACCAATGGAGAAGCTTACAGGAATCTAAATTCTACTGTGCCATGTGCTTATGATAATAAGTTATGAAACACACTGATTTTTATGAAGCAGTTTCTCATATAGTCTCTCATTTTAATGGGTCCAACAACCCCATATGAGGTATTTTTCACCCTATTTCACAGATGATGAAACTTAGATTCAGAAAAGTAACTCCTTCCTGTTACTCTCTAGTTGTATGATTCCAAAGTGACTTTTCCACGGTTATTCAGACAGTAAGTGGCAAAACCAAGATATAAATCTAGTTTCCTGGTTGACGTTCTTTGAGTACATGTTACGTGATAAGGTGTAGTGAGTACCTACTAGAAGATTCAAGCATCTAAATGACATAGGGATACTTGCAAAGAAAATAGTATACATATTATAGGGCAATGAGTTATAAGCTGATGCCCCATGATTTTACTGATTTTATCCTAAGTGATTCTGATTCAGTATATATAGATGATTCAATAATTACGTGTGGTAGAGGAGGCACACCAGCGTATTTTTGGGCTTATAGTTGTAGAATCAAGCACCCATTAACATCTGTAGATTTAGAACGGATAAAGCTCAGGATACTGAACTGCTTCCAAGTTCCATGGAAATAAGTTTTACCACCTAGAGAGCACTTGAAAACTTGACCAGTTGTGAATGTTGACATTTGTACCATTCTGTGTAAGGGACATTATCAGATTGGTCTTTGTCCAATGAGTCTTTCTCACTGATTTAAGAAGCATGTTTGAAAATATATGTAAATGAGTAGCATACCTACATATGAGGAATTCCTGGATTACATTAGAAATTGTAGATGATTTGGTTTAACTTTATTTACTTAAAAATGGTTGGAAGATAACATACAATTGATAAGCATCATTTCTAGAGCAATTTCTGGAAGTCTTAAAAGATCTTTTAGAAGACAGTATTGAGTGGGACTGCATATTGGATTAGAGCCTCCTATTTAGAGAACTGTGTCTCATTTTCAGAATATAAAAATGTTGAGAGTAAAATGTTCATACTTTGGACTCAAGGTAATTATCCAGTATGCTAGGTGTGGACTAGCATCTGGATATGATTTCAGTTATAGGTTAGGTTGTTTTTTTGTACTTTCAATATAAGGCTGCATATCTCATTAAAATTCAGAGTTATTGTTATTTTTTGGCCATGAGTATTAAAAAGTTATGAATGTTTCAAAAGGATTTATATCTGCATCTGAAAACACCAATCTCGTGTTGAGTTGATAAGCTACGATATTTGCATCCATTTCCACAGAAGCAGTTTAAGCATAAAATGCATTTATCAGATGGAGAAAGTATTATTATACTGCAATTCGATGCCATCATTGCCTCGCTAATAAACATGCAGTGATAGAAAATGCAACTGTTCCAGGAGGAGGAAGAAAGAACTGGAGATTAGGAAGGGGGTGGTAGGATTACCCTGAAGGAAGAGAGAGGTGATGAAAGGTGAGAGATAAAGAAAACAGTTACACACTTGAAGAGAGTTCTAGATAAGAGAACTAGGAGGATAGGCTTTTAAAAATGGAGACACAGATAAAGAGTTTATTGTAAAATGGAGAAACAAAGATATCAAGAGAATGCAAGGTTTAAGAAGCGAAAATCAATAGCATTTAAATGGAGAAAGTAACTGGGGAACGAAATGGAAAGGCGATCCAGTGCAAGAGGGAGCTTCAGAGGCACACATGCACGTCTGAGGCATGTGCGCCCAAGCACGCACGCGCACGCGCACAAACACACGTACGCCTCTAAAAACCAAGGGGGTAGGAACATTTCAGAACTGAACATATCCAGTGTAGGCAGGGAAGCCACCTGTTAGGTGAGCTCAGGTGACTATTTTAGTTGAATTTAAAGAGTTATGTTGTTGTTCACATTTTATATTATAGCCCAAGAAAGAGCTGCATGCATAGAAGAGCAAAGAGGACTGTGTGATCCCAGATGCCACCTGGAAGAATATATTCTTATTCGTCCCGTAATACAATAGCATTTTCTGTACTAGAAATTGAATTTTAAGCACATTGTTCAAATACAAATATCTAAGGAAATTGTTCTAGAAACAACTGATCACTAAATTGGCCAGAGCAGGGATGGTGTGTTATTATTGTTGTAGTAGGTGCTGAATAAGCTGTATTTCGTGTATAATAGATACACATGGTTTCGTGGATGCAAGCATTGTGTATTTGTTTAAGGAGTTTATTACAATGAAAGCCTAGCAGCAATCAAGGAGAAATCAAAGGTCTTGTTCTAATTTGGAAACACTATTATGACACTGACACATACTCTTGTTATGTGTCTAATGGTTTAGATGTTTCTAAGACTATTTGTTAGCGGTTAACTCTGGCTATATATTAATCAGTACTAAAAAATACTGGCGTCTGGGACTGTCCTCAAGAGTTATGATTTAATTAGTCTTTGGTGTGGCCCAGCCATTAGTATTTCTTAAAAATTCTAAAAATTCTACCTGCTCCCCATTTGTGATTGTAATGTACAACTTGATCTGAGAACCTTTGCTTTAGAGGCATTTTATATGTTTATAACTTGAATATTGATAATGATAGTCTATCATCCTCATTATTAGTTATATTTCCTCAGCATGTTATGTCTTAGGAAAAAGAGTTCATATCCTCTCATGTTATGGAATATTAATGGGTTTTGGGTGACAGATGCACACATTTTTTTTTTTCTGTTGCTAATGGACAATTTTTGTGATATAGTTGGGGTTAATTTATTAGGCTCTAAATTTATCCTAAACCTTTTGATGAGGATCCTATGAAATATTCTCTGTTTCCTGGGGCAAAAAAAAAAAGATGTTATGGAAAAATAGAGACATTTATTTAAAAGCATTGCAGATAATAGTAAATATGCTATCGAGGTAATTTTCTTTTAGGTAATTTTTAAATTTCCTTCAGATTATCTTATTTGGACATACCATGACTAGTGCCATTTATATATTTTATTTTCCACTGAGGACTGATTTGCTTTTCATGGGAATTATTGGGGTAAATTAGCAGTTTGTGCTCTTCCTTGAACTTTAACAGTCCTATAGATTTTGCATCGGTCAGTATGTTGGTGAAGTTTTTCATCTGCAAAAGTGTAAACTATGGAAAGTATGAATTTAGAAACTTTTACTTTGGTACTCTCCAATTTGTCTTATCCAGTACCTTTTCCCCATGTCCAGGCATTTTCAGATCTCACCTCATCCCCGTGTCTCCTGTGGATCTCAACTCTGTATATACCCGCTTGAGCCTTAGCAAGGGTGGTGTTAATTGTTAATGGTCACTTTCAGGGCCTCTTGCGTTATAATATAGGCCATAAAAACAGCACCAAAAAACCCCAAAACAAAACAAATAAGCCATTACAATTCAAAAGAATGAGGTATTAATTGACAGGGACAAAAGCTGCTCGTTTGGGTCTAGAACCACATTAATTCACTAGGCATAACCTAACCAGCTCTCCCTGTAATGATAGACCAAGGTATTTTGCAATTACTAATGTGATTCACTGCATGATGCTTTTCCTTCTAAGTCATTATGATTGTCTAGTATTGACAGAAGTTTGTACTTTATAACTGGGATAAGGCATGTAATAAGCAAATTTCTTCATGGGAGTAGTAACCTTTAGTATATTAGGCGAGCCTACCTACTGAGAGACACAGTGATTGGTCAGCTAATGTGCCTAATGAATCCTTATTCCTAGGTTTCCAGAGAGCACTGTCTTTAAAAAACAAAACAAAACAAAACTCTGGAATATTGTTCATCTTTGTTAAAAAATACGTTGTGTGACCAGTATTGAGTGGCTAATATGTACTGTTTGACATTGGTGAACAAAATAAACTAAGCCCCTACTTTTATGTAGCTTTCATTCTAGCTAATCTCTCTCAAAAAAAGTAGAAATAGCTTGATTAATAACCATAGTTAAATAATTTTATGCTATTAAATCAATCGAAATGATAATATATGATTATAAACTCTGTGGGGACAAGAACCTTTTTTGAAATTTTTGATAATATCTGAAGATATAGCACATAGTAGTCGGATAGTAGGCATTTAATAAATATCCATCAAATGAATAAATAATTCCAAATGGTAGGTTATTGTGAATGAGCTTTTAAAATTATAAATTGCTCTACCAATGAAGACATTCTTTTGTGGTTAACTACATAACTGCTTAATGGTCACACGCCTAACTATTTAAAATATTCTGTCATTTGGTTGGTGGATAAAACATCTAACCTAATACTCTGACCAATTGTTCTCAAGTCAGTCAGTTGGAGTCTGTTTGTCACATACAGTCCTTAGGTGTTTCATCAGTAGTGTTTGATTCATAATGGTTAAATGTTGGTTTGTTCTCCCTTAAGTAAATATTAGAAAACCTACTCTCATGAAATGATACAAAACAACCTTAGGAATGTATAATAATACAAAGCATACTGAAAAATCCTCTTTTCACTTCAAAATATTCACTAATGTCACCATTCATTAAAAATAATACCAAACATTAAAAGTTTTTGGTGACTGTATTTTATTTTTAATTTCCAAGTTTTCCTTAAAAGATATTTCTTAGACAAAAAAGTGTAGGTTGCCCATGATTGCAACCCCTTTCAGGTTACTGCAGCAAATCTAAGGCAGATGGGGGTGGTGTAACACTACTCAGCCTTCCTTTGGACCACTGCTATGCACGCCATATTCTCTCTTTTATCTGTGCTATGTTTTTGGCTCAAAAGGAGTGAGCCGAAGGCAGTTTAATATCACAGAAGCTGCTCTGTTCTGCACGTGTGTGTGTGTGTATTCCCCAAGAAGATTCTAGAAGGGGATGTTTTCCCCGAATTCTCCCGTTGCTTCCAGCCTTTCCAATCTCCTCAGTGATCTCCTCTCCACCCTTTCCCCTCACTCCCTCCAACAGGATCCAAGATAGCTTCTGCTTAAGAATTTTATGATTGCATGAACAGTATTTTGGACTATTTTCCAAACTTGAGAGATAATTTAGGAATGCAGATACCATGTATATTAGATATCTGTCTTTCATTGCAGTCATGTCTTTCACTGAGGAACTTTTGTTTCAAGGAGAAACCAACAAAGAAACCATAAGTGAAATACAAAGACCCTTCCGGACAAAACAGATTTACAAATGCTTCAATTTTCTTTTGAGCAAGTTTCTTTTGAAAGGCTGTCTATTGCATGTAGTTGGTTTACATATTCGTGGACTAAATGTGTCAAATTTTAGTGAAGGAAAGAGAAAATGAACAGAAAGAATGACAGTTGGAGAAGTACCTCTTACCTGGATTCAATTGTTTCTGTACCGCTCCCCCCCAGCCCAGAAGGTCACTTCCATTATATAGCCCAGGCAAATATTACATTATGAGAGGTAGGTTTTTATGCAGGCTTCTCTTCTTGAAATGTAATTATCTTTAGGAACAATTCTTGAGATGCTCTGGGTGTTTCTCCGGTCCCAACTTCTCTCTCAGCATATATTTATTCAGTATGTTCAATGACTTATACAACTTTTAAATACATGCTCTGAAATTTGGAATGTTTATACTTTGCAGTTGCAGATGCTTTATCTTTCAAATTGCTCTCATGTATATAAATACAAATCTACCTGGGAATCCAAATTATGTAGTAAAATACACTTAATTGAAAATGAATCTGACTTTTCATTTGGTGGTTAGCATTTCCCCTTTATTCCTGGCAAGTTTTTTTCTTCTTTATTTTCTTGCTCTCATTGCACATGTTGATCCTTTTGAAAAATGAGTGTTTGCCAAATCTAGTCTGAGTTGGAAGGGAAGGTGGGGGAGGGTGGATACTAAAAAATCTGACCAGAAATATTGGCAACTTATTTCTAACATAGAGGTAAGCTATATGCCTGGTTAAGCAGTTAAATTACAATGACACTGATTGATATTATAAATCATGCTTTGGGAAAATGAGTTTTTGAGACTCGTGACACCTAGACTCATTTTTATTTTTCATTTGTATCTTAGGGAAAAAAAAAAGTCAGCACGTGTGGAAGATAATAAACGTCGTTTCTTCCTCTAGCGTGGCCAATTTTTACTTGTAACTTTATGCTGTACTCTAGAGACATGAAGCATATTCAGAACCTTGATAATTTATTTAAAAAATGTAAAGAAAAACTGTAGTAGGCTTTAGTTGGGATTGGTTTTGTAAACGCAGAGAAAAAACTTTCTGTTTTTGTTTTTGTTTTTTGTTTTTGTCTCAAAGTGCTTGATCTGAATCCACAGCAATGACCAAAAAGTTCTAAGTTTGGTTTGGATATGAAATAAACAACTTCAAGAATTTTAGTGGTTTAAACCATTTCTTATTGAAATGGTATTCCTGCACTTACTAACAACCTGCACTATTGCTATTCATGTGATATCTCTTTTATAGAGGTGTTCGTGTATGTCAGTACTTGGATCTGCCACTGTGTAGCCTACATGGCTGCTAATAAAGAATCTTCAGGAGGGCAAATCTTAAACAGCATTATCAAGTTTTAGGGCAGTGAGTTTGTATAAGAAAAATGAGGCACACAATAAAATTCAGCCAACCCTTTCAGTATCTTGCCTTCACCAATAAACTGAAGACTTGTGAAAAATATGGCTTTGCTTTAGACACTCAGAGGAAATATTTAAAAAGAAATTAAACAAGAAACCAGGCGCCTCTAGGTAGAGTAAAAGAAAAACATTAAAATTTCATAATAGTTCTAGAATTTGCTCGATAAATCTACACTGGTATCAGAATAATATCCCAGACAATGAAAGTACTGTGAGCCCTAAGGTTAAGTGAGAGCTTGTAAGGAAAATTATAGCTGCACAAAAACATTGTAGACTTCCAAATTTTAAAGGCATTAAACATTAAGGATAAACACGTACTTTGCTCATTTCCTTGGGTTAAGTATGGTATTTTAGAAAGGTGTGCACTCTCCCCATTATTCCCATCAAATTTTGAAAATGCAAATTTCAATCTGCATGTAGTCATAGAGAATATTTGACTTGTGTTTATTTGCATGGGTTAAAACAAACCAAAGTACTGAGTATAACTTATGGGAAAAATCTAATTTGTAAGTCTGTTTACATTTCAACTGAAATGACTTAAAAGTTAAGAATCATGACACTGTATCTTAGGGTATTTATTTTTCAACCGTAACTGACTTAATGAGAGAAATAGAAATATATTTTTCTGTTTAAAATTTTTGTATATAAAGATCATTAAAGCTGGGCTATCTCATCACCATTATTAAATTACTATAACTACTGCTGTGGGAGCTAGAATATATTTACTGGTGATTACTTCTCTACTGTATTTTATTCTAAAAAGATCTGGCTGTCATTAAGAAACAACAAATTAACCTCAATTTACAACTCTCCCTTCTATTTTTTTAAAAAGTAAATTTTAATAACTCATAAAAGCTAGAAATAACCTCAAATGTAGAACTGAGATATATGTTAATTTAGCCACAACCTGAGACTTACTATAGAAGTGTATTAAATGTGTACTATGCAAAGAAAGATCTAAAAGAGTACTATATAAAACCGGTGGCAAAATTTTCAGTGTGCTGCTTGCAAACTGGCTTCCCCCCCCCCAGGACTTCTATGCCCCATGCACTGTGCTCTGTTAGATGCCTGGCTATAAAATTGTGAAAATGAAGGCTTTTCTGGTAGCAAAAGGGTTAAGTTCTTTTTGCTTTACCAGTTTCAAATTACAATGAGAAGCCTCTTCTTTCCCAGCAGGGTTGTGCTTACATTACTCTTTAGATCTCCCTTGAAGAGGGCTGGTATATTTGTGCCTGCTGGAGGTGGAATTAACAGTTAGAAGGAGAAAGGGAGTGAATGGACTTACAGGAAGGTTTTCAAGTAAATTCAGGGAAACACATTTACTTGAATAGTACAACCTTGAGTCTTATTTTACACTAAGACGACACAAAAGACGTTAAAGTTATCACCAAGCTGCTGGACAAATATATATTCCAACACCAAGGTGCAGATCAGCATAGATCTGTGATTCAGAAATCAGGATTTGTCTTGGAAAGAGCTCAAGGGTTGAGAAGAACTCAAGAGCAAGTGAAGATAACTTTGGGAACTACAGTTTATCAGAAGATCAACTTTCGTTGATTCAAATACCAAAGGCCTGATTAGCATCAATCCATATAGGAATGCATAGGTCATCTGATCAAATACTATTAGCCTTCTTCTGCTACATCAATGCAGGAAAAACTCTTACCAACTGTGGATAATTGGAAATCCAAGTTTCAGCTTTCTTAGAAATAACTACTCTTGACATATTCCCAAATATTTAAAATAGGACAGGAAAAATCAGTGAGGATGTTATGTTCAGAAATGTCACTGTCATGAAGAATAGGTAAATTTGTTTTTTCAGCTACTGGGAAAGCATACCTCCTAGGAACTTAAGATTTTTTTTTTTTTTTTTAAGAGGACAAGAAGGACTAAAAATATCAACTTCTGCTTTTGGACAAAAATGCATCTGACTGTATTTCTACTTAGGAGTATTGTGGGTTTCCTCTGGAGCTGCTGGGTTCTAGTGGGTTATGCAAAAGGAGGTTTGGGAGACAATCATGTTCACTCCAGTTTTATTTATAGAAGACTACGGAACCACGAAAGACGGGAAATACAGAGGGAAATTCTCTCTATCTTGGGTTTGCCTCATAGACCCAGACCATTTTCACCTGGAAAGCAAGCTTCCTCTGCACCTCTCTTTATGCTGGACCTATACAATGCTATGGCCAATGAAGAAAATCCCGAAGAGTCGGAATACTCAGTGAGGGCATCCCTGGCAGGAGAGACCAGAGGAGCAAGAAAGGGATACCCAGCCTCTCCCAATGGGTACACTCGTCGCATACAGTTATCTCGAACGACTCCTCTCACCACCCAGAGCCCACCTCTAGCCAGCCTACAGGATACCAACTTTCTGAATGATGCTGACATGGTCATGAGCTTTGTCAATTTAGGTATGTTGTTCTTTTATTTGTTAAACTGTGTTATTACTAAGTGGAAGTTTTTCTAATAGTAAAGTAGCTGCCTGGTAGGTGGTCATGTTTATATAAAGTCATTTTCTATAACTCTCTTCTCTAGCTTCTGTTTCCTTTCTTTCATTGATACAATGTAAGATTGTAAGATTTTGCTTTAGGCAACAAAGTCATACACACAGGTACATATATTTAATTTTTTAAATATAAAAAGCTAAAATTAAACACTTACGGTTGGGTAGTTTTGGGTCCTTTTAGATCTTGTTAAAATTTCAGTCTTGCTTTAATGTATGAATAAACAGGCAATAGTCTACAAAAAAAAAGGAAAATTTATGAGGATAGTTGTGCTATGGGCAAAAAAATAATAATACAAATAAAAAAGAAACAAGCATTTGCAGATTGAAAACTAAAGTGACTTTCTGAAACATTTTTTTGTTAGCAACTTAACAAACATGTAAGTATACGTTTATATGCTACCTAAAAACTCTCATTTGGGCGAGTCAGCTACTGTGAAAATATCAACGTGCAATTAACTGAGATAAAATAATGCTGTAAAAGATTACTATCAAAGATTTTCAGGGAGAGATTCTGAAACTGTGAAAAATATTTTGGAAAAGAAGCTTCAAACTAACATTTCTTAACTTCTTAATGATGAAAAGGTATCATACCCATTTGATTATTTCCAGAAGCAAGAGAAATATAAAGCATGCTATAATGGTCTTTACTTATGCAAGAAATTTTCCTTTTCCTTTAAGATAAGAAATGAATTGAAAAATTCTTTGATGAGCGGCATTATTAGAGAATAATTTTTTTTAAATTATGTTTTACTCAATGCTGGTCCTTTCATGGTAGTTTTAAAATATTGACAATATCAAATGGTAAATTAGTGCCCAATATTTCATCTCTCAAAAATATTAAGGAATTACCAATTTAAAGAGACTTCACAAGGGCTGTAGTTTTAAAAAATGTTTTAGTAGAGGCTAAAGATGAAAATTCACTATCTTCAGACATTCAAAAAATAATGGTATATAGTTAGCTTTGAAGACAAATTTTATGAACAAATTTAATCAACTTGAAAGAATTAGAAACATTTTAATGTAAGAACTTTCAAAACTTTGTTTGAAAACTGCAATCTGCTTTGACTTAAAATTGACATGTTTTATTATACTTAATTAAAAACTTCCTTGTATAATATCTCAAAGAAAATAGTCTTTGAAAAGTCAGATAACAACAAATTCAAGTACATGAATGCTTTTATAAAACATGTTGCTTAATATGCTCTGCTCATTTGCTCTTAGCAATCACAGCATGAAGGATAAGGTGCTTAATAAATCATATTTCATGTTGCTAGAGACAAAGCTCTCATTATTAAGTTTTAGTAAGTCATCATTGGTTGCCCTAATCAGGTGTCCTGGAGGCGTTTTCTTCTACATATAATTAACAGGTTTCATTTGGAACTTTCAAGCCATTAAAATATGGCTTAGTTCTAAATTAGTTTGATTGCTTTTTCCTAGTATAAGTGGTATGCTATGTGGCTCATGGCATATTTTACTTTGTTGCAGTTTCTAAAGCATTATTCAATAATTTAAAGGAGTTTTAATATTCTAATAGAAGAATTTCAATCTAGCATGGATTTACATATGCATAAAATAAATCACTGAAAAAATTAGTTCAGGTCACCTAAAATCTAACAGGGCAGGATGTGTTACGTACTTTAAAAAACAATAACTCAGTCACGAATCTGTTCTAAAATATATATTTTATTGAAATCAAATATTTTGATCATTCACAAAAGAAATGTATTTGTTTTAGAAAGGAATTAAGTATGATTTTTGAATCTGTGTGCCATTACTTTTTATACATTTACACAAAATAAGAAAGCCAAAAACAATAATAAACAGTTTTATTCAGTGACTTCTAGGACTGTTTTTATCATTAAAGAATACTTACATTTTTAAATCAATGAAATTTTGGTTGTATTGTTTGGATTATACCAACAAAACAGTTTACTAACTATACCATGAAGCACAATTATTCATTTTACTCTAGAGAAACAATATCAGATATAAGCTTTAGGAGATATTTATTTTTATCATGCTTGAACTGCTGAATAGTGATTTATCCTCATTAATGAATCATATTATTTTTTCTTTATTTAATAATTCCAAACTAAATGTCTCATGTGAAATTACTGACAAATTGATTCTGATACTGAGTTTTTCCAAGTAGTCTCTGAGGAAAATTGAACCACAATTTTATTTTATCCTTAGACCTTGCCTTCTAATATATCCAAAGCTTACAACCAATCACTACTTAGTAAAAGGCTTTAACTTCTGTATTTCTTCCATAATAAAATAAGTCAAAGCAGACTTAGAATAAGGTAAAAGTGTAATATCATGATTAACTGCACTAAGAATTTCAGTGGTTCTTAATGTATCATTCATTAACAAATAGTATTTTTTTTAATGTTCTTATAAGACTCAGGAGGATTTTATTTATTTATTTATTTTAGTGTCTTAAAAGGTATGTATATAGTGGGGACTAAGGGCAAATGATCAAATTAGCAACAGGCAAGGGATTTGTATTGAGGAAGTCACCTGGATATTTAAATATGTGAAAAGAATCTGTTGACAGTTCCCATAATAAGCTTAATTACATTAAAAGGATATGGTAGCATCCTTTATATTAACGCAAATATGTGTCATTTTCAAGTCAAATGATGGATTTTCTTTATCTTATCATTCAGAAAGACATTTTTTCTAACATTAGTTTTGCTCATCAAGAATTAAATTAATTTAAACTCCGAATCATTTAACAAAATATCTATTTTTAAAAATTTCAGATGAGATTAATTTTTTGTTCATAAATGAAAAATAGATGAATATTTCCTAAAAAAAAAAAAATAAAATGTGAATAAATTGTCTTAAGGCCCATGTAAACAACTAAACATGAGAACAAGCACCTTATTTTGACCCTTAAGTTGTTTTAGTGATTTGTGCACTTTGAAGAGGCAAATATTAATTATTGTGTGAAGAGAAACTTTCCACTCTATTGGATTCATTATTTTTAGGCCAATTTTTGTCAGTCTCCTAGTGTCCAGCTCTTACAGGTTGACTCTCCTGCTTTGTCCCTAAAACTGTTGACCATCCCAGGCATCTTTGCTCAGTCAATACCATGTTATTTTGTTGAGAACAAAAATATCTTTCTGGTAAATCTTTTCTTTTTTAGCCATCTTTTTCAAAAATATTAAGGGTTAGTTTATATATCAGATATCTATGCAAATAAAAGGGAAGATTAGGGAACTTGCTTGCAATTTTAAGTAAATCTTGTTTACATTAAGATAAACACGTGGTGTATTTCTAAGATCTTTTAGTTAGAAAGCACTTTTGTTTGATTACTTGGCAATAGTACAATTAAAATGATACAACATTGTAGATGTTTTAGAGGAAAGTACAAAAAACAGTGAACACAGGAAATTTACTTTCATAGTATTCCTTGTCTACATGTATTTCTCTGGTAAAGACAAACTTTGGGTTTTTTTTAATGGTTTCTCATCATTCTCATCAAGTTGGCTTGGAGTCAAAAACTTCTTAGATATATTTCAAGAACATGCATTAATTCTAAAGCATGAAAGTACATGAAGGTGATGCCTAGATTTTTTCATATTTTATAACAACATATTTAGCACGTTAAGATAGGAAATAGAAAAAAAAATACTTTCAAAACTTTAAATTAAACCCTTCTCCTCTTACTTCCCCAAATCATTAAACTCTCCTGGTACTAGACGAAAAAAATGCTTATGTTCTCAGTTGACAGGTTTGAAAGACATCATTGATATTTATTGTTGCTTTTGGCTGACTCAAGTGCCCAGTGGAGAGGAATTTATACACAGATCTACCTAAAGATGCCTATCTGTGTAGTCTCTCCAACAGGGTTATTAACACTTGTGTAACATAAACTTACCTGTAAACACATGCAAGATTTTTTTTGGGGGGGGGGCAGTGATAGGAAAGGAGACAAGATGCTCTAAAACCATTATAGTACATATTCATGGATATGCCTGGAATAACAAATGCTGATATTGGGTAAGACAATATTTCTTTAACACCTTTAACTTTTGAAGAGAAAATAAGTTGCTGAGGGTGGAAATCTTTTTACTCTCTTCTTCAACAACCCTTGGCGTTCATGAATGTGACCCAAGGGATTCTTGTTCTTTAAAGCCACATTATTGTCAAATGATGGGCATGGCTGCAGCGATAACTATAATCATGTAGTTTAATTAAAAGCTTTTTGCTCATCTTAATGGTCACTCACAAATAGCCAGTTGTAAAAGTTTATTCAGAAGTAACAGCTGGAACTGTGAAGGTATGATAATATAAACGCAGAGGGCTTAGGGCTGCCTCACACACCACCTCCAGTTCCCTCCTTTCATTCTTCCATTTTTTCAATATTGCCTCCCTCTCCCACTTCCTCCCCTCACATTACTTGGCCTTTCCTCTTTAATTTGATGGTCTCTCTACCTCCAGGCTTTCTTGGCACCCCTCTCCTTACTGTCCCCACCCCTTCCTGGGGTCTGCCTTTGGTCCTTGTTTCTTCATAGCTGGAGGCTGAGATTAGCTGAAAATCAATTAGTTACAGCTTGATCATTTAGGTGCAGTCTCCTGTTTCTCTGGAGTTGAGAAGGAAAAGGTTATGATGTGCCAATTGCAGCCTCCACCCATCAGGAGAAAAGCTCCCCAGGGCATCAGAACTTCTCTGGCTGTTGCCATCCCCTGGAATTGTTTCTCCACCATCCCATTCTTCTTTGCCTCCTCACCTCTCCCTGAGGATCCCATTGACAGAACTTAATTGTTTTTGCCTTCCCTATTTTATTACATAATTAAAATTTAAAAGGGGAAATTTAAGGGAAAGTAAGAAAAAAAAAGAACTGCAACACTGAACAAAAATAACACTAAGAAAAAATGCAATCCTCTGTTAGTTTATAAAACACTTTAGCTTACCTTATTTTTATTTCACACTCATGTCACATCTGTGAAGAGATTATTTCCTTTTTTTTAAGTTGAGAAGAGAGGATGAGGGAGGATAAAAAGAACAAGAGCAGAGAACAATGAGGATGAGACAGAGAAAGAAATAAAATATATTTTTTTAAAAAGGCCCTTGGAAGAAAGAAAATGAATGAAATGAGTCATCCGAGGCTGGTCTTTGGGTGTGCAGGTAGAGGATGTGTTGGGAAATCCTCAGTCTACCTCATACTGACACAGCAGCTAATTCCACATCCCAACCACATCAGCTCCAGGGGAAAACCCTTTCATCCTTCCACACTAAAATACCAAAGTGGGGAAAAGGGAGGGGGGCTGTGTGTGTGTGTGTGTGTGTGTGTGTGTGTGTGTGTACAAGGAGCGTACAGACGGGCTACTCACATTTACAGTCATAAATAATGTAGTGGCTCAGCTTGAAAAAACCACAGGTTAAAGGAAGAGGCTTCCCTGACACACAGAGAGGGGCTGAGATCAGAGAAGCCTCTGAAAGGGTTGGAGCCAAACAATGAATCCCTTGTTCTAAGTCATATTTATGAGTGCTTCTTTGCACCTTAAGTTCATATTTTATTGGCTGGGCTGTGGGGTTTCCCCATTTGCTCATCTCTTAAAATAATACCCTTGGCTGAGATATCCTTTAAAATGTACCAGTCAGCGCTGACAAATGGCTCCTTTATTTGGGGAAAAGGAGATCTGTTGTGATTTTTGATGCCAGATTGGGATGTGTAAGATCCAGTTGTGGATCTTAAAGTTGTGAGAGGAAGGTAAAAATAATAATTGGAGTATTTACCTGCCTTTCTCAGAGATGTCTTACCCATAAGAGTCCATGTAATCGGTAGTCACCCCTGACTTGTAGGAGTCTTGTCTAAATGATTGTGGTAAAATTATACCTAAGAAATTGGAAACAAAATCTATTAAAGTGTGTAATGTTTAATATGAAGGAAAAAAACCCATCTCTGATTAGTCAGAAGGATCTCTAGTGGTTTGGGGAGAAAGGAAAATGACAACAACCCTCCATAACCAAGGAGAGGAAGGTAGTGAGTTGTGTAAACATTACATAAAAGTTAAAAACCAAGACCTTATATGATTTTAAATAATTTGGTTGGTATAGAGACTGAACTAGGGTATGTGCTATTTTATAATTTCTAAGATGGTGAAGATCCCTGTCTTCATGATGATGTGGCCTTTCATTTTTCTTTTAATGAGCAGCAAAGTGTTGGTCCTTGCAGTAGAAGAAACAACTGTATTTTAGAAATAAGTGAATCTAATTAAATTAACTCTTAGATACTGTGTTTATTTAACTTCTTTCTGGAAGTAAATAACTTTTATTGTTCTTGCTGTTTCCCGGCTTCCCCGGAGTTGTTAGGAATAAAGAAAATAGTTTGAGAAAGGCAAGATAAACGGATGCAAGTCTCATTTAGATTTTATTCAGAACTAAGAGACTGGTCAAAATCAAAAGATTTATTAACATTTACAAACACCGTCAGCTATTCTTACACTGTATGATATGAGAAATTCAGTTTTATTTGCTCTGCACAGGTTTTCTGTCCCTATTGTAACTTTGTGATTAGCCTTCCTATGTAGGAGACACTGTTATTGCCAGTCTTAAGTCCATGGTATATTACTGCTCACGTGGCTTTAAGGTTTAATTATAGATTCAACCTGATTGTGTTCCTTTCTGTTTCCATGGCAGAAGCAGTAGAATGCCTGGATTGGAATCTCATATCCTACACTTTCTAGCAATGTGACCTTGGGCAAGTTACTTAAATTCTCCCTGTGCCCCTGGTCCCTTATCTAAAAAATGCCAATAATAAGCATGTCTTCCTCATTGGGTGTGGAGAGGATGAAATGAGTGAATATGCATATAAATTTAAGAATAGCAGTTGGGACATAGTGAGCCCTCAGCAAATAGCTGTTATTGTTACTAGCGTTGCACGTCTCCAAAGGCTGCGCTGCATCGGCAAGAGTGGCTAAATAGTTTGTGGGGCCTCTTGTTCAAAAATGATCAAGAATTCCAACCTAGAGGAAGCAGAGTATAAGCTCAAGCATGAGGTCCTTCTGAGTGCGGGGCCCATGCAACTGCCCAGGTCACACACCAGAGAAGCCAGCCCTATGTATTTGATTACATGTTGTGACAGCAGGAACCATGCCCTATTCATCCCCTTTTTATCCCCAGGGGTGTATCAGTGTCTCAGAAGGAAAGAGACATAGCATGTGCAAGCTGAATCATCTGAGAAGAGTTTACCTAATGTTGTGAGGTTTATGATGTCCTGGGCAGAGCTTTCTGGCAAAATGGGATAATGCAGCACCTGGAAGAGCAGAGGAGCCTTCCTTCAGTACTTCTGGGCAGGGAACAGAAACAGTTACCAGAAAACTCAGAGGAGAGCTGCATGGGGAAGGTATTCTGACAGGAACTGTGGCTTTTGTGAGAGAGATGCCAGGCAGCCAACCTCTAAATACTCAGCAGGGAAGGCAACCAAGGACTAAATACTCAGCCCCTACTTTTCTGCCATGTTCTCTTTGGCACCGAAAGCCACAGGGCGATGGAGCCTACTGGTGGAGCTCATGAAAGTCCGCTTCCTGGTGCTGAGAGCAGAGGAGAGAAAGGTGGAGAGTGGATCTTGAGGCACAAACTGAAGATATTTGGCACAAATGGGTAAATGAATATTAGGTGTTTAGTCAATGGAAGTTCTAGAATCACTTCAGTTTCAGTGCAAGTTAATTATATGTCTGTGTATGTATATGTATGTGCACATATATGTGAACCTTCTTTGTCTTGCTAATTTATTATAAAATTCAAGAGATAATCATGATTTAGTGTGGGAGTTAATAACTTCACAAGTTAGTGAAGTGACAAAATAGGCATGACATGCTGAAAAAATTCTTAGATCGTATATGGATCAGTAATTTCATGTGCCATATTAAAACTATTTTAGAGCAAACTGAAATTAACAACAAAAAAACAAAAATCCGGGGAGAAGTAGCACTTGCAGATCCTAGGACAAACAGTGGACTACAATTGCCAACCAGAAAACTCAGTGTAGAAAGCACTAGCACATGCAAATATGCAGAGCAAATACCAAGAGCAGTCTATTTTTTCAATCTTTAGGTCTGCTTGTTCTCAATCCTGTGTCTTTCTTCCTGAAAAGACCCATGACTACGTGTTAAAGCGTTTTGAATTCTGAGTGGAATGAGACGTCTCCTCCACAGTTAATGTTGCAGGCAGAAATAATGTTAGGATGAGGCAAATTGGGATTATTGTTGTTCTTTGCTACCCGTCCTTTCCTCGGGCAGTGTTCTTGGGACTCAGCGAGGCAGAATTTACTGGAGGAGCAGGTATGGCTGCAGTTTACTTCTCATGAATAACCGACTGCTAAGCCTTGAGGTCCAGAGCCTTCCCCCCACTGCCCTTGAATCACACACAAGCACACAGGAGAAGGGCCCCTTTCCAGTATCGTCTACGTTCCCCTTCAAAGTGCTAAGGGTGGTGATTTTAACCCGATTTTACATCTGTAATTATCACAAGCAGCGGAAGAGAGGGTTCAACTTGGAAACTGTGTTGCTTCCTCTACAAATGACCTTGATGTGGGCACTGAAGACGCATTTAGTAGGGAAGCAGGAAGGTCTGGTTGGCAATGAAATCGGCTTTAGGGTTCATGTCTTGTAGAAGTTTTCTGTGCTCAGAGGGAAGAGGGATTATTTAGTTCTTTGACTATCTCAGTAGGGTGTAAGCATAGGGCTTTTCGGATAACAGCTTTGCATACAGCTGCATATCCTTGAGCAAATTGTGTCCCTTTTACTGGAACTGTTGCCTTCCTCTGTCAAGTGGAGATCCTAATACAGAAGTGTCCTCAATGAGGTAAGGTTAAAGACCGTAAACCTTCATGAGAGAAGTGCTCAATTCACAGCCACCACTCCTACGACAACTGCTTCTACTAGAGTAGAACCTATGGTGTTCTTGTGTCGGAGGAGATCGACACCCAGTCCGCCAGTCTTGGACAAGTAAATCCTTGCTGAAATTGCGGAACATTATGCACATGACTTTTCCTCTACCCAAAAGAAAATGAACCCTTGAATTTCCCTGACTCTGTCTCGGAGTTGGGCTGTTGGTGGTTTATATTTCCTCATCAGGGTGTCCTGGGAAAAAAAAACCAGTCCTCGACAGAGCCTATAGGTAACTGTGGGGCTTCCCTTTGAGCGCCCAGGGGCAGCAGTTTCTGTGATGTACCGCTGAAAGGTGCTTTTCATGTTACCTTAGTTCCAGATATTACCTGTTCTATTTCCTTGTCTGTTATGGGGAAGGGCACACTGATTGCAGGCCGAAGTAATAATATACAATTAGAAAATATTTGGTTGCGAAGGCATAGGCACTCTCTAAAAGACCCTTTGAAAGAAGGAAAGAAGTCTCGAGGAGTTTTAATGCTTATTTTCATAAGTCAACTTATTTTTTTAGTTTTAATATTTTAAAAAGTTGATTTATGATGAAAATCTTGGTGAATAAGCTCCTGAACTCTAAATAGAAAAGCTGCTCTGTTCAAATGATCACGGAATCCAGGAAATTTTTGTATTGTGTGTAACTCAAATCGTGTTTGAATGTATGTTTTTCTAATTTGTGGCAGTTCTTATTACTATTTGTATTATCATTATAACTTTGTTTCTATTTAATACCAGTTAGCCTTAAGTATTTTGACTTTCCTAGACTGGGCTGTTTTTTGTTTTGTTTTGTTTTTGCAGATGACAGTCACATCTTTTTATTACTTTTCTTGAATTGCTTTGTGTTACAATATTTTGAAGCAGGATGGGAACTTACGGGTTTGATCTGAAAAGTTGAACAAGAGGCATACATGTTTACAGTATCCATATTGTAAAGCCATCACATTGATTTTTGATATTTTATAATACATTGAGTGGGAAAATATGAATTTACTGGGTTTTTTTTCATGATTTGATAGCATGCTGAAAGATTATCTTGGCTAAATATTTCATTGTGATGAGTAAAGTTCTTAAAATAAAATATGGATTCTAACTATATGTGTGTGTATATATATATATATATATATATATATATATATATATTGACCTATTCAAATCAACATGTAAGATGTTTCTCTTCTACATTGCTGTGTCAAAGCAGTTATCATTCTACTGTTATCAATTACTCTGAGGGAGAACTTACCGGAATTAAGCAAATCATTATCATTCTGTTGTGTGTGCCTGTGATACATTTAAAGTATAGGACATTGTCACATACATATCATTTAAATTATGGTCTAGTTGTAGCAGTAGTAATTAAAGCAACGAAAGCAACAATAAACATAATCCCTATGCCAGAAACTGGACTGAGCAATTTGCATACATTATGTCAATTAATTTGCATCTCAATTGTATGCATAAATATTTTTCTTCTCCTATTTTGTTGATGTGAAAATTGAGACGTGATCAGAGATTCAATAACTTACAAAGGTCACCCAACTGGTAAATGGCAGAATCTGTACTGGAACCGTGATCTGTCTGGCTACTACTCTTTAGCTTGGTAACCTACTCTCAAAAAATGTGTAATTTTTAATCGCAGTGACGATAATGGTTTATACTTCTGGAAAGCATCTTTATGTACCTTACGTGGTTTTATCTGCCTCGCTTCAGTGTCTAGCACTCGCGGAAGTAGATATGATTCCACAGTCTACAGCTCTGAAAACTAGAGCTCTGAAAGGTCATTCATTCAGTCATTTGACAAATAGAAGCTGATTACCTACTAGGGACCAGGCACTGTGCGAAAGACTGTGCCTGTTTTACTGCCAACATCACAAGGCAAGAGAAGCGAGGTCTAGGCCCAGAATCCCTGGTTCTTGTGCCAGGATTTTTTTGCTCAATGTCACATACTTTGAAAAAATCCACACAAAAATTCCAGCACCATGTACAATTAAAAGCACTCACCAGCATTATTTGCAAGAATGTGTTTTGTTATTTAAGTAACCAGGTACAATGAACCTTCTGGGTATAGGGAAAATATTTTTCAAATCTCAATCCCTTTAAATGAATGTAAAATAAATAAATAAGAGCCCATTACCAGCAAACAGAACCTTAGGAAGACTGTTAGTCCAAAAGGCAAAGAACAAAGGTAGAACCACGCTTCAGCAAAGCTTAGGGGCTCTTTCAGAAACCTGTGTTTGTAGCTGTGGGGTTTTTTATTCGTATGGAGGTTCCAGTGATTTTAAAGGTAGTATCTAAAAGCACTGTTTGCTTACTGCACATTCCAGAGCATACGTTTGGCTTAAACACTCATTGTTTATTTGTGTTGTACTGAGGAAAGAAGGGCAAAATGTCATACACTTTTTCAAAACGAAGTTGTTTGATCTGGCCTTCATCTCAACCCCTGACCTTACCTCACTTCTTCATTTGTGTGCTAACAAGGTTGTGTCCAGTGTTTACTTTGTTACTGTACACACTGAACATGATGTGGATTCGAGTGATACTCCGAGTCAGTGGAGACACATTTTATAAAGTCAAAACTGGTAGAGTGTTCCAAGAATTGGTATAAAGACCTCTTTGATTAGGTTGCTTTGAATTTACTCAGGATATTAGGCATTAGGCAATTATTGCTTCACGTTTGAAGTGACTGTGGGGGAAAATGGCCTAATATTTTACTAGTAGGTTACTCTTCACCATCAGGCTGCTGTGCCTGGGGAGTAAATATTTTCACAAAACACAAATCCAAGTCTGCTGACCCGCCATCACTGTTATTATCAATCCACAAAACACCAGATTCTCCAAGTGAAATACTAAGAAGAGGAAAAGCACTCAAGACGGATCATGGTTTCTGCTCTCCTTGGAATTTGCTGTCTCCCATAGGTAGCATGTATCCAGTGCTCATGAAGCACAGGACAGGGCGCTATCAGCCTTTCAAGTGTTCACTCATTTGACTCTCACAAAATGATCCATTCAGAGATGAGGAAAGTGAGACCCAGTGATGTTACACCTTGTAAGAGGAGGAACTGGATTCAGAGTCCAAGCTCTTCACTGCTGTGCCGGGTCGCCTTTGTGAATGCAATTGGGAAGGCTGTGATTGGGACATTGTTTAACCTCTTTGTAAAGTTCTATGTATTTCCCCATCACTTCTTGTACTGAAATATTTTCACTTCATTAGCCATTCTTCATATTTTAGGGAAAAATTGCTAAATAGTGAGCTTACCAAGAGTCTTATCCCTGGAATTGGGCTCTTACAGGCCTTCCTCTGAACTGGGAGGCCGTGGCCTTTTGAAGAAGGCAAATATTCACACTACTCACAGGCAGAGGGGCAGGAAGCTCTTTGCAGACACCAACAGTACTGACCCTGGGGCCTGCAACCAGCTGAGGGAAGGAAAAGTAATCTGTGTTGATTCCCAACTTCAAAAGATAGACTTGACATGAAGAAGAGTGACGTTTAGCAAAATGGAAGAGCGGCAGAACCTCAAAGTTACAAACAGTAAAAGACCTCAAAAGCTGAGGTTGGAGATTGGAGCAAACCAATAGTGGTTGATTTGGATGCTGGGCAGCTACCAACTTGCTGGCCAGTATCGAGGCCCCTCGAGCATGCTGTCCTCTAGCCTCGGATGAATATCCTTGGCCTACCTAATTATTGGCCGGAGAATCTCATGAGAAACCTGCTAAAGTGGAAGTTTGGGCCGCAGGACCCCCTACAACCTACAGATTAGGAAATTCCTCTTGCTGAAGGTAGAACTCTGGCCTCTGCTTCATCCAACTAGTTACAGCTGACATCCCCTCTGTGTTCTACACAACGCTGGACCCTCCACAGCTCATACACATCTCTTGATCTGTAGCAGCTATAACCCTGTCTCTGGCATGTGTAAAGTGAGCTCCTTTCACATAACTCACTCATTTCCCCCGTATCAAGTGAAAGCTAAATATATTCTTTCAGCTCCTTGGGTGTATTATGAATTAGAGGCTAAGGCCTTGGGATAATTAATTTTTTTTTCCAAAAGGAAATATTTTGGGGTTGACAACATTTCTCAAAGCGAAATGATAAAGTTCTTGAAGACAATTCATTTTCAGCTCTCCTCAGCAATCATTCCAAGCAAGGAAAGTCAAGAGGAACTATAAAAAGCAGATATCATAGCTAACATATCAACCTGTACCCAAACTCCTGAGCATTAACCTCTGCTTTGCAAAGCAAGCCAAGAGTTAGCTGCAGAGTAAAGATGAGCATTTAGGATGTCACCTGCTACTTTGTAACACTTCTGTTTCTTTATCTCTTTCTCTATTTGCCTTTACCTAACCACACCTACACAATCTACGGATTGTAATATAAGAAATATCAATAGTATCAGTATTTGATTTTTAATTACTTAGACTGATTACTTAGGAAGACATATGATAAAATTATTGCTTATGAATAGGTCAAAATCATATTTAATTTTAATTCAACTTTCATTGACACATAATAATTAAAGCACATGCTAAGTCATAATTACTTAAATCTCTTGGGCACTTCAATCACAATCCGAATTTCCTAAAGTGTACTTTTTTTTTTTAAAGATTTATTTACTTGAGAGAGAGAGCATGCGCGTGAGTGGGGGAGGGGCAGAGGGAGAGAATCCTCAAGCAGACTCGCCGCTCTGCCCGGAGCCCCATGCAGGGCTGGATCTCACCACCCATGAAATCATGACCTGAGCCAAAATTAAGAGTCTGCTGCTTAACTGACTGAGCCACGCAGGTGGCCCTCCTAAGTGTATTTCATTGAGAGCATTGCCACGTCTTCTTAAGAGTTGTTATCTGAAATTTTATAGTCAAATAAGTTTGGATTGTGCTGAGAGACAGTAATTAAATTGATTTTGATATTTCCAAGAGGAAACGTCTCAGTATCTTTATTATGCTGATGAGCATTGTGAATCTCTGCAAAGATTATGAACCATATGCTCATATGGTTTCACATGCACATTGCACTCTGAGACTCACCTAACTGAGCACCATGGGTGCCTAGAATTATGGAGAACTCACTCTGAGAAATACTCTTCCATGTGGAAATACTAGTTTATAAAAGCCATTTTGGAGATAAAGCAAGCAGAGCATTAAGATCATATAATTTATTGACACTGTGGTTACTTTATATCCAAATTGAAAAAAAGCAAGAAAAACATTTTAATTCCACTGTCTAGAACCAACCATTGTTCATACTTTTATATATATTTCCTTCTATACTTTAAAAATACATCTTTTTCATCAGGTTGAACAATGTTTATATAATGTGTTGTACTCTTTATTCTTAATTTTTTTTTTTTTACCATTTAAGTATCACTAATATACACTGTTATATTAGTTTCAGGTATAGGATATGGTGATTGACAATTCTATTACATTATGCAATGCTCACTACAATAAGTGCAGTTACTTTCTGTCAACATACATAGTTATTACAATATTATTGACTGTGTTCCCTGTGCTATATTTTTCATCTCCCTTGACTTGGTTATTTTATAACTGGTAGCTTGTACCTCTTAATCCCCTCACCTATTTCACCTATCCCCCCCACACCTCTCTCCTTTGGCAACCACCAATTTGTTTTCTGTATTTTTGAATCTGTTTGTTTTGTTTTTTAGATTCCACATATAAGTGAAATCATATGGTATTTGTCTTTCTCTGTCTTATTTCACTTAGCATAATACCCTCTAGGCCTAGCCATGTTGTCATAAGTAGCAAGATCTCATTCTTTTGTGTGGCTGAGTAATATAGCACATCTTCTTTATCCATTCATCTGTCGATGGACACTTAGGTTGCTTCCATATCTTAGCTATTGTAAATAATGCTGCAATGAACATAGGAGAGCGTATATTTTTTTGAATTAGTGTTTGCATTTTCTTTGAATAAGTACCCAGTGTGGAACTACTGGATCATTTGGTGTTTTCATTTTTAATTTTTGGGGGAACCTCCATGCTGTTTTCCATAGTAGTTACACCAATTACATTCCCACCAACAGAGCACCAGGGTTCCCTTTTCTCAACATCCTCACCAATAGGTTTTATTCCTTGTCTTTTTGATACTAGCCATTCTGACAGGTGTGAGATGATACCTCATTGTGGTTTTTTTTTTTTTTTTTTTAAAGATTTTAATTAATTTATTTGACAGAGAGAGAGATAGCGAGAGCAGGAACACAAGCAGGGGGAGTGGGAGAGGGAGAAGCAGGCTTCCCGCCGAACAGGGAGCCCGATGTGGGGCTCGATCCCAGGACCCTGGGATCATGACCTGAGCCAAAGGCAGACGCTTAACGACTGAGCCACCCAGGCGCCCTCATTGTGGTTTTGATTTGCATTTCCCTGATGCTGAGTGATGTTGATCATCTTTTCATATATCTGTTGGCCATCTGTAGGTCTTCTTTGGAAAAATGTCTGTGCAGGTCGTCTGCCCATTTTTATTTGGATTATTTGTGGTTTTTTGGTGTTGAGTTGTATAAATTCTTTACATATTTTATTTTTTTATTATGTTCAGTTACATATTTTAGATGTTAACCTCTTATTGGATAAATCATTTGCAAATCTCTTCTCCCATTTTGTAGGTTGCCTTTTTGTTTTCTGGGTGGTTTCCATAGCTGTGTAAAACATTTTTATTTTGGTGAAGTCCCAATAGTTTATTTTTGGTTTTGTTTCCCTTGCCTGAGGAAACATATTCATAAATATGTTGCTAAGGCTGATGTCCAAGAGACTACTGCGTATGTTTTCTTTTAGGAGTTTTATGGTTTCAGGTCTCACATTTTAGATCTTTAATTAATTTTGAGTTTATTTTTGTGTATAGTGTAAGAAAACGGCCCAGTTTCATTCTTTTGCATGTAGCTGTCCAGTTTTCCCAGAGCCATTTATTGAACAGACTGTCTTTTTCACATTGTATATTCTTGCCTCTTTGTCATAGATTAATTGACCAAATAGGCATGGATTTATTTCTGGGCCCTTAGTTTTTCTTGATTTTTTAGTATATGATTTTTCTCATTTGTTCATTTGCTCTTTGTGAGCACATTTTTGATGACAAATATGATTTCACCTCAATAATTCACCATTTATATAAACATTCTTTTATTACAGGGCATGCAATTTTTCCAGTTTTTACTATCATATATTCTGTTGCAATGTTTATCTGTATATATGTTTTGTAAACATTGCTACACTTTCTGATCATTTCCTTAAAATATGTTCTTAGAAAATGAATCATTCAAATGAAAAGTACTATGATTTTTTAAATCTCCTGAAATATATTACTAAGTTGTGTTTTAACAAATTTGTTTTTTTAATACGTGCACCAGCAAGTAAATGCTAATGCTATTTTATCAAACTGAAACCTAAATTAAATATGATATATTTACACTCTTAATAATCTAAAACTTATGTTTTTTTAAAATTTGTATTTCTGCTGAGATTGATTTTTTATATGTCTGTTAGCCACTTATATTTTCTCTTTGGGAAGTTTTATGCTATTTTTGTTCACTTTTTTTAATTTGCCTTATTTCATGGTTGCTTATGCTTAGAAATCCCTCCTGTGACAGGATATTTAATAATTATTCACCTTTTCCCCATTTTTATGCTTGATTTCTTACTTTTCCCCTAACTGGTCTTTTGCATATAATAGTCACATAAAAACATTTTCAAATACTTAAGAGTTTGTAAAATATATCTCCCACATTCCATTTTAGAAAGAATTGCTCGAAGGCATGCCATGGCAGATTACTGAAATAGAAATTAAGAAGAATGGGGAATTCATGGTCTTCGAGGAGACACAGTTTAAGAATTAAAATCAGCTGAGCAAATGGATTTGATCTAAATAAACTTATGCCCAAATGCTCTGTAATTTAATTATAAAACATGCAGACACATATGACCTAAGAACAATTGGAATGCTGAAGTGTCCTAAGTATCTCATAGATTATACTCCATTAAAGGCCCATTTTTGGGACTGGAGGGAATGAGTACTAAGTACGTGCACATATTATGTTTTAATGCAACAGCAATTGCCAACATTTGGCCACAAATTACATCCCCCGGTTTAGTATCCAAGTTTGATTTTTTTTTATTATGTTAATCACCATACATGACATCATTAGTTTTTGATTAAAGAGGGCACGTTCTGCATGGAGCACCGGGTGTTATACGCAAATAATGAATCATGGAACACTACACCAAGTTTGATTTTTGAGTCTAAGCCTTCGTTGCTTAGAAGAAGCCCAAGATATTTCAGAATCACTTTTTTTGTCATCCGCGGTTATTTAAATGATCTCAATAATTGTGGTATATTCACAACCCAATTTCATCACCTTAACCTCTTTCGCACCTTCCAGGTTGAGAGCGACATCTGAGGTTATGGAAAAGTCCCAGGGTACATCTGTGTATTTGTTAGAGCTAAATCTGGTCTCTAAATCAGGTTTCTTCATTATACATGTTCATCATTTTATCAACCTCTCTTAGCTTTGAAAAGTTTTCAATCATACATGATTTACTTTCTGAGTTTTGATACTGTAACATGGTGTAGCTTTTAAAAGACATTTCAGAAACAGAGATCCAAATTTAGATATGATAGTGTGCTAACTGCAATAGTAACTCGACTGAAGTGACAATTGAATAATTAGATAAATTCTGAATCAAAGAATAAAGTGTCTGAGACCTGTGCAAGTAGAAGAAAGCAGGGGTCAGAATTTTATGATAGCAAGTCTAGAATTCCAGGGACAATGAATGACATGGAACAGAACCAGTCACTATGATCACAAACTCTAAAACTCAACCAAGCTTCAGCACTGTTCTTTATATGGAAAGTGAGAAATCAAAATGCATAAAACATCCAATTCTGGAAGTATGAGTAAAAGTTGGTAGAAACAAAATTGTAATATGAACTCTTACCACACATTTAAAACTGCATAGTAGAGCACACACACAAATGTAATGATATACCTGAATAATGTAATTAATAAAGTTGAATTAATTGACATATCTCAAGGATTGCACTTTGAAATATATTGACATGTGTCAGATGGTGTAAAGATACAATTTTTTGAGATTCCATGAAATGTTTAGATAAATCGCTAATCACATGATATATAAATTTTAAAATATAAAAGTTATGGATATCCAGAAGCACATAAAACTATGTTCAGCATCATCAGTTATTAGGAAAATGCTAATTAAAACTGCAGTAAGATGCCACTACATGTCCTAGAAATGGCTAAAATGGAAAAAGGAAAAAAATAAAAACTCAAAACACCGACCAGTGCTGGCAAAGATATAGAGCTCTCATAAATTGTTGGTAAGAATGCAAAATGATACAGGCACTTTAAAAAAATCGTGAGTTTCTTGTATATTACACATACACTTGCCATTGTGACCCAGAAATCTCACTTCTAGATATTTACCCTAGAGCAATATTATCTTAGGTCACACAAAAACCTGTACATAAATGCTTATAGAAGCTCTAGTCATAATTACCCAAAGCAGAAAGAATTAATTGTCCTTCAATAGCTGAATGGTTAAACAAATAGTGGTATATCCATTCAATGAAATTCGCAACAATAAAAAGAACTATTGATATATGCTAAAACAGTTAAATCTAAAATACATTTTGCTAAGTGAGACATATCAGACCCCAAAGGCTACATGTTGTATGATTTCCTTATATGAAATTCTGGATAAAGCAAAACTCTGGAGATGGGGAACAGATGAGTTTTTGCCATGGATTAAAGGTAGGCAAGGAATTGACTACTAATGGAGCTGAGAAGCAGTGATGGAACCATTCTGTGTTTTGATTGTGGCGGCAGTCATAGAACTCTGCGTTTGCCAAAAGCCATAGACCCACTAGCATGTTTCCTTTGTAAAAGTAAATTACAGGGGACTCCTGGTTGCCTCGGTCTGTAGAGCATGAGACTCTTGATCCTGAGTTCAAGTCCCATATTGGGTGTAGAGCTTACTTAAAAATCGCAAAGAGGTAGGCATTTCATATGTTATATTTTATAATTAAATATTCATAAAATATAGAATAACTTTTCAAAAAATAAATCTTTGGGCTAAATTAAGAGAGAAGTTAAATGTTTAAGGAATAAGATTTAGAAAATGCCATAATACATGAAAACTTATCAAAACATAACAGTGGTTGCCAAAGCTAAACTCTGTGATAAATTCATGCCTTCCGAGCTTGTGTCCTAAAAGAAAAAATGGAAATAAATATAGATAAATAAATTAAGCATTCTAGAGGTTCCTGGGTGGCTCAGTCATGATCCCAGTGTCTTTGAGTTGGAGCCCCATGTCGGTCTCCCTGCTCAGCGAGGAGTCTGCTTCTCCCTCTCCCTCTGCCCCTACTCCTGCTCTCTCTCTCGCTCACTCTCTCTCAAATAAATAAATAAAATCTATAAAAAAAAATTAAGCATTCTATTCAATATACCCCATAAATCCTAAAAAGGTGACATACAGAAATAAAAACAAAATTTACTGAATGAGAAAACAAACTGTAGAAGTAATTCATCTAAGAGCTGTTAATTCAGAAGACCAAATAATCAACAAGCTTCTGGCAAATATTCGCAAAATAGTAAGAAAAGAAAATACAAAGAGAAATGATATATAATTATAAATATTGATTTAACACTTTATAGATTACTACATTAACTCTATGCTAATAAGCTGAAAATCTTAATGACATACCTCAGCAATTGAGAAACATGAATAAGTAACCAACATTGGTAATTATTAAAAGTTTGATCAAAACATTATTTTTTCAAAGTTTTGAAGTTTTGTCATTTGTGGAGGGGTGAAAAAAAATGAAACAGAAAGTGAATGCTGCATAAACTGGCCTAGAATGCTAAAAACATGGCTACCTAGAAATTTTTAATAAATTAGCACACTTGGATAAGAAAATAGGAAAAAGAGATCATTTACTGCATGGCAGAAATCTTAATTAAAATTACTTGCAAATCAAATTTGAAAATCCTGTGGCAAAATCTTAATTAAAGTACTTGCAACATGAAATTAAATGTAACTTCAAATAGTCATTTATCTTTACCAGTTTAGCTTGATCCTAGAAATGAAAGGATGATTTAGTATCAGGGAATCTGTGAATTCAATAAATTACATAATCTTAGTTGATGGCATACCTAGAATACTAGACACTCAGAATAGATCATTTTAACATCTTGCTTCTCTATGCGACAAATTATTTTCAATAATAATCATGAAATTAATCCAGTAAAATAAAACCACAAAAATATAGTAAAACTTTTTTTATTGAATGACATATATATACACATATTCATATATATGTATGTTTGCCAATAAAATAATTTAAGATTACAGTATAAGAAAAGAGGTACTAAATTAACATTTGTAAATCATATTAATGCATTTTTTGAAATGAAAATAAAGAAAAATACTGACCAATATCAACATATTGGTCAAAGACATGAGAAATAACATTAGAGTTTCTGTTTTCAAGCCTTCTGCAAATGATTTTTTTTAAAAACTATATTTATGTTTGGCAGCAGTATAGTTATTTTTGTCAATTTGTTTTCACTCCTACTTGATCAAAGAATAATTTTTATAAATTTTAATTTTGAGAAGTTACTTTTCGTACAGCAACAGATACGCAAATAGTTAAGGAAAGTCATAAACGTATGGTTAAATCTATTTTGAGAGTCACAAAATCCTGTTTTACTTTTCTAGAAATTGCAACTCTAGCTATCTGTGTTTCCTTGGATTACTTCTTCTAGTGGCTTTCAAATGTTGTCATATTTGAAATTTTTCTGCTGAAATATTTTCACCAGAAAATTCATAATAAAATTCTGTTGTATTTGGTAAAAACTTCTGAAGCTCATAATGGTTCAGAATTGTTTGAGCTTGCTCTGGGTGCTATTTGTGTCACTGAGTCATGTGGCACTACATATTTCTGCATTTAAGCAGATTAGGTATAAATAATGAAAGCATAGTGATTGTAAAGGAAAAATATAACTGAACTTAAATTCTTACCCATGGGCATCGGTGTTGACTATCTAACCAACAGTTCTCCATATTAACCTCCACATAATACAGTGTTTATTAAGGGATAGATAACAAAAAATGTGCTAATTTGAAGCTTACATATATATTATGAAAATACAACAGTAACAATAACAATTTTTTTGAACTTTGATCAACACAAAATTATTTCTGGGAGGAACATTTTATCACTAACACTGTTTAGGATTACTGAGGTCTGGTGATAATAAAAAGCAGAGTGACTTAGGGTTGGTTGTATTATTGTCTTTAATGAATCCCTTTATATTCTGGCCCTGGTGTGGAATGTTTCTACCGCCTACTCTTGGTATAACAGTGATCTTAATAGGAAGTTAATGGTGCACAATAAAAAGTCAATCCTTGATTCTGTTGGAGAGAGAAAGCTAGGAATGGAAAGATATTTTACTCACATGGCAAAATCTATCACAAATTGATAGCAAACATTTTAACACTAAAGACCTGGCTATTAAAAAAAAAAATACAAACTAAACAACAAAACGACAGCATCGCCATCAATAATTAACAGGTCTGGAAGTTCTGAAGAATGCAATAAGTCCAATTATATATAGTTAACCTTATTGTTTACTTTGGGAATCAACTGAAAATGTACTAAATAGATCGGTTTGGCTAAATGAGCATACATAAAACTAAAACTAAAAACACACAGATTCCTTGAATATAAACAACCAGTTAAAAACTCTGATGAGAGAATTACATCCCAATGACAGTAGAAAAGTAAAATCAAACACTAACATAAAGACATGAAAAGTTTAACTGGAACCCTTAGCAAGAACATGAACAACCTTTATGACTAAAACTTTATGTAAATAAAAAAGTTATAAATAAATTCAGAGGCAAACCATTTCCCAAGTAAGAAGGGAGGTGGAAAATATTGTCTTTGTAAATGAATATGGATTTACTATTATTCCAATTAAAACTCTTAACTGAATCTTTTTTGGATCTTGACAAAATATACTCAAATTCCTCTTGAAATGAAAATTAGATCATATCTAGTTGAATAGGAAGTTTAGGAATCTTCCTATGAAATCTTAATATACATTGTAAGGCCTTATCATGTATTATAACATATTATAATGAGATAATAGTAGAAGCAATGTAATATTTGTATATAACAAGGTATATATCCATGAAACAGAATAGCTAAGAAAGAAACACAACATGCACAATAATTTAGTATACAATAAATGCATACTTACAAATAAAAATGGCATTAATATTTATTAGTTAATTAAATTAATTTTATTTTGACATATGACATTGTATTCATTTTAGTTGTATAGCATGATTTTCATATAGGTAGATACTGTGGAATGATTGCCATAGTACACTTAGCCTCTGTCACCTCATAGAGTTACACATTTTTGTGTATGTGATGAGAGTCTTTAAGATCTACTCTCTTAGCAATTTTTAAATATACAATACAGTATTGCAACTATAGTCAGCATGTGGTGAGGTTAATGTTTATTTTGAAGCATTCGTTAGGGGAGAAAGTTCTACTATTAATGGAAATGGAAAAAATCTTGGAAAAAATAGCTAGTTTCACTATATCACAAATGAGCATTTTTTCCACCTAAGAAAAGAAGAATAGATTTAAAAGATCAATATCAATTGGTTAAAAAATTTGTAACAAACAACAATGTAAATGTTACAAATTAAATATATAATGAGCTTATATAAATTAGCATAAGCACAGGGCTCTAACAAATAAAAGAGTAGGGAATATAATAGAGATATGGATCAAACTACTGTTAAGGAATAAACAACTACTTATGCATATGTTTTGAAAATCTATCACAAAATGCCCAGGAGAAAATGACCAGCTTCCTCCGGAGAGCTTATTCTCTGGAAATTAAATTTGTAGTAATTTTCTAATTTTCTTTTTTATATTTGCTACTACTTTTCAAAATGGCATATAATGATTATATATTTTTATCATCAAAAATAAATAAGTCTTATTTATACACCAAAATTTATTTACTTTCTATATTTCATATAAGTTCCAGAATTTTCTCCATGCCTTCTACTCTTTCTTATTGAGCCCCTATTATTTACAGATCGAGATTTTTATATAGCATGCTTCCTGAATTGGATCAATTTCAGTAGAGTGAGGATAGATAGATAAATGAACAGAAAAATTTTCTGAATTTTCTGCTTGGTACATTAAAAAAAGTCTATCCTTAAATTTTTTTTTCTTTTTTTGGTAGTGGGAGGTATGAAAATCTGGGTCAATGCCTTTTTATTTTCTGAATTTACTGGAAAATTAATAGAGTCATCAACTCTCTTGTAGACTCATATGCTCGAGATATTTTTGCAATGAAATATACTTCTTAAAGATCTGATATAGCCCAAACTTAAAAAAAGAAGGCTTTTCATTTTTTAAGGCATATTTCCTATGATTTACTAGAGGAAACAGGTAGAATTCTTGTGATCAGATGCTTTCTATGACATCTGATCAGAGTAAGAACAGCCATGACTAGTGTTTAAAATTAACAAGTACTTTTTGTAATACTTGATCCTTTTAGGTTGATTTTTATTCTTTTTAATTTATTTTTTAAAGATTTTATTTATTTATTTGACAGAAAGAGACAAAGCGAGAGAAGGAACACAAGCAGGGGGAGCGGGAGAGGGAGAAGCAAGCTTCCCGCCAAGCAGGGAGCCCCCTGTGGGACTCGATCCCAGGACCCTGGAATCATGACCTGAGTCGAAGGCAGACGCTTAACGACTGAGCCACCCAGGCACCCCTGTTGATTCTTATTTTTATCAAAATTATACATGCATATGTTTTAAATGATGACATGAAGATTTAAGAAAAATAAGAAGTACTCTCTATTTTCCAAGCCCAAAGATTCTTTTAAAGTTTGGTGACTTTGCTACCCATACTCCTCTCCAGAAATATTCTAATAATATTCCCTGGGGTTGGAAACCTGCTCTCCATACCCCTTCTAGAAGTATTAGCGACCACCCCTTACCTCCAAGAAGGAACTGGTTTCCGACCCCCCTCCATAGTCTTGGGAAATCTTTCTGTTCTGTCTTGCTGTTCTTACCTATTTCCCCTCAAAAGGGTTAGCCTCTCTCCATCTCTGACATACTTAGCATAATCCCCTCAATGACATTAAGTTAGAGACATAAAAAAAAAAAAACCCCCACACCCCCCCCCCCAAAAAAAAAACAGGAAGGGAGGTTGCTTACAGGTCACCTCTGTTTTCTATCATAAAACATAATCATCCCCTGAAAGAAAAGATAGCACAAAGACCTATCTGGCTGTTTGGAATGGGGAAAGGAAAATTAAGAAGAAAATTATAAACAGCTTTCTATTTCCTTACTCTATTAAAACTAGTCAAAGATACAACAAACCACAACATTAGCAGTTCATGCCACTCTGCACTCTGCGGAATATACAGAAGTATGGGACACAAACCTCCTTAAGGAGTTTATAGTCTGTTAGAAAGATTAAGACAATAACTTGGGTAATAACCACCTATTACTATGACCTACTTTGCATTCCACAAAATGCCAGATGCTGTATATACATTTTATCATTTAAACCACTCTACACCCTGTAAGGTGAGTCCTGTTTATTACTCCCCATCTGCAGATGAGGAAATTGGGGCTTGGAGAGGCTAAATCGATGTTCAAAGTCACACAACTAGTAAGAAGATGAGGTTGGAACTTATTCTTCCAACCACCATGTCAGACAGCTTCCAGATACACATTTAGTAGATGCTAAATAAATATTTAATGAAAGAATTTATGATAACAGATACATAGCTTATATGGCAGTGCTGCGGTCAAAAAATAAATTATTGTGGTGAGGACTTTTGTTGGAAAAGAGCATGATCACTGTGAGCAGAGAGGGGTGGTGGAAAACGTGCACAGAATAAGGCTTACACTGGATAAGGTTTACACTGGATAGAATTTGCAAATGCAGATCTCTGTGGCATAAAGTAATGGCTTGAGTAGTGTGAGGATATGGGACCATGCATGTATGATTGGAATCCAGAGCTTCTGGTTACAGAGCTATGAGAAAGAATGTTGGATATGCATATATAAAGTCAATATGCATATATGTAATTTATAAATGAATATATGTATGCATGAATGTATATATGTGTATGTGTGTGTATATATATATTTCATGTAAAGTGAAAACAGTTAACTTTTTTTGCCATTAATGAATATTTTATTATTTTTTTATTTTTTGTTTTTAACAAACATCTTTAATCTGTGAACAACCAAATATTTTTTTTCTTTATAGGCATTAACTCTCTTAGACAGTTGAATTTCTGATTAATTATGTTATGTAAAATACTTAACTCTTATATACTGCTTGCCATTCATCAGGCATGTTCTAAGCAATGTATATCTATTATCTCATTTAATCTTTAACAAAAAATACTTATGATATAAGTACTATTATTAATCCCACTTTATGAATAAATAAAATAAAATATACAAAAGTTAAGTAATTGGTCAAGGTTGTACAACTAGAAAAGGGCAGATGGGATTTAAATCCAGGTTCTCCAAAACATGGTGATGTATTAGAGATAAACTTGAAGTTTTGATCTAGGTCAAAATCTAGAAGAAAAATACAGCACCAGCAGATTTTGACAATTACTCTGTGTACTGTGAGAGACTCCAAGATGTTCTTTGGCCCTAAGTTTAGGAGGAAACAAGTTGATAGGCCCACTAGAAAATGTATTGCAAGTTTGGACTTTATTAATAGATTATCAAAAGTAGGGTGGGGCCACCTGGGTGGCCCAGTTGGTTAAGCAGCCGGCTCTTGATTTTGGCTCAGGTCATGATCTCAGGGTCCTGGGATCAAACCCTGCGTCGGGCTCCACACTCAGCATGGAGTCTGCTTGAGATTCTCTCTCCCTTTGTCCCTCCCTCTGCTCACTCTCTCTTTCTCTCTCTAAAATAAATTTTTTTTAAAAAGTAGGGTGGAAATAGTTCTATCTTATCATTGATCAGATCAATCTAGGATTGTTTTCATTAACTTCTAGTCCCCACGATTTAAAAGACATGTAGAGAAAATTCAGTAAGTTCATGTGAGGTGAATATAGGTTGTGAGGGTGTTTTAAATCAATTAATTAGTTCATGAGCACTTGAAGGAAATCTATAAGCTTCCCATCACACAGAATCAAATCTGACCTCCTTATTCTGTCCTACAAGGTTCCAAGCAATCCAGTTTCTGGCTAGCTCTCCTACATTTTTTTCCTAACTCTTGCTGCAGTTCAGTTGACTCTGGTCTGTTCATCTTGCTTGTCCATGAACAAGCCAATACCATCCTGCCTCAGGGCCTTTGCACCTGCCACCCACACTACTAAATGTTCTTCCCCAATGTATATATGTGGCTTACTCTCACTTTTTTAAATTTCCACTTTTTCAGAGAGCCCTTCCTCAACCATCTTATCCAAAATAGCATCCATATTACTCTTTCCTCTTATGTTGATATGAATGTATGCATGCTTGTGTGTATGTGTGTACACATGTACATATATAACATGGTACCTACACTACCTGACATTATTATTCATCCATCACTTCTAGTCATTGTTACTACAGTTTTCACCACTAGAATATGAACTCCATAAGGAAAGGAACTTTGTCAGTTTTGTTCATTGCCATACACCCAATCCCCAGAACTGTGTCTGGCACATCGTAGGCTCACAATAGATATTTATTGAGGGAATAAATGACGGCCATTTAGCCTGGAGAAGGGAAAATGCAGTGAGGCTAATTATTGTCATCACAGATTTGAATTGAGTTTGCATAGAAGTGTGGTTAGACATAATCTGGAAGAACCCTGAATTATTGGTTATCACATTTGAGCTCAAGATGAGGAAGCATTTTGTAAGTGTCTGAACTGTGCAAAGAAAAAGGAGGCTCTTATAGGTAGTGTTCATTCCCTGTTACCAAAGGTACTCAAGTAGCGTTTACTTAATTTCTTAGTTAAAAATCTAGAGGGGATCATGCGCAGATTAGATGCGCTTTAAGAGCGGGTTTAACTCCGCATTCTTTTATGACCAGAAAAGAAGAGAAAAATGACTCCTGCAGCATCTTTTGTCCCACTTGATGTGTGGCCCATCTTTAGAATCATAACATTTTGGGGCTGACAGACACTAGAGATCTTATAGAAAATGAAGTTGAAAACTAGGAAAGGATATTATCCCCCTGCAACAAGCCCTCTGTGGCCGTCCACAGACCACAGCATAAAGTCCCAGCTCCTCAGTCATCAGCAAAATATTTATTAAGCTCCAACTACATACCAGGCACTGTTTTCAACCCTGGGGTTATAGCAGAAAATGAGATAAACAAGGACTCTCTTCTTGTTGTGATGCCATCCATCATCTGGTAACTATACATACGTATATGTGTATAACTGTGTGTGTGTATATATATCAAATATATGAATAGTATGAATATATTGGATCATGAGTAGTGTGCCAATCAGCTAAACTTTGTGTATTCCTAAATGACAAAGATAGAGGATAAAATGTAGTGACTGGGATGCAGGGCTTTCTCTGTTTACAAATTCGCATTCTTTTGGCCTTTGAATGATTATACCAAAGTGACAGCAATTGGTCAACCAGAAACCAGGAGTCAGCCGAATTTTTGCAGGATATTTATTCACACATTAGGGTGGTCTTCCAGGAAACAGAACAACAAACAGAACGTTTTACAAGCAGTGTTATAGAAATATACACAAAGAAGCATTCTGGTTGAAAGTAGAAACTTTTGGCCTTACACAGGGATGTCTAAACGTAGCAGTTTTGACAAAGAAAGTAAATAGGAGTCTTTAGAAAGTTGTTTTAAAAATAGTGGCTTAAGAGTCAAACTGGATATGTTCGAATCATTTATCCTTATAAAAAAGCTTAACTGGAATATAATTAAAAGCACTCTTCACTGGGAATATTAATGATCTCTATGAAAACACCATAGGAGTGATGTGATTTGCCCTAAGAGTCCTTTTCAAATTTTAGAGTGCAGTCTTTACTTTCACAATATATTTTTTAAAGATTTTATTTATTTGTCAGGGACAGAGAGGGCACAAGTGGGGGGGGGGAGCGGCAGGCAGAGAGAGAAGCAGGCTCCCCACTGAGCAAGGACGCTGATGTAGGGCTCCACCCGGGACCCTGGGATCATGACCTGAGCTGAAGGCAGCCTCTTAACCGACTGAGCCACCCAGGCATCCCATACTTTCACAATATTGAGATGTATCACTGATATTTTGTAAGTGGAGTGTGAGACACTCAAAAAACGTTTCATACAGTGAAGAATTTTCTGCTTCTTACACAAATTTCTAATCCCCTATTGGACATGTCCTGTAGATGAAAAGCTCAAACCTAGATTCTAAACCCATAAAAAATATTTTTACATAGATTGGTTTCTTCATTAATGGATTTATTTTTTATATCAAAGGATGATTGTACTTGCTTGTTTTTGTTGGGGATTTTAAGGAGCAGCATGTTCCATTTTGATAAATACCAAGGCTGATGGCAGTGCAACTACATTTGAGGCTGTTGCATGCCTGGTGGATGTGCCCTTCTGACTAGTTCTACTGGACAGATCGATTACTTTATAGTATTGACTTTATATTGATGTTTTGGAAACTATGAAGGTAGGCGGGATATAGGATCTAAGAGTTTTATTTCAAGATAGAAAAGGACACGTTACAATATATTTAGCATGAAATGAAATGTTGGGTCTGCCCGGGCAGTCATGCCCGTTAATCCTGGGCTCCCTAAAGAAGACTACAGGGACTCAGGTGCATTTGAGAATGTGTTGACTGAACCCAGTTCCCATATTTTCTTGCTGTGCCAACTTGGGCAAGTAAATCTCCTGGGACATCATAGTCCACATCTATAAAATAGGAACTGCAATTCTCACTCTGTGAGAAAGTGGAATTGTAGCTATACAGTGCTTGGGACAGATCTGGTCCAGAGTTAGGCCCTGGTGGTTGCTTTCCTCTCCCTGCTTTAGGGAAGGGATTTCACCTTGGAACTACCTCTTAACTACAAATATTTATGTTCCTGACATGAACATTATTAAAACAATATAATCTACCTACACCTAATTATAACATCAGCTAAAGCTTAAATGTAATATAACAGAAGAATAAAAATAATTTATTCTTAAATATTATATATTTAAATATGTAACGACTTGGGTCTTACTTCAGCAGGTGAAACAATAAAATAGGTACTTGCACCTACTAGGATGAAATATTGAATTTAAGACATGTAATATCAAAAGCCATTGCATTCAAAAAACATTGAAATGAGAGAGCAGACATTCAGGGAAATCTGAGCATATAAACTTGTGTCAGTATAAGTAACGAGAGTAGTAAGTGAGAGTATAATAATGCTATCATTAGCCTTTCAAGTTGTCGTCTTTTCTAATCCTACTTGGGCAACATTTTTCTCTAATAATATAATGAAGACCATCCCAAACAACTATCATATGTCTTTAGTAACATTCAGTTAAGTATTAACAAAAGGAAAGTTATCGAATCAGTACTGGAATTTTCCTTCCCATTTTATTTACTATGGACATACCCTCTTTCAATTATACATTGGCTACAGGATAGGGTATCAAGTAAATAATTCAATAATTTCAAGTCAGCACCTTTATTCCACTTTTGCTTCCCTCTCCGTGTTGAAATTTTGTTGAATTACTCTTATTTTCATGTATGTTCTTGTGAAAACTTTTATTATTATTATATACTAAAGAATGACCAGTTTATATTTATGAAAGTTTAGTTTGGTGGCCATTCAAAGGCAATGTGGGGTCTGAGAAAATTCTTCCCTGTGAGAAACACTTGGGTTGCTCTTTCTGCTAAATGTCTAAGCTCTGTACATTTCTCAAACTCTCTCTAGGAACAACATTGCTTCCTCTGAGATTTTCTGTACCTTAGAACATTGGGGATGAGGGGTGGGGTTGGAGAGGAGAGGGAATTGGATTTGGTGTCCTCCTTCCCAAATACTTATACTTCGTTCTATAAAAGTAAGGGCATGAGGAATTAAAATAGCTGCTTAATGGTACAATATATGTTTTCCAAGAAGACTGACATGGGGAACTTTGATAAACTGAGCATAAATGGTTCATAGCTTATCTTCCAAGTCAGGGAAGGATAGAAGCACCATGCCTCGCTCTCTGAATGACAAAAGTCCAGTTCTTGCTTCCCCGTGTTTCTCTGAAAGTCTTCTTGCTGTGGCTTTATGGTAGTTCAACCTCATATTTTAATCCAGGTAAATATATTGGCTATTTAAGTAATTTTAAAGAACACTATTACTATCACCCATAGATCTGCCTAAATAAAAAATATCTTAAAGCTAGTAGGAGACACTCATCTTTATAGTAGATGAAGTGTTACATATTCACACATTCCATGGAAATCTCACCACCTTCTGATTATATCACTATATCAAAGCTTCCAGACCATAATTTTGTTTCAAGAGTTGCTCCACAGACCCATTTTAGGTTTAAGGTGAATTTGCTGCAGAGTGGTTTAGTTACTTGCAGATGTCAAGTAATTTGTATGGTAAAATCATAGCTTGGAATAATTCATAAATTTCCATGTTTATTTTTTATTGTCTCAGCATATCTGATTTGTTGTGAAACTCAAGTTTCTTGGCAAAAATATAAATCTCATTATAAATATCCATTGAAGTAAATATGACAGCTCTGTTTCTTATTACGTGCATGTGCAGTGTAAAGATATTAGCCATAAAATTTGGTGAATGTCCTCTAGGGGATTTCAAATTTTAGTATGTTTTAAATAACTTGGAGAATAGCATTTGTTTATGGTTTTTCATGTGTATAGGAAATAATAAATACAACTGACAGTCATGTACATGGGAATTAAACTGAAGCTATATGATATATACAAAGTGTCAGTTTTTTGCTTTTGAAATGAACTCAAAATGAATTTAACATGTCAAAATCAATATTTCAAAATGTACATTTTTTTAGCTAAACATCTAAGTCTTTTAGAAAATATTTTGGTAGGTGTTAAACAGCATTGTTACTTTTTTCTTACATAAGTTTTATGTCTTGAATATTTCATTTGTTATGAAACCGTATTTTTCTGTAGAATTTCAAAATTATATCAAGAGTTAAACTGTATGTTTACTAGATTTTAAAAGGCAAGAAAACAAATTTTCAATAGATTGTGTAATTTATAAAATTATTAAAAAAAGCATTGGTATTCTATTTATTGAATACACGTTGAATTTTAGCAATCTGCTGTGACCTATTTTGGAGTCTGAAGTTTGGGGTAAAAATAGTGTAATCTGCTAATGTGTAGATCTCAAAAAATAACTCTCAAGGAAAAAGTCTATTATAAAAAGGAAATTACTTCCAGTTTAAATACATGACATTAAAAGTGAGTTCACAGATACGCATAATCTGTTATAGCCATCATTCTATAACTCCATGATCCTATATCTTCCCTCTGCTGATAGTTTTTGTTTTAAATTGAAAAAAAAAAAAAAAACCTTGCTGTCTTTAGATTGATATTACAGGAAAGAAAATCTGACAATGGTTTTTATTCAGTTTTCCAAATCAAAATTTGATTAATGAGGCACAATGATAGCAGCACAGTTAAAAGAATTGATAAATTACCAGTGGGCCACCTCCAAATTCTGCCTGCTTTTTCTCTTCTGACTGCAAAATCTTTGTGGGGGAGGGAGAAGGGGGAACAGTACAATCAACTTGTAGGCTCCTGCCGTGTTCAGATAAATAATATGATGCTTTATCCAAAGGATGGTAGAAGCTTCATTAAGCTCAAAGCAACTCATCCTGTGGCATCAAAACAGATTGATATGTGGGCTCCTCCCTCAGTCCCTTTCCCTCGGTGTATATGTTGGTAGAGATGTGAAGGTAGCTATTTATGGTCAAGTTTGACTTTTTATGAGAACCCCGTGACTGATACTTATTTAAAATTTAAGGACGATTCATTAGTAGTAAAATTTAAGGACGATTCCTTTGTAGTCAAATTTAAGGATGATTCCTTTGTAGTGCCGTAATCTGAATTTTAAAATTATTCAGAGAATGCAAGTTTCTTTGCAGGATATTAAGGATATTATTCAGGGCAGGATATTAAGAGTACCAATTCTGGAGTCAAGCAATCCTGAATTAGAATCGTGGCTCAGACTGTAGAGGAAAGCCTGGTTAACTCATTCAATATTCATTTATTAAGTGAATACCATGGGCCAGAGATTGCATTTGATATGATAGTATACCAGATCAATCATTGTTGCTGTTTCAGATTAGCTAATTTTTTTCTGATTATCAGACTACTCCACTGTACAGTGTAATAATTCCTCCATTCTATTACATAAAATGATAATATAAAGCTTCCCTTCAAAACTAGTACCTAATTTTTCTTATCATTAGAAGAAAAAATTTCCACCAATGTAGAATCTAGTCTATTATTTATTTCAGTTTTTCAGTTATTTAAGTTGAAATAATAAAACCCGAAAAACAAATATAACAAATTCATCAGAGTGCTCAAATTACCTTTAGGTACTAACTTAACTTCTTACAGATCCTTTTATTTTTTTTTAATTTTTTTAAAGATTTTATTTATTTGACAGAGAGAGACAGCGAGAGAGGGAACATAAGCAGGGGGAGTGGGGGAGGGAGAAGCAGCCTCCCCGCTGAGCAGGGAGCCTGATGCGGGGCTTCATCCCAGGACCCTGGGATCATGACCTGAGCTGAAGGCAGATGCTTAATGACTGAGCCACCTAGGCACCCCCAGATCCTTTTATCTAAACATATGTACAGCTTGTTTGACTTTTACTATTCCTAAATGATTGTGCTTTCAGAAAAGCCATCTAGTTCTTTAAAGAGATAAAGCCACCTGGGTGGCTCAGTTGGTTAAGCTCTGACTTTGGCTCAGGTCATGATCTTGGGGTCCTGGGGTCAAGCCCCCTCCTCCTGCCATGAGCCCTCCAAGGAGCCCCCCAAGGAGCTTATAGGGCCTAGCTCCACACTTAGCGGGGAGTCTGCTTCACTCTCCCTCCCTCTGCCCCTCCCCCAGCTCATGCTCTCTCTCTCTCTCTCTCTCTCATTCAAATAAATCAATAAAATCTTCAAAAAAATAAAAAATAAAGAGATAAAGGCAGCCTAATCAATGTGAAATCCAAGGACTTATATGTTAGGGTATTGCACAAAAAAAAATAACTGAATTTGGAGAAAAAAACATTAAATCAAACATTATCAAATGGTTAAGACAGTATGCAAGTTTTTGAAGTTTTTGCTCCAAGTACTTAAATACTTGATGGAAACTGTTTTTAAATTTTATACCTGTATCAAGCAATCTAATGAACCAGCCAATCTGCTTTAAAAGCTAATCGTTTATCAGTAAGGCTATAAATCATTGATCCTAACTGGGGATACATAGAAAATAAAGTGTTTTTACATGGTGGGAAGTAGCCATGCACATTACATGTTTTTTATTTGGTAGGCCTATGAAAAAAGAAAATTTGGACAAGTCTTACTTTATTTTCATGTTTATTTTATTTTTGGCCTTAAAGCTTTCATAAGAATCAATGTCAAGAGTCAGGAAATAGATTTAATGATGTCAATTCTTAGGAAATTGTCTCTGGTGCAAGCAAGCAATTCGTTTCTTTTCCATCTCACAGCAAAAATCAGATGAGTGAGGAAAAGTAATTCTTTACAGTTGATATGTATTATTTTGGCTCAAACAAAAAATATGTACGTAATATTTTTTCCTTCGGACTATGACAGACTAATGATCTTAGACTTGAATCTTAAATGTTAAAAAACAGAATAAAACTAAGCAAAATAACCTATGAATCTGGAGAAAAGTATATGAGACGGTTTTTCTAGGCATTGAACGGCGGGCAGTGGAGGCTTATAATCTTCAGTGGAGTGAGGACACATGAGGTGAGACGCAGACTGGCTCAGGTTTTCTGTATGGAGGCATTTTGGGGGGCCTTAGACAAGAAGATAGAGCCTAGGATGAGAGCAGCAACCACTGAGCTGAGGAGGAGGCTGATTGGCGTCTGGGGCTCCTGAGGCAGCTGGGATTTTCAGGGAAAGGTACTATAGATGCGGGACTATGGGGAAGCACTGAACTGCCCTCATGAACGTGGTCAAGAGTTGGGCTCTGCATGCACAGACTGAGAGTCTGTGAGGCCTAGCCGAGAGCAGTGGCTCCAGGGATGAGGGTCAAACAGGTGGCCAAGTCATGGGACACGCAAGGGACCCACCCAACTCTAGCCCAATCAGAGTGTGGAGAAATTGCAGTCTTTGGAAATGCAGCTTGGACCCCAGAGAGGCCATACCTCAGGAGCAGGGATACCTAGGATAGAGCTTATACCCTAGAACTAAAGATAAACGAAAACAGATCTACTCTGAAAAAATCATAATTTTAGGGGTTCATGGGTGGCTCCGTCAGTTAAGTGTCTGCCTTCAGCTCAGGGATAGAGCCCCCTGTCAGGCTCCTTGCTCAGAGGGGAGCCTGCTTCTCCCTCTGCCTCTGCCCTTCCCCCTGCTCGTGCTCTGTCTCTCTCTCTCTCTTCAAATAAATAAATAAATAAATAGAAATCTTAAAAAAAAAAATTTATATTAATGAAGGCTGACAGGATTAAAAGGATTAATCAGAAATGTAATTGTCTCTCAAAACAAATCTCAACAGATTTTAAAGAATGAAAATGTATGAACTCTCTACACTTTATCATTCATAATCATGGCTAAAATAATGATGTATTCTAGATGAATGAAAGTGGAGATATGTCACAGCAAGGCAACTTGTATTCTAAGAAATTCTAGATGAAAATCTTCAAGGTCAGGCAAATGATATCCATATTGCAAAAGACATCTATATAAAATCTCCAGTTAACATTATACTGGAAGATGAAATATTGAGTGCTTTCACTCTGAGATAAAGAATAAGGTAGGGGTTCCTGGCTGGCTCAGTTGGTAGAGCATGCAACTCTTAATCCCTGGGTTGTGGGTTTAAGCCCCACGTTAGGGGTAGAGATTACTTAAAAATAAAATCTTTAAAAAGAAAAAAAAAGAATAAGGTAAGAATATCTATGCTTACTTTGTCTATTCAACATTGTATTAGAGTTCTTAGCCAATAAAATAAGTCAGGAGAAATAAAAGATAAAAATATTTAAAAAGGAGAAGTAAAACACTTTATTTGCAGACAACAGGTACATGTACAAAATCCTTTAAAAAATTCTACACAATCACTAACAAAAACTAGTGGATTTAGCAAAGTCACCGCATACAAGGTCAATATAAGACAATAATTGTATTTTTATATCCTGACATCAAATGACTGGAAAATAAAATTTTAAAACACTATTTACTATAACATCAAAAATAAATTTAACAAAATATATTCAAGACCTTTATACTAAAAACCATAAAACATAGCTGGAATAAATTAAAGAGATTTAAACAAATGGAGGGATAGATTGACTTCATGATTTGGAAAGCTCAGTCTTGTTAAGATGACAGTCCTCCCCAACTTGATTTATACATTTATTATTATGACAGTTGAAATCCCAACCATCTTTAAAAAAGGTCTAAATTGAAAACTGCCTTTAAAATGCACATGGAAAGGAAAAAGACCTGGAATAGCCAAGATAATCTTGGAAAAAAAGAAGAGCAAAGATGAAAGACTTATACTATCTAATTTCAGGATTTGGTATAAAGTTCCAATGATCAAGACAATGTGGTATTAGAGAAAGAACAGGCAGACAGAGCAATGGAAGAGTATAGAGAGTGCTGAATTAAACCTGCAGAATTACAAAGAATTTTTTACTAAAGTGCCAAAGAGGAAAGGAAATTCAATGGAAAAGGAAAGACTTCCCAACAAATGGTACTGAAACAACTGGATAAATGTATTGAAAAAATGAACCTCAACTTCTACCTCATACTCTACACGTAACCCGGGAGTCATTGTATGAATTCATAGCATAAATGAATTCATAGAATCCACAGAGATGGGATCATAAATTAAATGAAAAAATTATAATGCTTTTACACAAAAATAGGCCAATATCTTCATGACCCTGAAAGAGCTAAGTAACTTTCTCTTTCTCTCTAGATAAATAAATTGAACTTTATCAACATGAAAAACTTCTGTTCATAACACACCATTAAGAAATGAAAAGTAAAGTCATACCCCAGGAAAAGCATTATCAATATACACATCCAGCCAAGGACTTGCATCTAAAATGAATATTGTATTCCTACAAACAATTAATAATAAGCTAAACCATCCAATAGTATATTGATGAGAAGACTGGATAGGCACTTCACCAACAATGAATGGCAAAAAACATGAATATGTTTATGAATGTATAAAAACCATTTATGAAAATGTATATAAATGCAAAAACATATTTTATAAATGGCAAAAACAAATGAAAAAGTATTGAATCTCATTTGCTATTAAGGAAATGTAAACAAAATATACACTGACTAAAATAGCAAAATTTAAAAAGATAGCACCTGATGTTGGTAAAGATGCAGAGCAGCTAGAACACTCATGAATTGCTAGTGGGAGTACAAGATGGTACAACTACTTTGGTACGCTTTCTGGCAGTTTTTTGAAAAACTAAAAATACATGTAAGATCCAGCAACTGTGCTTCTAGGTATTTATTCAAGAGACATTAAAAAAATCTATGTTCACAAAAAAACTTTTACTAGAATATATATAGGAGCTTTATTCATAATATCCTAGAATTTGAAATGACCCAAATATCTGTCAATCAATAGATTTATCCATTCTAGGTATGTTATGATATATTCACAAAATTGTATAATACTTAGTGTACTTAGAGAATGAACAGATACAAAACATGAGTAACTTGGAAATGGCCCAGATCTGGAGAACACCCGCAGAAGTTTTTTAAAGTAGCTTTTAATGAGACAACTTAAAAAGACTAGAATGACTTAGCCCAAATTAAATATCCATCTCTCTCTCTCTACCTATCCATCACCTATCTAGAATAGTTATGTTTTGTAAGATAACAAAGGATTATTTTAACATTTGTAGTTATATAATTTTCAGAAGTTCTTCCCATACTTTCAGTACCAAAAAAGAGCACATTGGATAGAATTATACCTTAGAAACGTGAAGAACTTTGTCTATAATTAGTTAATTTTAGTCTTCCACAATATTTCTTCTGATTTGATTTTTTATATCCCCCAAGTTCAAGATAAGAAATGTGTTTAAATTGTAGTGTGAGTAGGTATTTCGGACAGATCTATGAACTTCCTAACATTGATGTTTCACACTGGACCAAGAAATTATAAAAGTACAGCTGCGTGAGTCGAGAATTGTCAGGACTCTCTGGAATGTGTTAGTTGGCACCAGTCTGGGGGTGGGAGGGCAAACTAGATAATCTGGGAGGTCTCCTGGTGATACCTACTTAGGTGTGTGTGTGAAGGGGGTAAAGGTCTCTACAGCCTAGAGACAATCAACCAGGAGTCTACAAAGTCAGTAGACAAAAATCTCATTCTTAGTACTGATTCAACACAAACTAGATTCACCAAAACTTATCAAGTCAGATTTTTATGCCAAACAATGAAACTATTATTTCTAGACCTAAATCCCTTTAGAGTGATGGGGGAAGGTTTTTGTTTGTTTTTGCTTTTGAAAGAGGCTCTCTGTTCTTTGCAAAATAATTCTCTGTATGTACATGTTCCAGGATTTGGTTAATGTTTACTCCTTAATGTTAATAATTTTGTTGCAAAAATTCAGTAATGATCACTTTTAAGATTATTTTGAATTTTAGTTATGGACTTTATATAGTATTGGATTTAAAAATGGATTTATAGCCTTTAATTCATTGCATGGCAAACTTTAAAAGCTCAATAAACACTACCTGTAATTATTTATTTAATAATTGTTTATTCTCTGCTATTTTTATGAGTGTTTTTAGAATCTTGATCAAGTTCACACATGTATTAATTTTATTTTGTTTTGTTTTGAAATTGAGCCATGTATCCTACACTTCAATAGATGATGAAATGGTCTTATCATTCTACATAATATTTAAGAAAGAAAGAACAAATTGTTTAATTGTGCTAAAACATAGTGAAAACATACCAACAGTGGTGTAGGTTATATGCCTATTCTTTAGTTCTAAACGAGTGCTGTTTAAACTCTCACTTTGGTTTTAAATTTAAATTGAAACTGTTTGTAACACTTTCCCCCAAATAGTTTCTGACAGAAAATTCCTTTCTTAGTCCCTTGCCACTGAAGTGTTTTTCAAGTGTTGCAAATCCGCTCTATCTGTTGCCTTTCCTCTTGAACACAATGAAGGCTGTAGTTGGCATTCTAGAAAGGAAAAATGGGTTACTGGAAGTTGGACAGAATCCAAGCCTCAGACAGAGAGATGGAAAAATAGAACTATATAACCCTGAGCCCTGAACAATGTAGTTTAGTCTTAAGCATAAAAATAGTGTCTACAATATGTATTCTGTTCCCCCTTGATAATTTTAAATCAAAAAGATGATCCCTGCTCAGTTAGGAAGTTTTGTCCCATCCATCTTACTTGCTTTTGTAAGGTTTTGATGAAATCTTGAATTTTCTTATCTTTTCAACTGTTGGGAATTTAGTGGGGGGATTTGGGGACAGGGTCTTTGTTCTCATGCAATTATCTTTTAGATGGTATATTAAGTATAAAGTAAATGTTTCCCTGCAAATGGAGTTGTGTCAAAAATACTAAATAGGGACTTTCAGTTCACAAAAAAAGTTACCTCAAATTAACTGAATCCTGGATTTTGTACCATTTGTTTGGTATATTCTGAGTAAATATAGACTCTGTTTCTGAAATCTCACCTGTGCTATCAGTTTCAACATGTTCTTTTATTTATTTTTAAAAATATATCAAGGAGGGTATATAAAGTATGACTTTCACTTTTTTTGGAGAGTTGTATTCCCCATAAGACATAGTATAGCATCTGCCACATGTGAAGGTTCAGCAACATGACAGTTGATTGAATTTTTATAGCTATAATCTCAGTGAATGGAATATAGACCTGGAAAAAAAGAAATACATGGACCAGCTGAGTGCAGATTTTCCTTTGAGACATTTTAGAATCTTAAAAAGATAAAGACAGCCTTCTATGTTAGAGACAAGAAGCAAGTAATGTTAAACACCTGAGTATGTCATTTTACTTATCAAACTGATGTAGATAACCTTTACTTTTATTTAATTCTTTTCTCAGAATATAACTAGGAGTGAATGAAAAGCAAGATTCAAGGAGAGAGGAAAGGAAGTACCTGTTCTTGAAATCTAACCTGAAATGGCTTTAAGAGAACCGACAATTTCATATTTTAACAAGCAAGACATTAATCATAGATGGAAAAATGCTCTAATTTAATTAACACCAATTTCATGTTACTTTCTGCGATCTTTACTTTTTTCTAGAATCCAACCACCTCAGAGAGCAATTAGCCAGTTACCTGTAGGGAAATAACTTTCTCTACCTCCCCTTTCTCCCTTCTGTTCCCACCACTATTCTCTACCTAAAGTGGTGGCTGGATGATAAACTTCAATAAATGCTAGCTGAATTTCTCTTTCTTTTTTCACAAAATACATATTATATTAGATAAGATAATTTACACTTAGCATAATGTCACATAATGACTCATATATGTTAATTATAATTTTTATAGTCATGATTATCACTGATTCTCTGAACATTATAAAGCTATTAAATATCTACCTAAGTTTCATAAATTCATTAGGATTTTATGACTTAATATAGAATATCCTGTATGACTTTGAGTAAAAAAGGAGACACTATAGCTTCTAATTTCTGCACCATCATTAATATAGTTAATGCCACAGACTGTTTTATTCTTCTGAGGTTGCTGTTCTGCCTACATGTTCTGTGACATCCCTTACTTGAATTTATTAGGAAATGAATATTAATGAGTTTGCTAGTCCCTTACTCTCTCAGATGCATTCAGTGTTTTTTTCAAATGAGTCCCCTTAACTGTTACCATTATCATTGTCAGCTCTCGCCTGATTCACATCACTGTTTTCAGCTTTAGCAGGTTTCCTGCAAAAGCGAAAAAAGAAGAAAGCTAGTTATAACTGGAAATATGTGAAACATATCTTAGCTGTGAGATGGCTTTTATTGTCACTGTGTGTTAAGAGCAATGTGGAGTAGACTGCTTAGGGATGTTTATATGGTTTCAGGGTTATGCCTGATTTGCCCTTTTGATCACGTATCAAGGGGTGAGAAAATAAAATAGAACTTGAAGTGTATTTTCTGTTTCTATACAAGAGCAATTCGTAGTATAGACATCATTGTGGAAATAACACTTGGCATTTTGCAGAGTCTAAACATCTCGTACTGTAATCAATGCCATGAGGATTACTGAAAATGCTCCCTAGCCTTAAATATTCCAAATCACTCTGTGATTTATTTTAAAGGAAAGACATCCACAGGAAAAGTGAGAAACGGTAGATTTTTGGAATTAGTATAAACACTGAGGCAGAGCATAAATATAAAAGTTCAAAAAGCAATTTTGTAGCTTCTTGGAATGTTTCCTAAGAGGTACTGATGGGGGCAGCTCTCGATTTGAAACTGCTTCATGGATTACTACTATATACATGAACTTGGATACGTTGTTGTTTTCTTGATTACATATTTTCTATTTTATCAGCTGTATTTCACATATAAGTAAATATAAAGCCAATTGCTATTAAAAGCAATACAAAGCACCAAGCTAGATATTTAAGTAAAAGTGTTTAGGTAAATGTTTCCAGAAGATGAGCTAAACATAGCCTCTGAATAAAATTGTGGTGCAGTTTGCTTGACAGTTTCTGAAGGCCCCTTTCTGAGGAGATAGTGCCCTGGGAATTTGTGGGGGGGAGGGAGGTGGTGGAGTGTAGCAAGGCCAGGTCAACTGAAACAGTGAGAAGGTATGAGCTTTTCCGTAGTCTCAGCTTCTAGGCTCGCCATGGTCAGCATCCAGCTCTGAGGTATAAGTCAAAAAAGAAAAAGAGAACAACAACATAAAACAAAAAACATTGCTATGGGAGGAAGTGACTATTCTCAGAGAACCCAGGCAGTGGGACTATCAGAAGAGAGCAGGAACTTTATAAATATATGTCAGGAAAGCTACTTATAGGTACTAGTCTGGTTTGGGCTCACCTAGACTTTGTCAGGTTCAAAGAAGAGTATGAATGGGAAATGCCACCTTTGTGATGTTAGCCTTCACGTATCTCTGTTGAGTCACACCCAAGATGGACTGTTTGCCGAGTGCCTGAAGCACAGCTGTCATCCTGAGATCTCCCTTCAAAATCATTCTGGGAATTATCTTTGTTTCTCTTGTGTTAAACCTCCTTTATCCTGTGGCCCATGCTTTCATTTTCTTTCTGGCTTACTTCATTTTGGTGATGCATCTTGTGTAGGAAATTCCTAAGAAATGCTTTTGGGAATCAGATTTTTGGTACCTTCCATGTCTTAAAGTATCCTTATTACACCTTCATATTTGATGGCTAATTTAGTTGAGGCTGGAATTCTAGGGTGGAAACAATTTTTCACCATGATTTTGAAGGCATTTGTCCCTTTGTCTTCTAGATTGCAGTGTTGTTTTTGAGTGGTTAGCGTCCATTTTGATCCATGGGTCCCTACGTATGTGATTTGTATTTTGTCTCTGGAAGCTCGAAGAATCTTTGTCCACAAAGCAGACATTTTCAGTCCTGAAACTTTACACTTTTGATCAGTGAACTGAATTAATTCTTTGATAATTTCCTCCCTTCCCCCCTCATCTCTCTTTATGGAATCATGACTACTGGGGCCAATTCTGGACTCATCCTTTTCTTTCTCCTTCTTCTTTGTTTAGTCTTCCTCTACTGTTCCGTTTTGCACTCCTTTGACTTTGACTAATTTCTCTCCTTTTTGAAGAATTTTTCAACTTAATATTTCAAACTGAGATTGATTTTAGCTTTATTTACAAGAGATGTTTTAGCAATGATTATGTGTTTTTTGTTTTACAGCATCTTCTTCTTGTTTCATGAATGCAGTATCTTCTCTTAGCTCTCAAAGGATATTATGGTAGTTTTTTAGTAGTTTGCTTTTTTTTTTTTTTTTTAAGTTCCTTCAAATTCCTCTTTTAAAAAGATACTTTGTCTTTATATTTGAAGGTAGAGAATTTTCTCAGATATCTAGTGATCTTTTTGTTTCTCTGCTCTTAGTTAATAGTGAGAGATTAAAAAGCTGATAAACTTTTCACATATGGGTGGAACTTGTCAGTAGCATTTTCTCTTTAAGATATTCTTCCTTTGCCATTTTGTGGAGACTTAGTCCTTCTTCTGGAATGGTAGATTTCAATGAGAGGACTCTTTCATTCTCTTGTCTGCAAGGTACAAGCCTGGCTGTCAAATATTATGGGAACCAAATAGGGGAAAGAGGCTTGGGAACTCAGCATTCAGTATGCATAAGTTTGTCAAGTTTCTCTGTTTTCAGTATACTACCACACTCTCACTATAGACATCTGCTGATGCCACCATTTCCTCTCTCCAGAAAATTTCCAAACTGAGGCTCAGTGGGGAAGAGCAGTCACTGAGCAGCACAGATGTTGAGAGCAATCTAAGAGTCCACCTCCTTCTTAAACATCTAGTATTCAGGTATCCTTATTTTAACCCCAAACTCATCATACCCATTTCTGGAGGTACTAGATATTATCAGTTTCTGACATTTTTGAGTAATACGTGGTTTAAATAAGGTTGGTCCTTAGCTTTTCCTATTGCCGAATATGGTTCTTTATGTAACAGTACATATGGGTTAGTTGGATGAATTATTAAATAATATGAAGAACACATCAAATTTTAGCAACAAAAATATTAGGAAATGGGCCATCTGATAATTGATATAAAATTGGATTGGAAACTCAGGAAGTTGTTAAATTTGAATCTAAATGAGACAGTCTGACTTGGATCTCAGAAGACTTACTGTTTCTTCCAGGTGTGCATCTTAAGAAACTTGGAGGATTTGTATAGTTTGAACTCAAAACCAGATACTGCTCAGTGATGAATTTTGCTCTGAGTTTTGTGGTTGACCCAAAATCCCAATACAAAGGAAAAGCCCAGGAGTGTGAAACCAGATCAACCAAAATATGAGACTGTTCATATGAATACTCTGTGACCTGAGACCACTAAGGATCCCTTGACTCTAATTACAGTGTGGTCTCATTCAATTAATGTGGAAAGAACGTATGATTTCTTTATTGATTTTGGCACCTGCTACATCTTTATTAAATCTAACACATGTTCCAAAGTAGGTCTCCAATTATAGAAAACATCTTATAATACAATGTATAGATTCATCTAACACCATTTTAATAACATGCTCTAAAGAAATGTTAAGCAAGTTATGCACTATCTGTAAACGTACAGACTGAGGGAATGAACTTTTACTTTCAAGGAGGATGTTAGAAAAACATACCAAATAAAAGCAGTTGTAATATTTTTTTTTTTTATTAGATTTTATTTATTTATTTGAGACAGAGAGAATGGGAGAGAGAGAGAGCACATGAGGGGGGGAGGGTCAGAGGGAGAAGCAGGCTCCCTGCCGAGCAGGGAGCCCGATGCGGGACTCGATCCAGGGACTCCAGGATCATGACCTGAGCCGAAGGCTGTCGCCTAACCAACTGAGCCACCCAGGCGCCCCTGTAATATTTTTTTTTAACAGAAAAGTAACTAACAAAAACAAAGCATATTTTCGAAGGGAGCAGCTATTTTCAATAATTTAGGAAGAAGATTAAACAATTATGAACATGTTACCAAAGACTTGGTTATATATTTTATACATATATATATTTATATATATACTTTATATATATATATAGTGGAAAAATGAAATTCTTAAGCGTTTTTATAGAGAGAAAAATCAATGAGAATATATGAATTATATTCCAAAACTGCATAAATATTACCTTCTATACCACATGATTAATTATGGAAATTATTTTCAATATAATTTTATTAATAACCATAAAATGAGAGCAATGCTATTTATCTATTACCTTTTTCTCCTTCCTCAAGAGTAATATGTCCATTTAAGAATCATAGAGATTCTATTAGTCTAGCATATATTTTTAAGTTTTAAGATAGCTAGTGGAAACTGAAAATAAATATATGACATTAAGATTCTAAGTTATCATTGTTTATTTGAATTCCTTTCAAAGAAGAAAGGAAAAAAAAGAATATATAATTAGGAAAATACTATATTGTAATATGAGCAGGGCTCATTTAAGAATAAATGGTTGCTGGAGTGGAGTGGGGGTGGAAGGGATGGGGCAGCTGGGTGATGGACATTGGGGAGGGTATGTGCTACGGTGAGCGCTGTGAATTGTGTAAGACTGGTGAATCACAGACCTGTACCCCTGAAACAAATAATACATTATATGTTAATAAAAAAAAAAGAATGAGATAACTCTATACACATTGACGTAGAAAGATGTCTACGGTTTGAGAAGATGTCCATGATATGTTGCTAAATTAAAAATAGTTGTGAAACAGTAAAAAAAAAAAAAAAAGAATAAATGATTGAAGGATTCCACTTTTGGCTAAGTTGGATTAACAGGGTCTATGTACTATCCCTCCTGAAAGAACCAACCAACCAAAAAGAGAACCAGAAGCTGACATATATTCCTATATTCATTCATTCCACATGTATATTGAACATGTAGTGTATGCCAGAGTTTGAGGTAGGAGTCAAGTGTACAGCAATGAGCCAAGCAAAAGTGTTACTGTTGTCAAGCTTAAAATCTAGTGAGGGAGACAGACAGCAAATACACACTTCTTAGGAAACAAACATGGGCCACCAAAGGCTACTTCTGGTCTTGCCTAAGCAGACAGATCAGCTACCCTTATATTAGAGTATATGTGTAATATATTCTTATATATCATTCTATTCCTCTTCTTAAAAACCTATACAACTATGTAATTATGTCTCTAGTAACCTTATATATCATTAAAAACAATCACATTTCTCTGTGACCTCCTTCCATCTACCAAACTTCACTGATGCAACCCATTTGGTGGAAGCAATTCGTAGTTTGCTTTTGTTTCAAAATGACAGACTGAACTGCAGATTGAACTTGAGTGAAGTCTATTAAAGGTATTGTATCAATTTGAAACTTGAAGCACTAAATTTGAGAAAGACATTTATATGTTCAGCCACAAAAATTCTCCTATCTTTCATACTATGCAAACTCTGCTTTAACCTTCTTCTTTTTACCCCCTAGAGAAATTCCGAACAAATTTATTCTAGTTTTTCTTTCTTCCCATTAAATACAATTCTTTTTCCTGGGTACAAGGTTTCTAAAATTCTCCAAAAAGAGCACTGACTACATTAAAAATGCGATATGAAAAAAAAATCTTTATTATATAAATAAAGATACGCAAACCCTGACAATTGGTACACTTAGGGTGAGTGGCTTCAGTTTGACATCATGTGTACAATGACATCAACATTATCTCTTAATTATAACCAAAGGAAGTGAGAATCGATTTCAGGCTTGGGGAAGGGCTGTTGAAGGGATAATAGACTTCTGATGTCTGTATTGTCACAGTAGCACAAGAGTTAATTCCTGTGACTCTTGACCTTTTAGTGTCTTCTAACCAAGTATTGGCATTAATCTACTGCTTGTCTGTCACCCACCACATTGTATAGTTCCAGGCTCTGTTTTCAATTATCAGTCATTAGAGTAGGCACTGAGCAATTTCAGAAGAAAACTCACAAAACCTTTGACCTGTTTTTGTCAGATAACCGCAAGTATTCACTGTAGATAAACTATCGTTGCTTTATATTCAAGATGTAAAGGAAGGTTCTTTGCCATATACCAACTTACTGTAACCTTTGTCACCTTCAGGTGGTTAAAAATGGACTGTTTTATTTTGCTGATGGAACAGAAGAATTCACGAGGTCATTCAGTGAAATCTGGTGAGATCAGAATGGTTGACCTCTAGCTGCCAGGCAATCTATAAAACCCACAGATTTTTCTACTAAAGAAAACATGAGAACTAAATATTTACCAAGAGGTGATTATCAGACAGCTGTGCTTTTATGTTGACTTCTTATAGGCAAACACAAACTTTTCTCAAATATTTATACACAGTGTGATTGAAATCCATTATTTATATACTAAATATACTCACTCATCATTAAATAATCATTTCTTATTACACAAAGTGAATTAGTCAGGTATTCTGTATTTACTCTAAACTAATTTTTGAAGTTGAATATTAATATTCAATCCACAGAAGATGAACATTTGTTTTAAATTCCAATTCATAATTTCTTGTATAAACTACTTATGATAAAAACAATAACAAAATATTTTCTGTGCTTTATGATGCATTGTTGTCCTCAGGGGGTAAAAATAATTCAGAGACTCTCAGACTCCCTGAAAGAGATGTGTCAGAATCAGTAAATTTGATTAGATTATGGGTAATATGTGAACATCAAAATATGAGCAACTGTGTTCTTTCTCTACCTTGCACATGTGAAATATCCAAGCAGGGTATCAAGTAAATACAATTATTTTCTATCCACTCTTGTAAAAGTCTAGCTCTGGCCTGAAAGGTTTTAACTCCACTATAACGAATTAAAAAAAAATATTAATCCCCTTTATTAATATACCTATATTCCAGATAAACAAAGTGACATTTTGATGATCAAAATGGCTGTGTTTTTTTAGGACAGGTAGCAATTTTCTATAATTAAACTTTTATTGACCATTTCCCATATAAAAAGTCCTGTTTGGAGTTTATGCAGGAATATAAAGATAAGAAACAAAACAAAAAGAAAACGTGGATATTTCTCTAAAGTGTCTTACCTGTGGGGTGACACAATAATTACAATGCAAGTGGAAAGTGACTAATAGGATATCTACCACTTTTTGAGAACTTGCTGTGTTCCAGGCACTTACACTAAGACTCTCTCAAATATCATTTAACCTTTACAACACACTGGAGTGGGCCTTTTATCATCTACCTCCATTTTAAAGATGGATAAATAAAGGCATAGGGATATTGAATCACTTTCCTAATATCACACTCTTTACTAAGTTAGGTAAATAAGATTGAATTCAAGTTTTTCTTACTTCAGATCCAGCTCTTAATTATGTCATGTTCATTATCTAAAGAGAGGTACAGAAAAAGTGCTATGGGGTCCTCAGTGGGAGAAATTAATGTAGACAGAAATTTTCAAAGTAGTGTTTGTGGCATTGGAACTGGAGATTTTTTTTAAGATTTTATTTATTTATTTGAGAGAGAGAGCACAAGCAGGGGACGGAGCAGACTCCTCACTGAGCAGGGAGCCCGACCCGGGGCTCGATCCCAGGATCCTGGGATCATGACCTGAGCCAAAGGTAGATGCTTAACCAATTGAGCCACCCAGGCACCCTGGAACTGGAGATGTTAAGTAGAGGTAGGATTTGGAGTTCTGAAAATGGGAAAAGCATCTTAGTTAGAGGACAGGGGGAGGAAAACCATCAAATTAGGAAAGGGAGAGGATTATTAAGGAGTCATTAACTCATCCAACTTTCTTTCAAAATTGAGTGTTGACTATATACTTGCCTGTGATATCGATTACAAAAATATAAGTTCCTGTCTTTAACTATTAGAATACATAATGCACCAATGGGATGGGAAGAGTGGAAAACATTGATCCATTCCTAGTAAACTCTTACTATTCCTCAGATTCTACCGCTGACCTCCTGGACTCCATATTGTGCAATGACAATGAACTATTTATTATTCACTACTTTGGCCATAGCCTTCAAATCTCTTTCCATCAATATGAACGCTTTACCTGATAAAAATTTTTTAAGACCAAGTTCAAAATGATCTCCTCCTGCAGCATCCTATATACAATGTGTTGTTCTTTCCTTTTTTATTCTGCCTTATATTACACATATCCCCAGTAGCCTCAACACAGTTGTATCCCAATGGTACTTTTCCATGGCTTGCTTTCTCATCCTGAGCTCCCATCTCTTTTCTTCTTATATCTCCTTAGCTTTTAGGATTTGGCCCAGAGCAGTTATCCAATAAATATTTTGGGATTGAACAAATAGAAGAGTCACACAGTAGCTATTTTTAGGATAATCAAGATGAGTATATGTGGAAGATGAGAAAAAGAAGAGCAGCCCTCTGACAGCCAGGAGATGGATTGCATCCATTAAGGGAGAAGGAACAAAAATTTGAAATATATTAATTTTATCAAATAAAAAATTATTTAACTTATTGTTATTATTGTTTATTTATTATTATGAAATATATCCATGTTCATGCCAATGCCTAACCTGTAAAGCTGCTATCATTATAGTAATCTAAATAACTACCGAGGGCTGAGTGCTGGGCTCATCCAGTCTGAGGGCAGGTAGAACACGCATCATCTTCACCCCAGTTCCAAGCTCTCTTCGTACAAGATTGAATTCTTTGTGTTCCTAAGTCGCTTATATTTGTTAAAGCAAAATAACATTTAGATATTGGACCATTAATTAAATTTTGTTAATTTCAAAATTACGTGTATTCGACATTGACTCAGGAAACCAATTTGTTTAGCCATTTCATTAAAATATTTAAAGTATTTAACCACCTCACCTTTCTTTTGAGATTTCCTTCTCTATAAAACTGAATTCAGGAAGCATTTATGAGTACAAGTAAGAGCATTTTAACTACAGAACATTTGAAAGCTAATTGAAATTGTTCTTTGAAACAATATGTTCAGGGGGACAGTTTTCCCTCCTTCAGGTCAAGCATTACTGTGGTGTTAAGAGGCTCTTAAGGTTTCTGGAATCTGGAGTTTACCACACTCTCTGGAATGGTTATCCATTCAAAGGAGCATGTGCATGTGCGCTCACCGATCAATGAATAGGCCTTAATGGGACCAGTTTATGTTTCTCACTAGACTAGCCTGTGAAGGATATCTTGTGAAGTGATACATCTTGGTAGTCATATGTTATCTGTGCTTTTTTCCCCTTTTACTTTAAAATGCAACGCAGATAAGTAATAATTCTATGAGTAATCGCTTAATGATTTTTTGCACTCAGCAGCAAACAATGACCTGTACTCTTTCAACAGCGGGCTCGGCTCCTGGGAGAACGCTATCTTTGCCTTGCAGCTACTGATTCTATTTGTGTGTTCCGAGTTATAGCCCGTGTGTGGGAGATTAAGACTGATTGCCCATGAACGCATCTCCCGAAGACTGCAGATAAATCACTACATAGATAAAACTGCATCCTCTGTCAATTAATTCTACTCTTCAGATATGGTAGATGTGAAAATCTTTAATCGGGACATTTCTATCCAATTTCTATTAATGATAAAGACATTCAGAGAGGTGTCTGGGAAAGAGAGGGACTGCAACCAGTGATTAACTTCTGTTAAGTTATACCTCGGCAATAAAAGTTTCCAGTGACTGTCTTTAAACACGAGAAGCTTAATCTTTGTGAAACATTGGCAATTTAGAGCATTTAGAATGTAGTTTGGGGCTTCTGTTTAACTGTGTGTTTCTTTTTACTGTCAGCCCATTAATCATGGAATGTGAATCTTTCGATTCATATTTTACCTCTTGGATGCTTTGATGTTGCCACTTTTTAAAACCACATAATAATAATTAATAAATTCTCTGGTTCTGTCAGTGTAGGTGAGCTTTTTTTTGCTCCAGGTAGTTCACATAGATGCAAATGTTTGAAATAGACAAAAACCTGTTTCCTAGAAGCGAATATTCACCACCATCATTATGATTGTGTTTTGAGTGATAAACTGTATAAATTTTGCTGAATTTTTGGTGATTTATTTTCTCTGGGTTTGTATATATATATATGTATATATCTATATTTGTATATATATATGTATATATCTATATTTGTATATATATATGTATATATCTATATTTGTATATATATATATATATATATATATATATGCAGGAAAGCAACTGTTTTTAATTTATGCAGAGCGCACTGTTGGCAACCATCATCTTAGATAAGCAAACAATCCTATGTTGATGGACTTATTTAACCTTTTTGGTGATATTCATTGGCTTACACCTAACGATCTTCCAAACAAGCATGTTTCCTCATTGGCAGTGTGAGAAGTGTGTGCCATACTGTATGTATGGCCATTGGCAAAATATAGCCTATGGACCTTGTTAGATATGTAAGCGGATATGAAAATAGCAGTCTGGGCAGGTCACTGTGTTCTCTTTTTGAATGCAATTTTCATAGGTGAATTGATTGATACAGATGTGTGTTTTAAATCTACTTATGTGTGTTCCCAAACTCTCTTTTCCACTCCACAGCAGAGAAATGGTGTCTGTGGTATGGGATAAAGGAATGGTCTTCACTAGAGAAAAGTGTCAACCTCCTGACCTCAGTATGTTTTAACATGTGTCATTCTATCCCCTTGACAAGTCTGGATCTGCTTTCAATGAGCAAAACCTCCTGTCTTCGTTTTTGTTTTTTTGTTTGTTTTTTGTTTGTCCAGTGATTAAGAGAGTCTTTTCTACCACCCAATAGGAATGTAATTATGATTTCATGGAGTCTTACATATTTTAACTTGGCAATACAGATTTTATTAGAAATGATGATAAAGGTGATTGAGGAATCTCATGGGATTTAGTTGATATAACATTCAAATTAAAGAGTGAATTGAGAGGCCCAAATATTTAATACAATGTGAATTAAAAAAGCAAAAATCGTATATATTTTCTGATTATTTTCTTGTTTATTTGTTTATCTTTTAAGCTTTCCAAGCCATTTATAACTGCAGTGGGTTATAGGACACTGTAATATATGGTGAAACAATGCTTAATATGTACCCAAATCATCAGATATAAACACGGCAGGGATATCTCCTATAACAAGCTTATACTTTAAGGGATATAAAACATGTCTGTACATCCTTTTTCATCTGTTTTGGGAGGGTAGTTTTAGTAGTAGGTCTGGTGGAGAAAAGGTTGGAATATGGAAAGTTCCAGCTGGTCAGTTACAATTATTTTAAAATATGGTTGTAATAAAAGGATGACCTTGCATACTAATACAGATGTTACATAATATTAATTCAAATTATGAATACAATCACTTGCTTATTCATAAAAATTTCCTTAGATAAGAAATGGCATCAATATTAAATAAGGGAATATAACATGACATTTACTACAATAAAGATTGGAGGGACTGAGTTCTAGAAGAATGAGCAGAGTCCAGAAAGCATGGCATCTTCTATAAAGTAGGAGCATCATAGAGGAGAATGAAAGCATTGAAAGATCAACTTTGGTGAGTGATAATGAGATAAAACAAAACCACATCTAGGAAAAAAACACAGTGTTATGTTGTTGAGGGCTTGGGGATTGAATTCTTTTTTTTTTTTTTTTTAAGTTTTATTTATTTATTTGACAGAGAGAGAGCACACACAGGCAGGGGGAACAGCAGAGGGAGAGGGAGAAGCAGGCTCCCCACTGAGCAGGGAGCCCGATGTGGGGCTTGATCCCAGGACCCTGGGATCATGACCTAAGCCGAAGGCAGACACTTAACTGACTGAGCCACCCAGGCACCCCAGGAATTGAATTCTTGACTCTGGAATGAAATTCGTTCTCTCCCCATTATTCATAGTGGGGTTTTGGGCAAGTTATAGAAACTTGGAGACATAAGTAAGGTATGAGGATTAAATGAAGTATGTGCCAAACAAATGAGAGTTAAAGAAATTATCATGCCTTTCCTCAACAGGTAATGCAGCAGGATGATACTTAGTGAAGAGATAGAGTCGTATTTTCATCCATTCATACGCTCTTCTGTTCAGTATTTATTAGAAGAATTCTTTGAATCAAGCATTGTTTGTGTTAGATGCGAATTAACCATAGTTGATCAAGCCCTTGATTCTCCAGCCTATTCTCCACCTTTTTGTGTACTGCTGAGAAACATCGTAAAAATATACTAGCTATGAACTAGTCTCTAAGTACAGAACCGTAGGATGTCATTACGTAGGTGGTATGGACATTGAGCAAAGATTTATAATGAGCTTTAGAAGACAGACATCTGTTACCACCTAGCTGTCATCACCCAATTTCTTATTCTTAAATTAGGGGTATTAATATTTGACACCTCCCTAGCCTTGCTCTTTGAGGTAACTGAGAGTACCTTGTGAATATTTGTGAGCATCATTAGGAGTGCAAGGCTATATAAATATAAGTTTTATTCCATTATTCATTCCAACATGTCCCATGGAATTTACTAGTGCAATTACAACTCAAAGCAATAGGATATAAGAATTTGAGTCACTGGACAAATCTGCACTGCAACTTTATTTTGTGTGATATATTTAATATAAAATTTTATTAAACTCTTTGAAAATTTGCCCCCTTAAGGGGTTAGGTTAAATAACCTGGATTAGAAAACTGAAATTTTATAATAACAGCTGAAATTCTAGCTTTCCACTTTATTATACTAACATCTCACAGGGGATTCCAGAACAGTAGATGACTTTACGTAATATGAATTCAATACTTATTTGCATTATGCAGGTGCATGCTTTAGATTGGATCCTAACAAACTCATGTCTCAGGCCTTATTTTGAGGACTATAGGGTTTGTTTTTTTTTTTGGTCTAAATTTCAAATATAAAATTGATCGTTAATGAAAAATTGCACGATGATTGTTATTTAGAATTTTAAATATTGACTTTCAGAATAGAAAAATATATTTTTGAATGGCTGGTTGGTGCATTTATGATAAAATATGGAACTCCTCAAGCAGAGTCTGCAACAGTGCAACCTAGTCAAACGCATGAACATTTCTACAGCAAAGCAATAAATATTTATATAAAGTGGGATAGAGACTTTAAGTTGCCTCAAATCAGCTAATTTCCAGTTCTTCTGCCAAATTAACTTGAAGCCAAACATTCAGTTTTCAGAGCTTTTTGGATTTTGGACTTGTGTATCTGAGATTTCAGATTTCATAGCTTGGTGGCCTCAAATGCTTGATTCATATTCATGGGTATTTATTCTCTCTGCCTCCTCAGTTACTTCATCTTCAATGTGAGGATAATAGTAGAACCTACCTCACTGGTTGTTACAAAGTATAATATGTTAATATTAACACAATGTTTAGAACAGGACCAGAATATAATGAGTGCTATTTAAATAGTTTTATAATATCATTTACTTAATTTAGAATCAGAAAAGAACAGGTTTGCAGGGAATTAAGTTCAGTACTCTGTAAACAAAAGTTGTGGCATGTTTTAACATGGCAAGTTTGAAGGCACTTTCATTTATTAGATGCAGGCATTTTCTACCCTTATGCTTTCCCTCTCACATGGCTGAACTAGAGAATGGGCAACCAGAGCCCCGGGAGATGTGTTCATACCAGTCTATGCTATTGCCAGTAGAAGTTTAGACAGAAAAGAAGTTTAAAATTATGGACCAAAATAGCATCCTAAAAATGAGATTACTTTCCTTATTTAGGGAAAAGTTGATGAATGATCTCCCTGGGAGTGGACCTCTCTTAGGACCAAGATAGTGATATTAAAAAAACAAAACAAAACATGAGTCAGTTGAGGTGGTGTCACCTTGAGCCAGACAGCTGAAGAGCACCATCCTTGCCAAGCTCCACAGGACAAAAATGCCCCTAGGCGTGGTTTATATTTTTCTTTGTTGGCTTAGGTATGGGAGGTAGGGGTGGAGATGAGCTCCTCGCTCTCCTAAACCACCTCCTCCTCCTGGGGAAAATAAACTGAAGATTGTTTTGAAGGATGAAGGCAAGGAATCATGCATTCCTTTGTCATGAGCTTCTTCATGGACATGGAACCCATCTGGCCGTGGAACACAGAGTTCTAGCAGCCTTGGCTTCCACAGTCATTCCTGGATGGGCATGACCCTCTTCTCTCTTCCTTCATCTTAATCCTTCCTCTAGTTTAGGACCTCAAGTTTCAGATATTTATAGCAGTGTTGATATGATTTCGATGAAGCACCTCAAGATATTTTCATATTTTCATGCAACTTTTTCAACTTGTGAATTCATTTATACAATTTATACATTTTTTTTATCTTCTTGCAACCAATTTTAGCAATGACACACATCACTGAGAACATGCACAAGTGTGATTGTAGGCTGTAATTATGAGATACCTTGTGCACAGTGCTTTGGAGTGAGATTTTTGTGATCCTGTCCTGTAGTATCCTAGATAACTGAGATTTTGAGAAAGCTACCAATACTGAGAAACAGAACTCCATCAAATGATAGTGCAGTACTAAAAACAAGTCCTTTGAATAGATAATTCCTTAAGAAGGTGTTTGGTGCCCAGTGGATATAGACTGTATGAAATAATACTCTATTTTACAAAGCCAGGTTTGATAATAATATACCTGACACTTACTGTCCTGAATTCTTCAACATTCCATAATGTTCCCAAGAGGAAAAGTTCTCTGACTTCATTTAGCAGGAAGGTTGTTGAAGGGGAAAAATATGTTTCCCTCTATTTTGAGTAAGAACAGACAGAGGTCTTTGGAAGGCTTTATGCTGCACCATGGGTAAGGAGGTTGTACTAAACAATCTATTAGAAGTAATAAAAGTGTTATTTAAAAAAAATAAAAGAACATTTTATTTGCTAAAAGGAGAAAAAAAATCTTCTGGGGAAGGCATTTTAGAAGTAATCTTTCTTGTGAACATAAATTTGTTTTATTTACTTGACCTTTATAATGTCATAAACATAGTCCTTTATGTGCCTGCAATTTCTCAGTCCTTCCTATTTTCCTCCCTCAGGTGTGTTAAATCTCATCACTGATTTCACCTGGAACCCTGGGGGTTTCTATAATGTATTCCTAATTCCTGTATGAATCCTTCTGTGTTCTGGTACCTGATACATACTAGTAATCATTTTATAACCTTTGCTTTTTAAAACATTTTTGGATAGCCTTTCTATTTAAGATCCAGGAATTTGTATGAAACCACAGAGGTTATATTGCTTTTGAACTAAATGTTGTTGGTTTGTGGAATTTCCTTCCACTGGAAACATGTATGGGTCTGTGGTTCTAGTGTTTTCTCAGTTTTATAATATCCTACTTGTTTGTCTTCATTTTCAAAGCTGGAGAATTTACCATTAATTTCCATATTTTATAAAGGACTAACTTTTTTCCTTCCTTTTTTTTTTTTCTTCTTCTTCTTCCAGTTGAAAGAGACAAGGATTTTTCTCACCAGCGAAGGCATTACAAAGAATTCCGGTTTGATCTGACTCAAATTCCTCATGGAGAAGCAGTGACAGCAGCTGAATTCCGAATATACAAGGACCAGAGCAATAGTCGATTTGAAAATGAAACAATTAAGATTAGCATATATCAGATCATCAAGGAATACACAAATAGGTAACGACTTTATATCTAACTTACTATGCAAACAAAGGTTAATTGTAGTAAAAACCATTGATAATCCATGTGATCTATCAAATCATGTTTTGTTTGGATGTAATGACATTGAAAGCCAGGTATAGACACATTGAAAATAAGAATAATTGATCTGAAAAATGGCTCCCACCTTCCCTAGCTTTTCCTTCCTCCTGATACCAATCTGTATACTAGATGGTTTCATGCTTCCCAGGTCCCTTGTCTCATTTTGTAAATGAGAAAATTTCCATTTTAGTATGCACACATAAAATTGATAATTAAAATGATTTAAATAACTTGGTGTTTTGTAAGTTAGAGAAGAGCAGCTTTATTTCACCCTGGCATAAATGTAAATTGCATGTGTGTTGTTATGTGTATTTTGATATAAGGCTTTACATTTGCAACAGGTTCTGACCGTTAACCTGTATGTCTTCTGTCTGTAAAATGGTTAATTCAAATGGTGCAAAAATGGGCAGATAACCTGAAATGCTAAATATATGAAAACTTCAGTTAATAATTACTGCAAATGAAGCATCAAATAGAAGAGTTGCAAAGAAAGCTTAGTGTAGTTCTCAGGCCTTTCCCCTAGTGAAGAAGTCTCTTGGGTAACACCTTTATAGGTGATAAGCCACCTTTGTTGGATGGCTCTTCTATTGTTGTTGTTGTTTTTTTAACTCTTAATTGATATGTCATATTGAGGTGAAATCTGTCTCCAGTAGCTTCCATTCATTAGATCTAGATCTTCCCTTTGGTGAAATGTTATGTCTTTCTTTGATGAGACAGATATTTAAAGACAGCTATCTTGTCCCCTCCAAGGCTCCTCCCTCTCCTTGTTGAATATTTCTAGTCCCTGATGTTTAGATTTCTCTTGGTCTTCGAGAGTGCCAGAGTTCCCAATGGGTGCTCAATGGGACAATAGCACCTCATAATGCTCAATGAAGAAAAAAGAATAAAAAGCTTCTGAGGTCAAATGCATTTGAAAATCCTATCTGTTAGACCATTCTCTAGGAGATTCACAATGCACATCAGAATATTAAAGTCTTAAAAAAAGCTTTAGAGTAAAGAAACCTAGTTTTCCTCAAAATTATTTGACTATGAAATCTTTTCCTTTGGGTGTATAGTACTTTATACTCCTGAAACACTGTTTCAGCCAGATGGACTTTAATAAGTGCTGATCTTATTTTAAGAGCAGTAATCCAAGGCAGAAAAATCTGTGTTCCTTTCTCAGCTCGAACACTCACTAGCTATTTGTCTATGGGTAGATTTTTGTTTGTTTGTTTAAATCTCAATCCAGTGGTTTCATTTATAAAATAAGTATACTAAGTTTTTGGGGGTTTTTTGTTTGTTTGTTTTTGTCAGAGAAAGAGCCTGGCATACTACATTGTATTTTTTAATACTAAATAATGATGGTGTCTTTTAAAATTAAGTGATGAGAGGGGTCGCCGGGGTGGCTCAGTCTGTTGAGCATCTGCCTTTGGGTCCTGGGATGGAGCCCTATGTCGTTGGGTTCTGAGCGGGGAGTCTGCTTCTCCCTCTCCTTCTGCCCCTGCCCCTGCTCATGCTCTCTCTCTCTCTCTCTCAAATAAATAGATAAAATTTAAAAAAATAAGATTAAGTGATGAGAATTAAAAATTATACTCCAAATATTATTTAATTATATTGCCATAACTAACCAATATTTTAGTTGTAATTTTCTTTTTCTGTTTGTTTCCACTCTTGGACTGTGAGCTCATTAAAGAAAAGATAGTGTCTTAAATATTTTTTTTAATCCTCAGCACTAATTTGTTTGATACAAATTAAAATTTTGAAATTATTTTTACCCATGATTGGGATAATACTCTATTAACATATATTAAAATACTTGAATTATCTCCATTTTTGGTCATTCACAATATTTATGCATACAGAATTTATAGTTGGTTATTTCATATCCCAAGTGTTTTTTACAGGAACCATTGGTATACCAGGTCTCTATCCTCTGGAGTATACTTACTGATTGTTTGAATCTAAATACAGACCTTACATTGATCACAATTTAAAATCCTAACTTTTATTTAACTCTATTGTTGTATATGCTCATGATATTTTTAAATGTTATCCACCGAACTAGCCATCCGTTTCACTTTCTTTTACCTCTATTCTCTAAGTATGTGAATTGCATAATTTAAGACATAATAAACATGATGAAAATAAAGGACTATTAGAAGAGACTCTTGATAATAATTTATAGATTGATTCCTGATGAACTCATGCTGATTTTTATGAATAATACATTTGGGAATATTTATGGGTGTTGATGCTTAGCTTATCAGATTTCACAGTTTTGAAAATTTCAGTTTCTTCAAACAATGGGACATTTGTTTATTTTGAAACTTTGCTATTTCTCTAATTATACCTAGTTTGAAAAATACTGCTCTCAGTGTTTCTACAACTACATCTGCATGCTTTTTCAGTATTCTTGAGTATAATTTGGCTAAGTCTTTACTTATTTTAACATGTGTTTAGATCTATTCTAAGATCCAAGATTTCCTAATATCCTTGATATTTTCCCTAAATCTTTGAGAAATGATTTCTAAAATCTTAAGTACTCTCTTGGCTTGCCATTCTAAACTCTAGGATGGTATAGATTGCATAGGTTGTTATCCAATTTACTGAATAGCATTTATAAAAGTTCAATTCAGTAAATTCAATTCCATATTAATTCAGTTCTCTTAAGTTGACATTCTTGAAATCCATCATGTATTGTTGCTGAATCATCCTGTAGGCTTATGCTATACTTACTATTTTCTGTGGGTTTTGTTTTCGCTAATGTGTTTAGGCTTTTTCCTGGTTATCTTTTTCAATCTCTGAAACATGCAAACTCACGCATGTATACCCTACATTTCAATTTTGATCAGCTGAGAGAATCTCTGGCAAAATTCTTTCCTTGGCTTTGAAATAGACATTCATCCATTACTAGTGGTTTATTAATCCACAGTGTGAGAAAATGCCCTGTCTTTGTCATACATTCAGGATTCACTTTTTGCACTCTACTTTTTGTTCCAAAGAAATATATAAATATATTTAAGGGATGGATGATATAGAAACAGTATATGTGCCTCTTAGAATATTTCAGGTTTCTATGTGGGATTTCAGCCACCATAGACATAGTGATGTATAGCAATAACAGCATGGACTTTGGAATTTCCCTATGGGGAGATTGCTGTATATCTTAGGATTTCAGTTTACAAATATGAAATAAGTATTACAGAACAATAAAAGTATTTCAGATGATTTGGGAAGAACTAGTGCTTATCACAGTACAAAGACCATAGTTGATACTTTATAAATACATTGGTCAATATATACTCATATAGCTCAGTAGGAGCATCTATTTTGCTAGGGTTTATGGGATTGTATGCATAGGGGAACCAAAAGTAGGTGGTTATTGTAGTAACAAAAGCTACCATTTACTGATACCTATTTTTACGTAAAGATAAAGTAAGTAATATGATGCCAGGTGCCTTTACTTAATAAAAAATCACCTGAGCTTTGATTCATAAAAAAGGAATTGGTACATTTTTAAGTTTAATAATGAAATGAATATCACCCAACTTAACAGCAACACCATGGAAGCTATCTCTGAACTTGTCCCTGAAAGCAAATGTTAAATAAGTAATCAAACTCTTCTTTGAAATACAGCTGAAGAATGATGGAGATGGGAGACTAGTTATTTATGAATTAAACAGAAATATCAGAGATGTAGACAAATTGGACAAAGATTCACATATAAGTGTTTAATACAGTATTGTTTGCAATCACATAAATTGAGGACATTTCAGTGTTAAACAGAAGATAAAATATCACACTTCATTTTATGGAAAATGGAGATACTGTACTTTATATAACAAGTAGAAATTGTTTTAAAAATATTTGATAACACTGAAAGGTTCTCAGACTATAACATTAATTGACTAAAGTATGAGGCATAATTATACCAATTTTAAATAAATTCATGTAGAAAACAGATCAAAAGGAAGCACTAAGTGTTTATTGCAGACTGGTGGGTTTGAAATTTTAATTCTTACCCCCCTGTGTACTTGATAAATTTTTATAGCCAACATTATTTTTATAATCAGAAACAAGTATAATTATAGTTGAGACAGAGACGATAATGAAACAACTTCATGCTACACATTTCTTTACAAAATAGCCTTCCCAGCTTCTCGAGGTAGAGGTGGGCAAAAACCAAACCAAAATGAAACTAAACAAAACACTAGCATTTAGCAATAAGTGGCCCTTATTTTTAATAAGACATAGAAGGCATCTTTTTTCCCACAGAAAATGAAGATAGATAAGTATCTCTGTCTCTCTCTCTCTCTCTATATATATATATCTTTTCTTTCCTTTATACTGTGGGAAGTTATTGTGCCAACTGGGAGCCTTGACTTTAGCTCTCTGAAAGTGAGAAGGAACAGATTAAAAATACTTCATTTATATATCATGTCATCACAGTTAAAACAGAAAGAATTTCAGTTTTAAAAAGTACTTTTGAACTGGGTTTTATATGTAAATGATGAATCACTAAATTCTACTCCTGAAACCAATATTACACTATATGTTCACTAGCTAGAATTTAAATAAAAACTAAAAAAAAGTACTTTTGAAATCCAATTATTATTATGTTTTGTTTAATATTGATTTTCTATGGCTTCATATATTTCTTAAGAACTAAAATGGAAGTAGGAAAAGAAACTAGTACTTCTGGCCATTTTCAAAGCTAGGGTGACCTCTTAAAGTTTCTATGTAAAACTTCTATCTTCAGACTTGTGGGTTTTATTTTACTTAGTGTTTTGAATTAAACTCAGAAACAATTGAAATGTCAGTGCAGACTGTATTCTTGAATACAATGCATTCAACAATGTGTATATATATATATATATATATCTCACATACATAAAGCTCACTTTCCCTAACGTTCTTATCAAGGAGTGTTGTAGTGGGGATTCTCAAGGTAACTCAGACTGATGTTTTATAGATACGTTTTATATTCAAGACATTGTCTAATCCATTAACCATCTAATATATGAATTTTTTGGCAGTGTTTAGGTAATGAAAATTTTTTAAAAGACCCATTATATCATCTCTTTCACATGTATTTATCTTAGCAAGACTTAAAAGTCTTAAAATAATCTAGTTCTACCATCTCCCACCTCCCCCATTTATTCCCACTCATATTTAAATGTGTGCGATTTAAAGGAGTGTTCTGATATTTATCCAGATTTTTATTTTTCTTGGTAAAAAGTTAACACACTTTGCATCATTTCACTTATTTAATCTTTTCATATAAGGCTTACAGCCCCAAATTCTATATAGAAGGCATTGCTCCTCAGTCACACCTCATATATCTGGCATTATTGGGAAATGAGGTTTCCACATGATTGAATTTTCCAGATAATTCAGCTGAGGTCGGTATGCTTTTTCTGAGCGCCTACCATGTAGCAAGCACCAGGGACATAAGGCCGAGTAAATAAAATCTCAAAAGCTCATAGCCTGAGGGCTAGGGGCTGTGGTGGGCCTGCCGCACACAGACTTTAATAACTCTAATACAATGTGCTAAGCACTATGATGTAAGTATGCACTAAGTGTTGTGGAAACACAAATGAAGGGGAAATTAATTCTTCATGTGGGAAAGTGAGGGACCTTAAGGGAAGCCACTGAGAGGAGTGCACCCTTGAGCTGGGCCTTTCAAGATGAGTAGGAATTTTCTATAGCCAGAGAGAGAGAGATTGAGAGGGAGGAGAAGAGAGAGGGGCAGGGAGAGATAGAGAAACAGAGAGAGAGTTGTGTCCTAGAAGAAATATCCCTGAGTATTAAAATGTGTAAATGTATAAGGAATTAAATAATACAAGTAAAACTATCAATGCCAATATTACTATTACTAAGAATAGCAGCCAGGGCTTATCCAATTAATGGGCACTCACCATGTGTCTGGCACTGTGCTGAGTGCTGTACTTGAATTAATTTTTTCACATATATGTGCACACATATGCACATGTATATGCATGCATGTGCACATGTATATGCACATATATGCACATGTATGTGCCTATATATGTATACATGTGCTATGCAGAATTCAACCTTTTCCTAATGTTCCGCTATGAATATAAATTTTTGTACTCCATTGTAAAAACATTTTAAGTTAGCCTGCTTGATGTCATTAGCCACCTTCACTAGGATATATTTAGTTAAGCTGTCATCATTCCAGTTCACAGTCAGCTTCATATTTACATCATCTCCCCCATCCTGCTTCGCTAAGATTTGTGATTCTTCTGTGGACATACTTCAGAATCTACACTGACAATTTCCACTCAGGAAGATTTCATGGGCTCTTGAGAGCAGTATGGCAGAACAGGATGCTCCATGGTTGATGTCGTTTTCTCCATACAGGATAGTACACAAGCGTAGCTTGAGTCGCCGCAGTGTGCAGGGATTCGTGCTCCCTTTCAGGGGTTCTCAACTAGGGCAATGTGGGCCCCAGGGAACATTTCACAATGTCTGGAGACATGTTTGACTGCCACAGTTGGTGAGGGTGGGAGGATGGAGTGCTAGTGGAGTCTAGTGAGTAGAAATGCTGGGGTAGTGGGAGAAGTGATAAAACCTTCTACAATGGACAGGACAGCTCCTCCACACCATAAAGAATGACCTTTATGTCCATAATGTTGAGGTTGAGAAACCCTGTTCTATTTAAAAGTTTAAGTTATAAATATAAAAATGGGACTAAAGTACCGGTCAGTCAGCTTCTCTTTGACTAATTTCATATTTTGCGCCCTACGCGTCATAGCACAGAAGAGCTTTTCGAGTCCTAAGAGCTCTGGGTGCATGGCTCATTGATTAGGAGGCATTAAAAGTGGTTGGACTGTGTAATAATCTTACTTCTTTGTTTCTTGTTGAATGAGGGGGCCTCCTGTGTGTGTATATATATATCCAGTAGCACATGTTTAGATTCTCTGCAGGGAAAAATATGGGATGATGTAATGCCAGGAAACCTGTTAAACATTAACAATATCTTGTCAATTAAAAAAAAAAAACTCTGCTGAGAGAAAACTGAATTTTCATAGTGGGAATTCAACTTGTTTTTCTATTTTCACATGCTTGTCATTCATTTTCATCTAATATTACTATTTTACCAATTTACCTCTGTACCCTTAGAATGTAAATACAGCATTGAGTCAGATATTCTGAAAATTGATGCTCCATGAGATTCATAGAATTTTATTATTTCACATTTGTTTTGGTAGAAAAAAAATCAGTTGAAAATATCAGTCAGCTAACAGAGTCAAATTCTAATACTTGTAAATGCTGCTCCTGAGAGGAACTTTTGACAAAAATTCCAGAGAATATAATTTGTTCATTTGTTGTCCCTTGTTAATATGTTCCATACTAGAGTTGTACATTGGGTTCCTTAAGTGGTATTGTGGTATTTATGTCAAGTGCCCAGAGAAAGATGTATGCTCTGTCCTTGGGTGGCCATCATTACATTTTTATTGGACTTGATAAGCTATTCAAAGGCAAAGGGTGATGGAAGGAGGTGAAATACTTACAATAGTAGAAATTTTGGAAAGACTGGAGAAGTCCTGTGTACTGTAAGGTTCATGTCTTATGGAAAAAGAGTAATGCCACTTTTCCTCCGAAGTGTGTCTTCCAGACAATTTCTTTCTTTCTTTTTTTTTTTTTTTAAGATTTTATTTATTTATTTGACAGAGAGACAGACACGGAGAGAGAGGGAACACAAGCACGGGGAGTGGGAGAGGGAGAAGGAGGCTTCCCGCTGAGCAGGGAGTCCGATGCGGGGCTCGATCCCAGGACCCTTGGACAATGACCTGAGCCGAAGGCAGATGCTTAACGACTGAGCCACCCAGGCGCCCCTTCCAGACAATTTCTGAAAGCTTTTCTTGACCAGGTTTAGTGCTTGGTGGTTAGATTATAGAATGATTACGCTCTTGGTTAACTATTTCTTCTCTCTCTCTATTATATAATATATAATGTATGTGTATATACACATACACATTCATAAATAAATATAACTGAAACCATAATGATCTGAAGAATATTTCTCCTTCATTATCTCTTATTGTTGATTATATAAATAATTTTACTTCCTTTTGGTAAGTTTTCAACTTAATTTTTTCCCTCTAACCAATTTAGGGACAAAGGTTCATTATGGATTATATGCATCAATAAATGTTACTAAAGTTAAAGAGAATGAATTAATACCTATATCCAAAATTTATAAACACAGGTTAGTTAAAGAACTTTTGCAGTAATAATTGCATAAATCACTTCTGATCCTAATTATGCCATCAAGCATAATACATACAACTTATTATATACATACTTACATGCAATAAATTTGTTTTGGTAAGAAAATAGCAATTGTAATTTGCATAGCATTTTTTATTTGTGTATCCTTTCATCCCTGCAATATATATATATATATATATATATATATATATATATATATTTTTTTTTTTTTTTAAAGATTTTATTTATTTATTTGACAGAGAGAGACACAGCGAGAGAGGGAACACAAGCAGGGAGAGTGGGAGTAGGGGAGAGGGAGAAGCAGGCTTTCCGTCGAGCAGGGAGCCCGATGCGGGGCTCGATCCCAGGCCCCTGGGATTATGACCTGAGCTGAAGGCAGACGCTTAACGACTGAGCAACCCAGGTGCCCCCCTGCAATATATTTTTGAGATAGATATTATTTTAATCTTTACTTAAAGAAGAAAAAACAAGCTCAGAAAGATGACTTAAAGGGCATAATTATTCTAGTCAAAGCTGACATATAGCAAGTCATTGTTGAAATTAAGCAGATACCAATCCCACCTACAACAATGATTCTTTGCTTTATAAAGGTAGACTTATAATGAAGATCATTATAACTTTGCTTTAAATCCTCTCACTTTCTTATATTTATTCACCCCTCAACTCCTGCAATTTGATTCTCATAATTCCATTCTACTGATCATCCATCAACATCATCCACCAACACCCTCCTTGTTATGAAATCTTATGGACACTTTTTCATTCTTTGATACTACCTCCCACCTCCTGCTTAATATGTGAAATATCCAACTAGAGAACTGTATTAGTTTGCAAAAGCTGCTGTAACAACTTACCAAAAAGTTGAATGGCTTAATTCAACAGAAATTGGTTTTCTAACAGTTTTAGAGGCCGGAAGTCCAAAGTCAAGGTTCTGCTAGGGCCACATTCCTTCCAAAACCTCTAAGAGAGGATCCTTTCCTGATAGCCCCAGATGTTTCTTGGCTTGTATCAACATAATTTCCATCTCTGCTTTTGTCTTTGTATAGCTATCTTCCTTCCGAATGTGTCTATCTATGTCTCTTCTTATAAGGAGAGCAGCCATACTGGAATAGCCCCCACCCTCATGACCAAATCTCAACTTGATTACACTGTAAAGACCCTATTTTCAATAAGATCATATTTATAGGTGCCCGGGATTAAGACTTCAACATATCATTTTGAAGGACACAATTCAATGCATACCAGGGAATATGTCAGTTAGTGTTGGATAAGAGAAATAGAATCATGTGAGTGATAAGGAATAAAGGACTTATTAGAGTGATTTGTCTTTCTGCAATTTGGGACCTGGTTAAAGAGTTCCTCTGAGGCTGTTGCTTCTGCATCTGGTGGTGATGGGTCTGAAGTTTGTAGCACAGGCAACTGGGAAGGGAAATGGATGGGAAGTAGGAGAGCATGAGGAGAACTAACACCTGGGAGGATAAGCTGGAACTCCAAGGACATATTGGAAACCATTCTACTCAGAAAGTCCCAACTTCAGTGATGTGAGTGACCTGCAGGGTAAGCTGGTAAACTTCACCATGAGCTCCACATACCCCTTGCTTAGGATGTGAAGGTGAAGAGGATGACCTGGCAGGAGGAACTGTGGGCCAGGATTTGGAGAAACCAGTGTTACTGAGATCCAGTGGAAGCTGGAAGAGCAGCAGACCCAGCTGTTCCCCACAATAAGGTGAGCCAGCAGATCAGCGGCAATGCATGTGAGCAGGAGGAAAACCTGGCACTTTACCAGTCTTCCAAGCATAAACTTGGCTGCTGCTTCACTTCAACTCCTGCACAAATTTCTTGTATGGCTAACCATTACACAGAACCAAACAGGGGAGAGAATTCTGGGAGTCTGGGTTTCAGTTTAGCTGATTTGACAAAGTATAAAGCCATAGCAGTCCATCTTTGTCAAACTGACACCAACACATACATTTTATAGTCATTCATACTTTTCCAAAAAATATAATAGGAAAATCATTCTCCGATTTTTTATCCATCTTTGGATGTTGTTCAGTCCTTTTCTAGCTGGGTCATATTGCTCCTTTAATATCCTGTCACTTCAATATGAAATATGTGTTTAGCTACCGTCAAAACTGCTTATAGTAGGTGATAGGCAGATGGGGAAGGGAAAAAAAGAATTGGTTCATAGGGGTACAAATACATTAATATCAAAGTAATACTCATAACTGTTACAACCCTCACTTCTGTAACTGGTCACATGGTTGTAGCTGGTCTTTATAACTTCCTTCTTCTGCTATACAAACCATATCCTTTTTGTTTTCACTAAGCACTACTGTCAGTCATTGGTCCTTACTTATTAAGGTAAATGAAATATTCATTCTTGAAGTGTCTGGGCCATTAGGAGTAATGCCTGCATCGAGCTGTAGTTTTCCACTGACTTTTATCATAGGACATGGGAGTACTAAGGGGTGTTCCAGGTGATGTCTTATATTTCAGACATGATCCTTTCCCATACTGTGGTAGAATCAACTTAGTTTCCTCTTGATACTTAGGATTGATCAACCTGCATACTATAGCAGCCCTTTATCAGCTTGTTGATTCACTGGCCTGAGGAGCCCAAAGTGCCCACGTGGATATCTCAATTTCTAACTTAATGGAACCACTGCTAAGGCTACTAATGGTACCATTCTACTATTGGGAACTAAGAGCTCTGGACCAACAGAGCCCAACATTTTGGGGCCAAGAAGCAAAAATTTTGCTCGTTGGATCAGGAAGAGCGAGTAAGAAGAGCCACTCCTATTTCCACCTCTGGATTTCTAGACTCATGAGAGAGGGCTATGAGAGAAATAGTCCTATACTGGTTGCTGATATAGAGCATATAAAGCTTCCTGAGGATATTAGTCCATTTGCACAAGATACTGACAACCAACTGGTGGCATAACTGAGTCTTCAAAGAGGCCATTTCCTCGTCCTATCAGGCCATCTGCTACAAGGTGATGGGTAACATGGTGAGACAAAAGAATTCCATGAGCGTGAGTCCATTCTGCACTTCATTTGCTGTTAAATGAGCTTTTTGATCAGAAGCAGCATTAAAATTCCATGACAGCAAATAAGGCATTCTATAATTTCATGGGTATTGATTTTAGCAGAAACCTTATGGGCAGGGAAGGAAAATTCATATCCACAGTACCTATTCCAGTGAGAACAAGTACTTCCCTTCTATGATGTAAGTGGCTCAATATAATTGACCAAATACAAGGTAGCTGTCTAATTCCTCTGGGGAATGATACCATAAGGATTTATTATAGGGATTTGACCTTATGCAATTGTGGAAGGTAGTTAAGCAGTCTATGTAGGCTGTTGCTCTATATTTGATGCTAAGCTTAAGGTCCTCAGAGAAGACTGGAAGAAAAGATGGGTGAGTTGGGGAAAAGAAGGGCAAAGTAGAACCTGCGAGGATGATCTGGAAGCCATGAGGACAAATTGGAACCTATCTTCAAGCCTCCAATTTCTTTTTCTTTTTTTAAATATTTTATTTATTTATTTGACACAGAGAGAGAGAGATAGCAAGAGCAGGAACACAAGCAGGGGGAGTGGGAGAGGGAGAAGCTGGCTTCCTGCCCAGCAGGGAGCCCGATGTGGGGCTCGATCCCAGGACCCTGGGATCATGACCTGAGCCGAAGGCAGACGCTTAATGACTGAACCACCCAGGTGCCCCCAAACCTCCAATTTCAATGATGCAGATGATTTCCTTGCTACCAAATCTTTCCTCATAGATGTGTCCACATGCCTGACCCTGAATTCAGAGAAACTGGACAAGGAGATTCAGTGGGATCTGAAGGAGCTGCAGGCTCAGCTGCTGCCCCACACCAAAAAGGTGAACCAGCAGAGCTCGACAGTATGCCTAAGCTGTAATAACACTTGAACATATGGAAGTCTTCCAAGCATAAATATGGCTACTGCTTCACTTTCACTTTCCAAATCTTACCTAAATTTCTTTTGTGGCCAACCCTACTGCAGAACCTTACAGGGTAGTTCCAGTTTAGTTAAACTGATATAGTGTAAAACCCATACTGAGAGTCAATAAATGTTAAATTGAAAGAGTGAGTAAATGAATGGATGGATGAATAAATTTACAAAATGTCTCAGGTCACTCCTTGGCTCCAGTTCTACCATCTTGTTTTAGGCTGGTGGCTCAGCTCGACATTTTGGTATTCCAGTCCAAAAACCAGTGATCTTTTGGTTTAAGGAGAACAGTCAAAATATAGTTTGGGACTCAAGGGAGCTGCCATAATATAAGGGAAAGAGTTCTGAAAATGAAATATGGAGAACTGAGATATGGTCTCCCAATTAGCTGAGTAGAGTAACCATAAGAAATAATTTGATCTCGGGCGCCTGGGTGGCTCAGTTGTTAAGCGTTTGCCTTCGGCTCAGGTCATGATCCCAGGGTCCTGGGATCGAGCCCCGCATCGGGCTCCCTGCTCCGCGGGAAGCCTGCTTATCCCTCTCCCACTCCCCC